>NC_092564.1:23779733-24110983 GCF_037975245.1 Apostichopus japonicus | reverse complement strand
ATGATCTGGGGATATTTTAAGGGACCATAACATTCCACGTGGTTAAACACAAACATATTTATGCATAGATACACGCGGAATGGTAAATTACAAATGTTAGGGCAAACTCATCACGAACTTCACAAGAAAGTATAGGAGATAAACAGTTTGTAGTAAACAGATCAATTATGTAACAATTAAAATTTTGGAAGGAGGAAGCAAAAATGGGGCTGTAACGGGACTCGAACCCTTTGAAAGTTCACTTAGACAGTAGAGAGCTCCTGGCTATTACATGAGCCCGATCCCTATAGCTCCTGGCTATTACATGAGCCCGATCCCTATAGAACCTGGTATTGTGTCCTCTGCTCTTTGTGGCAGGCATTTCGATTTATGTATTGGTGGGTGTCAGAAACAGTTGGGTACTTGCAAATGAGTGTAATATCTACAAGGTTAACTGTAACACCGATGTGTGGAACGAATGGGGGGGGGGGGGCATCTGTCAGCGGCTTTAAAAAGCGAGGGGATAGGATTATCAGTCTCCCCTATCACTTTCGTTTTAACCTATGTATATGTGATCTTCCCGCAAGCAGGAACTCGCGAAAGAAGCCATGGAGGCTTATAGACTCGCAAGCTGACCGAAGCCAATCCCTCGGCACACATTCATTTAACGTCCATGTCAGGAAGTTGTTATTGAACAACACCCTTGCCAGACGACACACATTGCTGTCGGCGGGGAATCGAACCGGGGATCTCATGACTGGGAGACGCCGGCGTTAACCACTAGGCTATGCACTCCGCCTATGGATGTATGGATGTATTCCACGGCAGTGGTAAATCATTCAGCTGCACCTTTTGTACTAGCAAGAAAAGTTCGGCAAGAAATTCAAATGATCAATATTTCGCTTCGTTTACCTTCTACAACGCCCAGTTTTCGATTCTTTATTGTGTCAAAACTCCCAACTTACGGACAAACGCAAGAACTATCTCAGGGAGCAAAAAAGGAACAACAGAACGAACGAAAACGAACAAACAAACAACCTTAAAATTGGAGGAAAGAACGAACGAACGAACAAAATGTAAACGATCGAAAAAGTGGGTTTGATAGGGTAGAGTGGAATAGTGCGGGAATGTAGGAGCGATATTACCTGTTTATGCATCTCTTTCTTGTTTTGTTTTGGTTTTCCTATAATGTGTTTTGAGATTGATATATCTGTACACATTCTACAGGTAAACTGGAATTATGCCAAACTAATTGTGAGATATTAATATCACACTTTAAACTTCCTCAAGTTCATTTTGCTCCGTGTACTATAAATATCAAACCTACGCACGGTACTTCATAACAAACTAAATATTTCGAAGAATTCGTACAAGAAATGTTTTCAGCTGCCGCCTACTCTCAGTACGATCAATGAAAACGTAACATTTTAGAAAACATACTTTTATGAAAATTTCAAAAACGTCACATTATTTGCACATTATTATAACATTAACGCAACGATTAGTACCGTAAAGAATACAAGGTCTTTCACATGACTTGGCGTGTATTTATTATACTCTCCCTTTAAACACGAGAGGAAAATTAAAATACTGCAGTTTCCCAGAAATTGGTATTTATCATATTTTCTTCTTTTCAAATGAGTGATTAACCATCACCGGTACAGAAATAATTACAAAAAATAATAAAACGAAACGACGCAGAACGGCAGATATCGTGTGTTGTTGTCCCGGCAACGATATTAAATATTGTTCTAATTTCTTACAATTCTCTCAAAACGACATGCAAATATACATCGACATCAATCTAGATAAAACTGGATTTAGAACTGCACTATTGAGCAGCAAAACAGAAAAAAAAAGTAAAAACAACATAATATGACGTCATACAGCTGGTATGGAATCCGCCGCGGAGATTATGATAAAACCATGACGTTTACTTTAAGCGCATGCGCCATGGCTGAAATTATGCATCCCCAGAGTACAACTTGACGAGCACGATATCGTTACTAAGCCAAACGTTTCACTTAGGAGAGAAAGATTAGCGATGTCTTTATGCGATGTGATGTTTAAGACCAAAGAAAAAACACACAAGCAAAAACAAGCCAATTGTATTATTAGTATAGGTTGGTTGTTATTGCCATTAGTAGGCTACATATACGTGTTTGGAACATGATATACAACAACACTGAACACAACGTATATATCTTGACACTGTCATAATGTTATAAGAAAACGTTGTTTATATGCGTCGGAAATGTCACCTTACTTCATCACAGAGTAATCAACATATTTTTTTTATGTCAAATCAAATAGCATCACTTAAGCCTACATTTATGTTTACAACACATTCAGGATATACTTTGTATGTGCAGATGGTTGTTTTATAATTTACATGTAACGTAACACTATGATGCTAGATAGAAACAATAAAGTTTTCGTTAATAACACCATATTGATATGCAACACTGTAATTATACTGTATAGTAACCCTCAGTAGGGATATAAGAGTGACACTGATAGAAACACTAGTATGGCACTAAATACATACTGACGGTGACAGTAACATTACTGAAGAATGGTAAATAATAACACACTTAAAAACTGAAGTTTATCGATAAAGAACAACAGTAACGACGTTACTAACTTTTGCATAACAGTCACCAAGAAATAATATTAGTATTGCAAACCAACAATTAGCAGAACCATTGTCAAACCTGACCCAATACCCATCCATATTGCTCTCTTCTTTGTGATCCTCAAGAAACCTAAGTTATTGCACAACACTATTTTTAACACTCCACGTGATCTTCGTCAAAAGACACATCAACGAGATAATTTTTAATGTAGCAACATGTGAGCATCTTTGACAGTTTGGTTTCAGTTTTGGGCATCTTTAGTGATAACCAGTTGTTATATAATACACGATTTTACATGGCGTTGACATCCGAAAGATGGTGAGAAGAAATGAATAAAATATCTACTTGTAGAAGAATTAGACGCCTCAGTAATCGTCCTAAATAATGAATCCCGCCTTTCCTCTCCCCCACCCCTCCTATCCCCATCCCCTTCCCCTCCATAAAAGGAAAAGAAACAAGCAAGAAGGGCAAGCAAGAAGGGGGAGGGGAAAGGTTACAACAATGAAACCAGAACTTCAAACCTGTCACGGAATGTTCCACTTCGGTAACTTTTCTTTTAGGACTATTCCATTTTATAATGTGGGGTGGACTATTCTTTCTCAGAAGTAAAAGGAACGAAAACTGTAAGTCTGACGAATTCTTTCTCAGTGCGCTATGTGTATTCAGTGCAATCACCTCGTTACGAAGATTTAGCTACTTCCAGCCGGTTCTTTCTGTTTTAAACTAGTTCCCAATATGTTTTCCCAGATTGACGCGGAGAGTGCGGCAGATAATGAGTTGGAGAGAAAACACAGGCTGCTGGCTTTCATCGACAAGAACGTGATAGGGCGAGAAGCAGAATTTAACGGACCATTTGGAAGAAAACGAAGTAAGTACTTTGTCATTTTAATTTAACATGATGTCTTCGAAAACTTAAGAAAGAAAGTGGACTTGAAGAATTGTCGACTCTTTCAAGATAACGGGGTTGTGCAGATCTATTTGTTGACATACAGGAGAATATATCAGATTGGGAAAAATGGAGGGGAGGAGGGAGGGGGAGATGGGCAAAATAAGTGAAAATACTAAGATGATACTATATCTTACTGTGCCTTTTAGTTTTTTGAATATGTTTTCTAAGTTCAACTTCTGTGATTTATTATCTTCACGATTCACCAGGAGAGACGTGTTATTTTGATATTAATGATGTGTTTTATTCTTACTGCTAAAAATAATGTTATTTTTCTTAATATCAAATTCTTTCAGCTACATTCACATCGATTCGACTTTCATAATGTTCACATATCTAACCGTTAAATATTATTTCATATATAGCCCCGTCCCCTCCCTCAACCTCACCCCACAAACACCACTCCCCGTCAAACTTTGTTGCTGTTCAGTGATATTATGCATTCTACACGTTTCACAATTTCTCCCTTTGTGATACAACCCTCTTAATTTCCAGAGTGTGACAATTTATTTGGTGGGGGGGGGGGGGAGTGTTGAAGTCATGAGCCAGATGTATATCTCCAGTTTAATATTCAAACTTGGATTATGACATCATTATCTGTTGCAACGTCGTAGAAATCAATATGTGATATTTTGTTAATCGAATGTAAGATGATTTTGTTTAAAATCTATTCATACCGAGAGGATAATATCAAAAATGTCCATTGGGTAACCGGTACCCAAAACAAACACAATCCTCCCCTCCTCCTCCTCCCCCCCCCCCCCACACACACAGAAAATTTGGTTTTACGTGAATCCCTAGAACTGACGGAATACGTTGAATAAAGAATTGAATTAGTTTTCGAGTCAATAACCTCGTAAGAAACCTTTTAGACTTTCTTGATATATTCATCACCTGGGTCGATAATATATACAACTTTACTTATACTATCGATACTATATACAACTTTACTTACACTATATCATCGTACTCGTGTGTGTTTGCGTTGTGGAAGACGGGTGTTATATCCATTGCAAAAAAGTTATACAGAGTCCCGTGTCAAGCGATACCAATGGCATCTAAGAATCAAAATGTTATTATCCGAGAGCGAGAAATATGGCAATGCCTATACATTATTCTTTTAAGATTTCCCAAGTAGGAAGACACTGCACCAGCCCTGTAACCCCCCCCCCCCACCCACCCCCAACATTTAAAACGAACGAGCAAGGTAATAAAAGAAAACTATTCAACGTAGTGTGAGATTTGTTAGTCGTCATTATCAGGTATATGATTATTAGAGAAATTGTGAAACATAAAACGCGCTTTTGTACCCACCGGAGCATGAGCAGTATATCAAATGGTACTTTGGGTGTGAATTATTCAATATTCTAGCCGTATACAAACGTAACGCATAACGTTATCTTCAGTGGATGTCTACACTATATCCTTATCTTTTTAACTCCGTGGCAAAGATAGGGTTTATTCATCTACACAATCACCATTCGACGCTCGTTGAAAAGCTGAGCTGTACGGTTTTTTTTTAATGTGAGTTTGTGTTTCATGTTGGTATAGAGGATAACCTAGCATATCCACCAGTTACTAACACAGTAGGTCGAGGTCAATGCAGGCTAGCGTGATCTTGAAGTCTAGTAAGCACTTATTGAGTTATCTCGGCGAGCCTATAGGATTATGGACAAACAATGACGCAATTGCTTGTGCGGAATAATTGTGAGTTGGAGCTATTTAGTGCAAAAAAAAGGTCGGCAAACAAGTGACGTCGTTTTTACAATAAAGTACACGAAGATTATTTTAAGGTGATTGACAAAAGAAAATTTGTATACGCTACAGTTCCTATTAGGGGGTTGCTTATGAATACGATTCTGTACTTATCATGCGGTGATTGTCAATCGTCATACATACGGTATACGTACACGCAGAATTTGAGTGAGTAATAAATGACTCCGCGGTAAAGTGTAACAAGCAAGGGCGTAGGAACCGGGGGGCTGGGGGGCGCCAGCCCCCCCAGTGTAAAATGTGGAGGGGCGGAAGTATCATTCCCCCCCCCCCCCCACTTCGCAAGTCAGAAAACCCCTTTTTCATTTCCAAATGAGAAAAAAATCTCATTTGAAGCACCAAATTGTGTCTAAGGCCAGGTGAAAATACAAAATTAAGTTTACAAAATGGAATGGGTGTTGAATTGTGCTATATTGCACCAAATTGCATCTGAGGCCACCTGGAATTGCAAAAAATTCCAAATTGACCCCTCCCCCGGGCCGGCCATCAGTCTTCAGCCCCCCCCCCACTCAAAAGTACCTTCCTACGCCACTGGTAACAATCATTGCATTATAAGACCTTTTTCAGCTCGTTTCCATAGAAAAATACACTGTCAGCTTATCAAAACTGGGGATGTGTTTACAAACAGTCTCACCGAGTGCACACGGCAACTTGCGGTACTTTTCATAATCAAACCGGCGGCGAAGCATAGCGATAATGCTGTTGTACATGTTAATGTGTTTTGTGTAATTTATAACTGCATATAACCACGCCCCGGCACGTCTTGTGTGACATTATGAAAACTCTCAGCTAACAACGATAGGCTTCGGACCAGTACCATTATGTGACAATGGTTTTGCCTGAGAATTTTTCGTTATATTAAGGGTATAACGTCCTCACGATCACGTGGTCGCAGTGCAGATGCTGGAAATCGTTGCAGCAATGCTTAGTTTAAGGTCCAGGCTCTTTAGTTGCTACAGGATGAGGTTACGTATCTTGTACAGTATGTGCGTCATTTTCGTGGTATACTCACCATTCTTTAAGTTCCCGTTAATTCACGGCTTCCGTCAATCTCGTTTTCATTTCAGTTAATATCGATGAAGCCCTGTAGGGAAATGAAGTGATGATAATATGTAACAGTATATATATCACTATACGATATTAAATACATACCGGGTACTTATTGAATATGTTAAAGCGTGAGTGTCATTGGAACTTTGTGACAGAGAATGCGTGTATCCCTTGACATCTTGGGTATATGCTTTAGCCACCATTGAACCTAATCTGATCAATGTTTGCGAGATAAATAAATTTCGAGATAAGATATAGATGTTTAATTTCCTTAATTCTGGGCCATCGTACTAAAATGGCGATTTAAGCAGACAAGTTAAGCATTCTTGTAACATACAAAGTATCATGTTATTTCTTTCTTGATTTATGCATTGTGTGTGTGTGTGTATTCTGTAAGATAACTCAAGGAGTATCAGGTTTAAAGAACTATGGGATCTTCCCATTACCTGGCACTCTTTTTCATAAGCTTTATTCAAAGGACGCATCAACGCCGTGAAATGCATCTGAGTTACTAAATTGGGTACGGAAGGTATATATATATATATATATATATATATATATAGTACTGCAATGCTACACCGACAGATGGTCATATTATCCCATGTTATTGGGGAGGGGGAGGGGGTAACTATGAAATTTGGGGATGTGGTTGTGATTAATAAATAAAAAAGAGCATATATCATGGCCGGAGTGTAAAATATTTCCCCTTCCGTTTTTGGAGCCAATTCATAAACTGAGTATAAAGGTCATCTATACGCAGAAACCATCATAGTTGTCAAATCTCATCTTGAGAATCTTTAATCCCACCTGACTATGGGTGGAGACATCACGTGACCTCATCAGACAAACGAATTAATAAAAAAAATAAAAAAAATGAAAAACAAATTACTATTTTTATACAAGTGACGGTAAATCGTATACTCTTTCTAAAGCGAAAATCGATAAAGACCTTCGTTTATTCTTAGCGACGTATCGAGCATTTCTTAGCTATTTACCTTGGATTACGCAGTCGTATGTCTGTAAAGACACCCGCAGACTTAAGACCGGCTAAACATTCTTCACTACATTTTCATCTTAATAAACGCATTGAAACTTTCTTCTTTACTTCTTTACCTTTTTTTCCTTTTTTATTATTGTTTTTTCGGGGTTTTTTGGAGCTATTTTCATAGTTATTTTTATACTTTGTGCCTCCTGAACAAATACAAGAGTTATCGGACCAAGGAAAATAATAAAACTTAAAGAGCGAATGATAAGCGGGGGCTTGGCACTTACCTTGAACCGCACTCTTGGTTCTATTCAAGCTAATAAACAAACTTATTCGGAGGTAACTCTCAATCAATATATAGAAGAAGAAGAAGAAGAAGAAAAAACTGATCAAAGCTTGGTTTGCCCAATGAGGTATAAAACTCTCTCCATAGAAGAAGTAAGAGACAGCGACAGACCTTCCAGTAATTGTGAAAAATTCAAGGTCAACCGCTTCTGTTTTGCTGATATAAAATAATGATCACCCAAAAAAATTTGCTTGTTTTGCAACATATCGGTTTAATTTAATATCTACATTGAAATGACGTCTTTAAATTCTCTACAAGGGTAACACAAGGGAAAGACAATTCCGTATACATGGAGAGGGATTGACTTTCTCCAACAGCCAATGACAATGCCCACCCCCCCCCCCACCCCCCCCCCGGCCCCCACCTCCCCAACTCGAAGGAGAGACAAACTCGTCCATCATCAGGGTAACCTGAAAGACAATTCCGTATACATGGAGAGGGATTGAATTTCTCCAACAGCCAATGACAATCCCCACCCCCCCCCCCAATCCCCCTCCCACCAACTCCCCAACTCGAAGGAGAGACAAACCCGACCATCATCAGGGCTTTGCGTGATAGAGATAAATATGAATGATAACTTCCCTCAAACAGCTAGAATAATTTTTCAAGAACAGTTGATTCTTTTGAAATTAAACAGTCGAATTTTTGCAATAAAATATTGCAAGTCCAATTAGGATCATGTTTGAATTTCGATGTCATCATAATTGAGGATATAGTCGAATTTTTGATATAAGCTACTCGACATATAAAATACTCGACATATTGAAATGAGAAGTCTTAACCTCCAGAAATGAAATAATTTTGAGATATAATAGCCGACGTTACCAGAAAAAAGGCGAGAGTTGTAGAGTAGGCTTATAGACAAACGCGTGAATAAGTCATAAACACTGAACACTCGAACTCTCGAAAAATTAATAGTCCAAATTTGAGGAAGAAAACGAAATTTTGTGATAAGCACTCTCTAAATACGGACTTTTTGCAGGTGTATAGAACTGAAGAAAAAAAGTTAGAGTATTTATTTATATTAAATTTCGGTTTTTACAGGAGAAAGGTTACATTCAAATTTGTAGCAAAAGTTCAAATTTCCAGCCAAAAAGTCGGGATTCGAAAATCATAGGGAAAACGATATTTTGAGTTTTAAAATACCGAAGTCGAAATGCTTCCCGCCCCCCCCCCCCCCCCTCGCCAGCCGCAACCCCATTGCATTGGGACTGCGCACAGGAGAGTAGAAGTTATGTAAGTTTCCAACCTTTGCATCAACATTTATAGTTTCAAATTGCAAAACTGCCAAATGTTAAACACAGAATTGTCCACCTGATGCGGATGTAGGAAATAAAATCGTTTGTTCTCTTCTTTGAAAATATAAAATTTCAACAATTTTTAACTCTATTAATATTATTGCAGTCAAGACTTGCGCAAGCGTTATCAAATATTTCCCAGCCAATGGGTGAGCTTCTTTTTTTTATTAAACACTGACGTCATTCTGGGTAGTTATCGAAGTGAAACACGTGACTGAGGAGTATGGAGGACATCCTCTTGGTGTGCGTCCTTGTCCTTTGATTTCTGTATTTCTTTATCTGTTTGGGTATTTTTTTTATTCACTTTCTTTTCGTCGCCTTTTTGCAGTAGGCTTAAAAGTTTGTTCCTATTGTCATGTAAGTTTAATTTGAACGGGAAAAACCAAGGTCTATTTTATAAAGACGGAAACCGGACGATTTTTTTTTTCGTTTTTTTTTTTTAATACTGTTTTTATATTTATTGTTTCGTAATACTGTTTATGTTTCTTCTTTCTTCTTTTGCTCAACAGTTTTCTACTGCGATTACACAGCGTCCGGCAGGTGAGCTCTCTTGTTAGGTTTCTTTTCCTGTTTTTCGAATACTATTTACTCTTAAACAAGATGTGTAGACTAAAAGATCTCATAAACACGACTATACGTTGGTATATAACAGGAAGCCCCGGGAATTCAAGGGGACAAATTTGGGGTCTTATTTTGTCACCACGATTATTTTGTTGTTGCTGTTGTTGTTGTTGTTGTCTGGTATAGAAAGCAAGAGAACTGAAACACGGATGAATATGACATGAGACAGGGTTATGTTAGAGCTTATAGATCAAGCCATATTAAATCTTCACTATTCTTTGGAGGGTTTCTTGACGCACAATTCGACGCAAACTTTACGTAAACATTGCTGAAATTCTGGTGGATTGATTGGACGCTTGGGGTTGCATGTCACGGATCAGCGGTGCATACATACCTACTCGCTGTAAATGCTTTTGAATATCCCAGAGAGTCAAATCAACACAGGGGAATTTAGCTCCTTCTACGTTTCTATTGTTCGGTCTAATGATTCCGGAAACAATTCATCACTTATTATCAAACTATTAACAAAAAGGGATTGGTGAAGCGAGAAGACGCTCTAAGGGTGTTTAATACCTGAGATCTATCTAAGGACAATGAAAATAGATTAGATAATAAATTAGATAAGTTACAAAAAAAATAAAATGTTACGTGAGATGTAAAGTATATCAATGCGTCGGGTAACATGCCGTATAATTGGCTCCTTCTTGGGCGTGAAAGTGTTACGTGAAAGGAAGGAAGAGAAAGGGGAGAGGAGGGGGGGGGGGGGCTGCAGAAGGGAACTTGCTGGTATATTTAATGAAGAAAAAAAACACACATAAAGAGGTTTTCGCCTCTTTACAAAATTGTCTCGTTTAACTTCGTTAGCGTAAAGATGCTTATTGGTGCTAATAGCTGTGATCGTTAAAAACAGTAAAACTCAATTGTACACGAGACGTAAAGAAGGCATATCGATAATATAAAAATAAAAAGTAAGGAAGTTGAATGTGTCAGATAATATGCCGCATGATTGGAGTAAATGATCATGTTTGATTTTCTTGACATAGGAACTGGGCGGGTGAAGATCAATATATTAGGTGGAGGGGTGAGAAATGGATTGAGTTGCATTTTTGAAGTTTGCCATTTTTTTTTTACATACAGTTAATACTAATATGAATAAGTGTTTGCATGCATGGGCAACTCTATGCTGGACATTCAGTCCAGTTCATAAACCTATCGTTCATTAACCTTGGCAATGCTTGAGGGCGTTTTTACTTTATTCAACATCCTGCTTTTATAAATTGCATTCTTATTTTGTGAGGTAGGCCTATACTCTGAATGGTTTATATAACTCATTGATTATACGCAAACAGCTTTACTAGGAGTCACGTGATTGTGACTCACTTGTGAGCAGTAGCTTACACTAAATATGTACTAAGCGGACTTGCAGTACGAGTACAGCAGCATGAGTACTAACGAAAGTATATAGTCCTCATTGGAATGAATATGTGTATAAAGTTCTAAACACGAGTACAAATAGGCATGCACTTAATCTTGTACTATATAGTATAGGCCCTATCAATATTACATTTCTAGAATTACCCGAGTACAGGAAGGAGTACAACTCCACGAGGTTGAGTACGACCGAGTACGCGTACAGTCAGTTATGCTACAATATGAGTACGGACTCAATACAAGTCTAATAATAAGTGTTCGGGTTCACAAGTGAGTACATTTCTGGTAAGCAGAACGATATAACTGATGCATTGCAAGATTCACATGTGAACGTCCTGTAGGTATACATGTACTATCACGTAAGGACTTTATGAGGCGCTTCATTTACTGTACGATAGATAACCAATTGATACTAGATAAAAACAACCCGTTAATTTCTTTTCAGACCGCTTAAATTCATCGAAGATTTCATCTCCCAGTACGTTTCTCAGTACTACGCTAATACACATACCACCACAACTATTACGTCACGGCAGACTACTAAATTCAGGCACGAAGCAAGGTAAGGATTGAGTTTACATTGATCGAATTTTCTTTTGTATCTTTATTCTTCATATTTTACAATGAAACGAATTATGAAACCTAAATATCACAATATAATTATATATTACTAGAAAAGTACACTGCAACATAACACCACAGTGACCTTAGCAAAATCTAATCTTTTCAGTTGAGATACTAGAATTCTTATGTTCCTTCACATGCAATGAAAGACTTGAAGTCTAAACGAAACACCACAACGTACTTATATTTCTTGTTTATTCACCACCTTGCTTATTTCCTAAGATCTATAATTTGATCTGATTTTAAGAATTTGTGCTTTACAAGAAATATGCAAATTTCTGAACTCTGTTATTGACTATATACCAACATCAAGAGCTGCCTTAATTACTTTTATCCTCAAATTATTTATATATTTAATTTATAGAGTATAGAGGGGATGGATGCAGGATGAGAGGTTGGGTTGGTTAGAGTGGGGGAGGTGGTTGGGGTGGGAGTTACACACTGTACGACATTTATAAATAACCATGTCGTGAAACGCAACAACATCCAATGTGAAGTATTTTGTTTCTAAATGTAGGAATATCATAAAACAATGCGTGAATGCTTCGGATGATGACGTAGTGATATTTACCGGAAGTGGTTCAACAGGGGCGATTCATAAGTTATTAAATGCCTTGGAAATCAACGGTGATAGGGCACTACAAACGGTACGTATATCCGACTCATTGCAGATACATATACTGTCGTGGTATTTAAGTTCTTATATGGAAGGGGCCGAGAGGGGGGGGGGGGTTTCGAGACGTTGATTTCGAGGAAGCCCTTTTATATAAAACATCATTTGAATATCAATAAGTGTTTTAACGTTCAGGAACTTTATTGTCACTTGCAGTATAGTGGTTATAATGATACCTGTTAAAACTAGCGATAGTACATGAGAGTCACGGCCATGTCACTGTTCAGTGTTTGCACATCAGCTATATTTGAAATTGTGAAAGAAAGTATAAACAACAATAAATTGTGGCTGCTGTTGTTGTTGTTGTTTTATGAAATTGTTTTGTAGATATTGGTGGGCGTTAACTATACGCATAATTAAATAACACGATTGGATTTCAAGGCTCATTACTCGCATTTGCGGCAAAGATGACGTGAAAATGGCAACGTTAATTGTGGTCAAAAATCGATGTTTGTGACTACACCATGCACTTGTTGACGTTACAAGAACATCCTTAGACAAGAGGGAGTGACAAACAGATTGAGAGGAGATGGATGGAGGGAGGGAGACAGCCTTGTCGTGAATATTTTTAAGTTTTAACCACTTTATATGTCTCATATGAAAAATTCGTAGAAATGGAATACGGAATTTGGAGGGTGTAGTCAATATTGATGTAGCCATGGTTTTGAAACATTTCAATTTACCAAGTGTTCCTGCATCCATAATTCCATTTGACGGGGAAGGGCTAAGTTATCGCAATTAGACGTGGGCAGTCTCTTCCACAAGGCTTTTTAATCAAAACAAGGTGTTATTATTTTAAAAAAATAAAAAGCTTTTTTTTAAGTTAGACATTATTTTATTTATTTATTCTTTGTTTAGGTCGTACTTGTCGGTCCTTTTGAACATCATTCAAACATATTACCCTGGAAAGAAAGCGGAGCTACGGTAAGAAACTTCCCACTACTCACTCTGTAGAATAAATCAATGCTCTTCTGTGTAATTTCAGGTATAGCTCTCCCGCCAGCCCGTCCCCGCACACTGTACCTAGAAGTTCATGTTAACCTTGCCAGACTGACACACTTATGATAAACTCATGATGCAGTGTCGATGCTCAGTCATTTGCGCATCGATATTTCACTGGCAACACTTATTTCATTTTTCAGGTCGTACGAGTAACTCAAACCATAGAAGGACTTGTTGATCTTGAAGATTTGGAAGAGAAATTAAAGGTAAAATTAAGTAATAAAAGTATTCTGTAGCTAATTTTTATAACCCTTAAAATGATATACGGTTTCAAAATCTCAACCTTACATTCGATTAAAAAAAAAAAAAAAAAAAAACGTAGGTGATGATTTTTCTGACGTCACACCCTATGACGACACATCTTAAAGCAACTATTCCTATTTCAAATGAAAAAGTATTTAAGTAAACGATTTAGTTTGATTGATGGCTCTTCCAAAAGAATTTGAAACATTTAATAGTTTTGACTGAAAGTTGCAATGCATCATTGTGCTATAGTGTATGTACTGTTTATATAGACTACACAACGTACGAGTGCAGGTCAGCAATCTAAATGATATTCTGTCGAGATATCCGTTACGCCGATCAACCCCACCCCCCCCCCTATTATTGAGCCCCGTCTCGGCTATGGGCCAGCTACACTTTGATGGTTGTGCCCAGACTCCATCTTCAGTGACATTTCTAAACACAAAAAAAATTCTTTCCAAATTCATCAAAATTATATCAGCTTCAAACGACTTAACACAAGCAGCAAACTACACAATTTAGAAAAAGAATCAGAAAAACGAATGGTATATAAGAATGACATCAATAACCTTATGAACCTTCTTATATCATCTCAGTGAATCCAACTGGGGACTATATAAATTCAAAAGAAAACAACTTTGAAAGGTTTGCGTGTAAAAACAAACCAGAGTGACTTGTTTACCAATTTGTTTTTTGGTATCTTTCTGTTCAGAATATATAGTGCACAGTCAAATAATAACGTATAATCTCCTTATTGTAATTCAGTCCGTCAATTCTTCTCCGATACAAATAAGTCTACCATTGTTATTGCTGACTGTTTTTCTTTACTTTTTTTTTTCGTTGTATGTAATATGTACTTTTGCTCTTTGCTTGAAAATAACTTAATTAACGTGCGATGTATTGTCCATTTCTTGAGGAGATAATCTCTTGAGGGGAAAGTGGATTATCGAAAACAAAGATAATTTGTAAGATTGACAAAATAACAAATTTGGCGGTCAAACCGCATATTTTTTTTTTTTCAAATAGCATATCAGTAAGGAGGGGGGGGGGGGGGGGTTGGACAGCACAAAAAAGAAAATTAATAAAAAGGTTTTGACTTTTGGGTTGTTTTAAGGGCAAGCAAACTTACCAAAGACCAACAATAACACTATTATGTTTCTTTTTTAATTGCAAACTAGTATTACTTCACGACGATTGTTTTAACTCGAAATTTCATAAATGTAAGTGAAAAAAAATGGTAGAACGTGGTGTTATACGATTCAAATAAATGGAGGGAATAATACGGGAATATAGAGAGTATGAGGTGGGATCAGCGAGAAGCCTTTGGGGAAGTGTTGGGGTAGAGGGGATGGGCTATCAGAAGATCCAATAGGCTAATGAGAATTTGATAATCTCTGCTTCTCTTTTAATTTAATCGGGGTGAAATTTCGTTCCCCCAAAAAAATTACAACAAAAATAACGATTGAAATGCGTGACCAATTAAACCAGAATACAACCAAAACGTAAATAATTACATAAAATATTGATATAATGTATATTCAAATTTTATTATCAAATAGCATGTCTGCACATTATTACGTTAAAGGAAATGCATATATACAAGTTGCAAAAGAATGCAAAAAGATTGCATTTCAATGTTTACAATGAAGAGACCCCAGTCACAAAGTTAAAAAAAAAAGATCAACAATTTGTATCATTGCATTGTCCTACGTTGGTTTTACAGTTTTATTCGTCAAGACATCAGCTTCTCCTTGGGTGTTTCTCTGCCGCCTCAAATGTGACTGGTATTCTGACCGATACGTCTGCCGTGACGTCACTCCTTCATCAGTACAACGCCCTCTCCTTTTGGGACTACGCCACTGCAGGTATATATATATATATGTCTATACCTCAGATCCATTTGTATGTTTGGATTTATCAGTCATCGGTATAGGGGCTGTCGCTTGCCAAAGTGTGGTGGGTCTGTAACGCTAGGCATTAAAAAGAAGACATTAATTTAGATAAGGGCAACTGGTTTTATCGCTGTCCAAAGCCTCACACAGTATAACTATCCAAATTATTATCGATATTTAGGAGGCTCTATTAAAAATAAACATAAGAAAGACAGTTAATTGAAAACCGACGTTTGTTTTGGGATTTTTCAAGAGTGGGGTGGGGTGGGTGGGGTGGGGAGTCGGTTTTCGAAGGACTTCAATATATATTATAAATCCTTTAGGAATACCAACAGTATACACATGCCATACGCTACCATGCACCCTTGAATACATCGTTATACACAAATAAATTGTTATAATTACAATTGTCAAAAGGGAGAAATACATAAAAAAGAAAAAAGAAAACAGATGAAATGTGTTTGTTGATATATCTATTTAATTAATATTATTGTGTTTTTTTTCAGCGCCTTACCTTGATATAGAAATGAACCCCGTAGACCACGGGTAAGAAGAATCACTCTTCCGTTGTCTGTTTGTTTTTGTCCGTTGTTGTTTTGTTATATGATGACGTAGCTAGTATGTCATAATGGTTCATACCGAGGGCCGGATTATCCAATGTGCTAATTATTGTTTAAGTAATGGTAATTTTTTTGCAATTTCTGATACCGAATTATGTCTATGCATGCTTCTCCCATCATGTATGAACATATCTGTAATTTGACTTGTTTGTGTAGTTTTGTGTTATGGAATGTGTGTGTGGGGGGGGGGGGGGGAGGGGGTGACGTGGCCAAATAGTTTGGTTAAATGACACTTTATATCCATGCTATATATATCCATATATGTATCCATGCTATATAGTCAACTATATAGCTGATTTCATAAACCAACATTGGTTTATCTCACGGAGGTCATGCAACGGATTTTCTCATCACACACTGCTAGGTATAGTTTCTACAGTTCAAGATGCAATTCGCTGTCATGAAAAAGACAGACTCTTACTCACAGAGGACATATTTGTGGGTCGGGGCTTGGGTAGGGGGGGGGGTGGTCTCCGTATTATGGGAGAGGATGAATACTTGCGTTACTATCACATACATTGAAAGCTTGAAACTATTTAAAAAGCTGTGGTTTCCAACACTAGTTTACAATATTGTCGTCGTATCAAAATTATGACGATTTTGCATTTCCCTACAGACGAAATGCTGATTGTTCAAAAGACGCCGTTTTTATCTCCACGCACAAGTTCGTTGGTGGACCGGGGTCGCCAGGTAATTGTTGTTCAATCGTTGTGACTATATGATCAAGTCATTGCAGTTATATATATATATATATATATATATATATATATATATATATATATATAACTAATTACAGCATAATATTTAATATTCAGGGAAACCAAGAATGCATCTGATTAACTCAACTACTCCATAGAGCGTGTTCACCATTCCATTTGGTAAAAGCGTTACAGAAAAGAGATCGTCCCCACACAACTTGCGTGTCACCCAGCCAGCTGGGACAATTTCCTATAATGCTAACACCTCTCTAAACTGTCTACCCATATCAACCTTCAAAGCACTCGTATTGACAGTACAAACAGTATGGAATCCTTATCTGCATGATAGAAACATGATATTCATACTGCTCCTAGTGCCACTACGAGTGCTCCGAAAGCGTGACATGACAGTACAGTACAGAAAAATTGTCCCAACTGGGTGAGTGTCACCCTCAGTTAATTTGAATACACGTTAGATTGCAGCTTTGTCAAAGTAATGTCGCAATTTAAAATTCGTTGCAATGACATAAATCAGAGCACTATTTTTTTTGTTATATAGTATAAACGTTTCTTAATATTAGTTTGTATGGTTTCCATTTTTTATACATGATCAGATGTAATAAACTTCACCTTTCACAACAAATGATAAAGACATACGTTTTCTTGTATTCATTTACAGGAATCTTAATTGCCAAAAAGAAATTGTTTGTGAACAGAGTACCACACGGACATGGTGGCGGCACAGTCCAATATGTGAGTAAGCCATTCATGAAGTTAATTGAGCAGTTCTATATGGACTAGGCACAGTATAATATATGCTTGGTGTACAATATTAGCTGTACTTTTGAAAATGAGTTTACGGGTTTGTTTTGCCTTTCAGGTATCACGTGACAAACACCACTACACACAGGACATCGAGTCACGTGAGGAAGGGGGAACTCCCGCAATAATAGAATCAATCCGCGCAGGGTTGGTATTCCAATTAAAGAACGTAAGTAAATGGTCGGAGAATTTACGCTGCTTTTCAACTTCTTGTTATTATTTAATGTTGTTCGAAATATCGAAATAAATTGTACAATATTTTTGTTTTTGTAAATATTTTAATTTACTAGGCTCACCGTCATAATTGCTGATGTTATTCATGCCAGCAAACTATTTATCGACCAAAAACACTAGGATCAAGTATTCGCCAAACCATGCATGCTGTTGATTTAGTAAGCTATATATTTTAATTAAACTGAAAGCATCTGCCCTGGAAGTGTAAACTGGAAATATAGATAATAATATTAATAATAATAATAAACTACGTTGAACTAAAGATGAGACTCCATGTTGCGCTGATGATACCGCTCAAATGTAACCTCGTGTGATATGACGTTAATCATTATACGACAGAGTGACTGCTGACGTCAGTGACAAGCATGATTTGTTGTTGTAGGCCATGGTTCGAAATCATATTGCTTAATGCATTCAGTGCGCAGTAGATAAGTATGAAGCGTTCTGCCTTCGAATAAGTACAAAGTACTTATAATAATATGATAAGATTAGTGGTTTCTGTATAAATACACCCAAAAAGCTCTCCCTCTCTGTACGTTTAGTTCAAATGATATATTGATTATCTATATCTCACCTATAGTTTAGTACAAACTTGATGAAAGATCACGCTTTAAACGTCAGTTTTGTCTGGTTTTCATTTTAGGCCGTTAGTCCGTCATTTATCGCCACGAGAGAACACGAACTTGCTAGGTGAGTATATATGTGGAATCCTGCCTGTAAGGTTATAGGGTGCGTAAATAATTGTCTACACCCGGATACTACACGACCAACAGAAAGAAATCTTTCCTTAAAACTTTGAACAACAACTTTCTTTGCTCTTCGAAAGGTGTTTATTAAGTTGTGCCTGTTCTTATTTCGATTACAATAATGAACTTAATGGACAGGAAAGTATAGGCCAAAGTCTATACCTTTTATCTTTCAAATGTTATAATCATCGAACGTGAAATGATATGACCCTTGTCTACGTACAAGATAATGTAGGCATATTGTAATACATGATGCTCTATCTAAAATAGTCATAACAATATTGAAATAGTCAAACAAGTCTGTTATCCCATCTTACCCATTTTTTTCAGACGTGCATTCCAGAGGTGGCAGGATACTGGAAACCTGGTGATTCTTGGAAGTAAAACAGTTTCCCGCCTTCCAATCTTCTCTTTTCTTATTCGTCATCCTGATAGTGGGAAATATCTCCATCATAATTTCATCGCAGTACTGCTAAACGATCTATTTGGCATTCAGTCACGTGGTGGGTGCGCATGCGCGGGACCATATGCTCACGTAAGTGATCGTTCATACAAACTTCTTCTATACGCCAAGTTGTATGTACTCGACTATACTGGGGTCGTGCTCAGAACCTGACGTCTACAAATTCATCTGCAGGAAACGATAATGTGTCAGGCTGTGCAACGCAAACTGAATAACAAAGTAGTGCAAATTTGTATTTAAAAAAAAACACACCCATCTTTCGTGGATTATTGCAGATTATCTTGATAAAATATTGTTTTGTTTGTACAGGATTTACTTGGAATTACCGAAGAAAATGCTGATACTTTCTTTGAATTAATCCGCGAAGACCGCAAGAAGACTCACAATGAAGACCCAATAGAAGGAGTCAGGTAAGAGACTAGGATCATAGGATTAGCTGAGGATTAGACCCTATCACGGGTTGTGGTTTCCTTTTAATAGTATGGGGATACTGGAGGAGGGGTGGGGGAGCACGTACTCGTGAGGTCGTTTTAAAACGTATTGTTAGGCTAATGAAGTAGGTCTTATGACTTCATGAATAATAAAGTCCAAGAAGTGATTAGTTGTGGGGGGGGGGGGGGTGGGAATTGATATTGTTAGATAGAGGAACCAGTATGAAGCCAAATCTAACATAAATGATCATTACATACCCCAATGTAATAATTCACTACTATTGGACAAGGTGACAAGTCCTTAAGTACAGTAATGAAAAATGGGTGATGGGGAAAGGGCATATGGGGGGATGAAATACGTTGCGTTTCACTCACTGAAATTAATGAACGATGAATGAACGCCCATCACCACCACCGCTCCCCCCCCCCCCCTATATATGCCGCCTACTGCCAATCGATGTCTGTGACGGATGGGCTGCAGAGGGTCAGATTTTTAAGAAGTGTTTGCCTTAAAAAAAAAAATGCTATCAAGCTATGTTGGGTTTGTTTTCATTACTTCCTGTAGGCCAGGATTTGTACGAATCAACCTTCCATATTTCGCCAGTGATGAATCCATCGATTACATATTGGATGCTGTACAGGTCATTTCAGTTCATGGATGGAGATTGCTTCCACAGGTATATATATATCTTAATATATTGTAAATATTCTTAATAATCAATAGCTAATAATGAAAACAAAACAGTATCATCACCATGGCCGGTAATGCAATCTATAAGAGTAAGGGAGGTAGAAAGTATATTCCTTTAAAATGTATCAGCGATGACTTTCTATGTAAATATGAAGCCATAACATGAACTTCCAAATGATGGAACAGTATAGTTAAATATAAGTGGTCTGTTATAAAAAGTCAGTGAGGAAAGAGACCAGTAATTACACCCCCCCCCCCTCCCCTTCTCTCCCCTGCAGATAATTAATAAAGAGTTAAGTGAAAAACCACCATATGTGTTAATGCTTTCATTATATTGATTGATTATATATTTTATGTATTCGTTAAGAATATTAGAAGGACATTGAAAATGAGCCACACAGGAAGTTGTATTCCTTCTTTTCTTCATCCATAGTACCGGTTTGACTTTAAGACAGGTGCATGGACACACCGCACACACCCTCTTGAAAGGGGTCCAGGCTACCAGAGCCTCTATAATGTTAACTATGATGACGGATCCTTTAAGTTAGAGGGTGAACACCAACAGCTACATCAGAAAGACGTTAGCCCACAGGTATAGAATTTTGATTGAGCCTACTCATTGTATCGCAAATGATTATACAAGATGTAACAATTAAACTGCTTTGTTGATAATAGGCTATAGCGTGTTAGCTAACCACGAAGAAAAATCATAATGTTCCGCCAAACCTACAACAAAAGCTCAGAATGTAACAGCACCCATCATGTGATAAAATCTAAAAAGGGCTATGCTTAAAACAGCGAAGCGTGTAAATGAGCAAATAGCTCAACATGCAACAATATCTCAAACTTTAATGGCAGCTGTGTTAGTATTTAGTAACAATTTTCATTATGATATTATACAGCTGATTTTGTGATGTTGCTCAGTTTATAATGCTAGCTCAGCTTGAGGAATAGCTCATCGTGGAATAATCATACTTAGGAAGGAATTACAAGCACGCAAAAATGTCACTACGCTGGCTATAGAACAATGACCCAAGTATGTACCATTGATTTATAAAGATAATGGATAGGTGACGGTCGTGACTATTTGAAGATACCAAAAGGCTACGCCATTTTGTTTCCTAAATTAGTTTGAACAGGCATCCTACCCGGCCATAAAGGCCATATTGCCTCGTAATTTCGTGTGGTCAAAATTCACATTTCATTACAAACGACTTGGCGTCGATCTATACTAGTGCTAATCACGTTTGTGATATTCTCTGTTTAGACCAGTATAACTAAGATATACGTTTTTAGTACTTCTACTATACTACTAGTATGTACTATACTACCCTTCAAGGCCTAGTTCTAACGTTACTAAGTAAGGATGGACTAAGGCTAGCTCCTATAGCATAACGTAGGGCATATACTAACTTCCCAGGTGATAAAGGAGTAGACCTAGTCTGGGTTCCAACTTACTTAGCAGCTATCGATCGGTACTACAATAATTTCCGGTAAATGCTTGCACTACAAGAGAAGAGGTAATGAGGCAAGGGTTGACTCAAATATTACTTAAGCCGACACGGCAGCCTAGTCGATTTATTTTGAGCACAAGCCTAAGTTTAGATGCATATACATACCTTCACTACAGCGTTAGGATATCGTTCGAGCCCGAACGGTGAAACGTTGTCACATATGCTCTTTGATCACGATTATCACAGCATAAGCTCCCGCAGGAAACATGTCACGATGGCATCAGTAATGTAACGGCGAAACCTGCATGGTTTATTAAAAAGATACAAAGGCCCTAAATAAACGTTCAACCATACCAGATAAAGACCTAGATGTAGATTCAATGCTGTAGGGGATGAAAATGGTCACACCAGAACTTTCGGTAACTTCAGATATCCCGGGCCCTATCTGACACAGCGCCGTCTGCCTCAAGCATGTGTATCAATGTGTATGGCTGCTTGGTATATATTAAAATACGACAAAGTAATTTTGCATTAAATCTTGTTATATTCTTCATTGATGAATATTAATAAATTGACATTTAGGGGCGAGGACCGGTAATAAGTCCATTTTTACCCCCCCCCCCCCTTCTATACTTCTCCGTAGGCTCGCCACGGAGCCGGTCATGCAAAAATAATACAGCTACACGCATGTAATACCTGGTCAGTACAACGCCGAATAACCGTATTTGAGATATAGTAATATTTATTGATGTAATTAATATGAAATATCTTCTCTTCAATTTATTTGCAGACTCTTCTTGAGGAAGCACTCTCCCAATTAACGGATGCTTCAAATGAAGTGGTAATTTATACGTTTTACTATAAATATTTCTCTAAATTTTCTCTAAAATAGTTCTATTTGTATTGCTGGCATATATATATATATATATATATATATATATATATATATATATATATATATATATACACATAGTAGACATGTCTGTGTGTGGGTGCCGTATGTGTGTAATATGCGATACTGTAAAATTATCAAATTGCGTCATACCTAATTAGCAACAATAATCTTTAACCGGTCCTTTCTTATTTTGTTGTACATTAGAACGAGGATGCTTTACATGATCCTTTACCAATGCTTGCCGGAGACTTAAACAACTTTGTGTGGTTCTTGCAACCCAGAGAGGCAACAGGGTATGCGATGGCTGAAAAATGGCAGAAACAACTGACAGAGACCACCAGCCTTGATCTGGACGAAAGTGACCAACTTATTGTCTTTGATCCATCTCAGCTCGAAGGTCAAAAGTTCATCCTATCACAGGAAGAGGGGCTGATGCAGCCCTACATGGAAGAAGTAACGGACACGGTCGTCCCTGAAGTCGACATCAAGGATAATAGGGAAGATCACATGGTACCAGGTGAAGTAGACACCGAGGACGACACCGCGGTAGTACCGAGTAACGACGATGTCGGTATCGATTTTTACATGATGGAGAATCATCTCTATTCTTCAGTTGGGGAAGACAAACTGAAAGATTCCAGCTCCTATTGCGAGGACAACTGTACCAAAGGACCCTACTTCCGCTCTATCAGTGCAGAGAGCGGGTATGGCAGCGAAGTGGACTTCGTGTTTTGATAATATACTCCAGTGATAAGAAAGAAGAACAGTGCTACTATTATGAGTGAATGCATAATTCTGGTATACAGATATGGAAAAAAAAAGATGAAGTCCAATGATTGTGCCTGACGATATCGACGGCCAGTTCTTCCAGTGCTTTTCTAGTCTTTATCTAATTTGGTGGTTCTCTGGTATCATTTTAGATTATCTTGCAGTCAATAAAATAGTCTTTGTTTAGTGTATAACCACGAGAAAAAAAAACATAATAAGAAAAAGAAAGGTTACATTTTCACCCCTACGTTGTGTGGGTCAATGTTTGGCAGAGAGATGTTCTATTGAGCTACATGATGGTGTCACTTGACAGGAGTATAACTATCTCGTATGACAATGTAGTCCAATCGTCATTGCGATATCACAGAATGATGCGACAGTCATTGTGATAACATTGCCACCATATGTTGCATTGCCACGCCTATTGTCACTGTGACGTCACATGTGGTCATCACCTGATGTTAAATAGCACAGCGTCATTTTGTAGTTCAATTGCCATCACCTTTTGTCAACTTTTAGCCACATAAATAGCATCGTGGCACACTATTGGTTTACTATAATGAAGATATCACACAGTAAAATTGTATTGCCATGACAATGTTATGGCTGGCCTACAGCTCTATCGTCATCATGACATCACGTTATATCTATGTTACAACCAGTGAACTTATCATTTTCTCATACGTTCATGATTTTACAATGTAGACGCATTGTCATCATGCTGCTTAAGTATAATAGTATCGCCACCATGACGTAACTGAGTATAGTTTATGCTGCCACCGTATAATTCTGTTGCCTGCGTGCTCTCACAAAAGGGCATTACAGATCTTTTACACGACCACGCCGTTACAGTTTAGTTCTGCTGTCGCCCGGCTGTTTCAGTGTAAGGAACAGCAAAGAACGTCTAAGTGTCGAATCACTTGAAAGTTCAAAAGCAAAAGTTCGACGTTCTTACATATGAAAATTATATTCTTTTATTTGCCAAAGAATAATTGTCTTTGATCATAAATAGTACGTGTAGATTAACAATATCTTAGAGATCGAGATAAGAAAGGAATCGATTGTCGTATTGCATTACCTTTCATAGAGTAGCCTGTTTATCTACGCAGTGACCGTAAATTGAACTGTAATGACTCCTAAAGAATAATTGTGTGTAGTCTCTTTATTCTCTCAATGTAAAACAATTATATAGTTATACAAGATAATCTATTATCAGAATATTAGGCACCTATAGCTAATATAAAGAAAAGAAAATAAGAAGAAATTGTGTGTGCAGTATTTCAAAATTGTTAATCAATTGTACATAAAGTCGACTGAGTGAAGTCTGCTGACTAGACCAGTATTTGTATACATGTTAATCAAAACTTGTTATTATTCATTTAATGTTAATTTCTCTCACATTGAACGGATTATGTTATACAGGCAATGTTCGTGTTATGATTATTGACGTCACTACTAAGGCAAGGCGGACCCTGCGATATTGATGTCATCCTTAAATGAAATGCTGTTGCGTAATAAACACAAAAGGAGTGGCGCTATACTGAATTTATTCTGGTTGATGTTTCGATATTACAACCCGTACCATATCACAATTAGAGTAGGGTTAAGTTTTTTAAAAAGGTTATTGTCGAGGAAAGTGCCTAATATAACCTTTAGAGGCGGTTGGACATTTTTTTTTCAGAGTTCATCATCATTTCTATACCTGAATATTAAGGAGTATAAATCAAAGAACAATTGATCGACACATTAGGAAGGTTTAATGTGATTTAGAGCATTTCAAATGTGGAGATTAGGCCAAGTACTCCAGACCTATTTACGTTTGTAACTGGAAAGCTTTTTCAGAGTGTGATGTTGATGATGAACCGAAAGTTATCACTTAATTATCTCTTAAATAGTAATATTATTCGAAAATTTTCTCATTGATAGCTTTGAGCACGGTCAACCGTGTCGTAAATTTTCCTTTCTTCTAGTTGATAATTTCATTGGTCGTGCTACGAAAATTGGAGTTTGTTTCATGATAGGGCAAGCGATGTAGCCATCTTAAAGGTTGGTAGGATATCGTACCAGTTGAAAACATCAGCCGACATAGAAAGTCACGAATTTAGTGTGTAACATCAATGGGGCAATAAATTGTGGTACCGCAGCAATGGCGGGCCATTGCGAGGACACCTGTCTCATATTATCTCTCTCTCTCTCTCTCTTCTGACACTTGTGTTTGAGGCTGAGCTTAAACGTCATAATCACCTATATGAAACCTCCGATATTGCTGTCTCATTGGGTCAGTTATTGTGAAAATTTTGTAGGCTACATTTAGTTCTAGTACAAACACAACACCTTCTAATACAAATTCGGTTTGGAGTTAAAAGACCTACAAACATGGCCGGGACCGGGGGTGAGTTATTGCTTGGGGGCGGGCAAGAGATGGGGTGTAATGATTAATGCAATCAGGCTCTGAAGTTTGCAAATATTTTGGTAATAACATTTTAACTTTCGCAACTTTGGTTCTGCGACCTTGTGCGTTGTAAATATAAACAGCTCGTAACTAAAGATCTAAAGGTTTATTAATAATATATAGCTATCTCTATCACGCTGTGAATGTTGCATTAAATATGTTTACAAAAATAAAATTTATATATTTCTAAATCCTTCTTTATATTTTCTTACATACATACTGATACTACATATTGCTACATAATGCACAGTGATTTTTGTCTATACTGATATCAAACCCAACGACAATGTTGACACTTGATTTCATGTAGTGTATCCCCTGTCCAGCTACTTTCTTCAGTTGCGAGCAGAGTGGAGGAGGGGGGGGGGGGGGTTGGCTGGGCCAGGATGATCCCCACCTCGTCAGTCAGGGGAATATTTTCATTATTCAAATAGCACAGCCTTGCATTTAGACCTAATTACAGACCAAACTAGTCCAAGTATGCCTCACATGCACCATTTGATTTCTTTGACCTAACCTGACATGGAAGCTGCATTGAACGACCACACAGGCACACCCATCATTTGGATCTGCTTACAGCCCATCCATAGAGGATCATAAAGGGGGGAATTTGCAAAAATCAAGAATATATCTCTCTCCCATCCACCAATGTCAGAAGCACTGCAACACTGTGAATGTACATAGACTTCCACGGAGCTTCTAGGAATCAATTAAGGTCGGATTCCACATCTTGGCTTCGTGAATTGTACTATACAAAGTCATAAGCCAGTGAAGAGGGACAGGGCAACGGGTGAGGGGGATGGGGTGGGGTGAGTGGACGACAGGTTACAAACGACGTACTAGATTATAGCTCATCAGTGATGAGATTACAATCCAAATTCTACAAACTCTTTCAGATACCTCCATTAATCGCTGTAAACACCATCATTGAAAAGATTGATCTTCACTTCCAGGAAGAGCCTCAGAAGTATGACCAGTTTCTGGAATGAGTTTCGGTTACCAAAAATATCTTCTTCTGTCCTTGCAAGACGGGCTGAATTTTTTATATTCAAAATTCTGCCATTAGCTCTCAGAGGTGGTGGGGGGGGGAGGGTTAAATGGCCAAGTCTGGGCCAGGGGAAACAAATGTCACTTTCTACAAAATGAAATACCTCTTTTTCCTTCTGAGACTGATTCACAGAATGGTTTGTAAACACAACACTGACACACAATGGTTCAACTGGGATGAAAGATTCCGCATTTATTGGCCATTTACTTAAACAACAGATTTAAAAATACCCCCATATTGACAGGATAACATTCCAATGTGATGTTTTAGATATAAAGACTATAAGAGCAAGAGACAAATGAAGAGATCAACTCGATATTTTAGTCAATTACACTGTCAACTGTCACAGAGGGATTCGTGATGAAACAGCACATGTGATGTTTGGTGGTCACCCTGTCACAAAACGTGACTGTCACAATAAGTGACTGTGACTGCTGAAGGGTTAGTCTTAGGTCATATCGTCTGGAATTGTCAGCTATATACAAACCAATTATACTAAATTTTCATCAAGATTGAAATAAGGAAAAAAAAAAGACAAATAAAGGGTTATGGTTCAATGCTTCCCGGTCATGTAGACATCTTTTGGCTTTGACTGTAGTTTATCATGGTGGAACTGCTTTGTACTGTTGTTAGCATGGTTGAACTGTGACTGCTGCAATCTCTCACCCCATTTTTAAAGAGAGCTTAATGAGCCTTCCTCCTGAAGGAGCATCCTGGAAAACAAAAGAAATGATGTCTTTAAGTAAACAGGCACATTAAAAGGACAAGCAGACGATTTCAATAATGTATACCTAGTCATAACACGTTCTTGTTCACTGATGACCTAAACGTATTTGTAAGTCTGTTGTCATCATCATTACCCCCGAATACGCTAGAAAGTTAAATAATGGTCACTCAATACTCAAATATCTTACTAACAGCCTCAAAGCATTTCTTCTCACTGAGACAGTGAT
Organism: Apostichopus japonicus; assembly: GCF_037975245.1. Taxonomy (NCBI): domain Eukaryota; kingdom Metazoa; phylum Echinodermata; class Holothuroidea; order Aspidochirotida; family Stichopodidae; genus Apostichopus; species Apostichopus japonicus. The sequence goes on along the minus strand of NC_092564.1, from coordinate 24,083,269 downwards.
CAACTATGTATTAAACACATCTCAAAGTCAGAGAATTATTTGAAGAGTCAAAACCACCTGGACAATACTTTTGGAATACTTCAAGCGAGTTTAAAGCATGCTAAACTTTGGGGTCAATAGAAAAGACCTTTGAAGATACATGTGATACAAAAAGAATCACAAAAATATATGTATTGGTCTTACTTCCACACAGGGTTATAGCTAGGAGATTGTGAGTGCTGGTTAAATAAATTTGCAAAGCGTAGCGAGCGTAGCTACGGCCGGGGGTCCAGGGGCCCGCTTAAGGTTTTTAGCTTACTTTTCATGATGATTTTTGCTACTGTTCAGATTTACAATTGGTAAATAACAGAAAAAGGTGACGTTATTATCATGTTTTACAGCAAGGGAAAGATAAATTTGTTACTTTTGTTGTATTTCACAAGCATTTTACTATTTTTTTGTGCCGGCCAGTGGACTGTTTATTCACTTCCAATGCCGGCCGGCAGGCGTGAGTGGCGGTTACCACCGGCCGCCGCCAGCCGGCTTGGCTATAACCCTGCTTCCACGCTACTACTAACTATATCTGCTGCCGAGATACAATTTCTGAAAATTTAGACTTTTTGCCTACTGAACATACTTAACGTGAAGTCAGAACATATTCAGCCCTTCTTTCCATATTTTCTCTCCCACATTTGTCTTTCAGCAGTCTTGCACTAAACTTAACAAACCAATTTCTACACACAAAAGGAAAGAATTGAGTGAAAGAGATTGCTACACCAGTAATGTTTTGAGCCTGTCAGTTTGGAAGAGTGACTGGTATTTGGATTCATAAATAGCTGCACCAACTTGGTCATCTTGCTTTTGCGTCTCAAAAACAAGGTTCAGAAATGCATTGCTCAAGCAAAACACAGTCTCTGTATGTGAGTTCATAGCTTTGGATCACAGGGAGTTAATTTGCTCAGGGTTTAAAACCATTATTGTGATATTTTCTGGCATTTGAAATCTTTGCCATTTTAAGGCAACAAAAATTCATGTTTTTCTTTGTAGCTGCTGATCTGCAGTTTTCTCGATGGAGAAAATGTGTCAAGCTTATTTCTGTCATATGAATGATGTTAAATGCATAACCTGAAAAGCTCTCTGACAACCCTTAAAAGTTTAGTTTGGCCATTGGAGAGCCATAAGATATTTGATATCTTGCTTTCGATGCCACAGGTGCAAAGATATTTGCAATTCATGGACAATGTTGGTTTGGGACTTTCCCACTAGCAGAGATAGCTCTGTTCCCAAGTGGATGCTCAGACAAAGGTTCAACCTCACTCACTCAATTTGGTGTATTATTGATAAATCTACAGTATTTGATGAAAAAATACTCAAGGCAGACTCTCATCTCCCTAATACAATCACATGGGTGTAGGAAGTCCTCAGTTCACAAATGCATCATTTGAAGATATCAGAGAGACCAGACTCTCAACCCTTGTTACTGCTACCACTGATGAGAAAGGTTTAAACAAATCACGCTTGATGAGGGTGCGAATTTGATCTTAACATTATCAACTTACCCTCTGTGAGTCTTGCTTTACCACCGGTTGGTTGGCACAGCACAGTGTGGCAGCCCACGCACAACACTACAGTCTGGGCATGGCTAAAAACAGTTGTGATTTTGTAGCAACCTGAGAGAAAAAACACAAATAGAATCGGTTATTAAAACACTGTTATTGAGAAATCTCCATTAGAAGCCGATGGCAGGTAGGGCACAACTCAATCTTGTGACTTCATCACAAAGACTGGTTTTTTTATATACATTTTACAATTTGAAGTAGGTACAATGAGATTCACTGACATTCCTTGGTAGCATTTCATGTGATATTCCTACAATGATGTTCCTGCAAAGAAAATAACTTTCGGAAAACTGTTTCATACTCCTGTTCATGATTTGACAGATTTGATGGTCAAAAGCAACAGAAATTAAACTGTGGGTCAAATTCCTTGACCACTGCATCTGGAGTGGTGTGTTATTACTGTGGGAGTCCTTGGTACTCAAGGCACGGCACAAAGCTGTCAAACTAGTCTCAATTTACTTTGAAAGTGACCTAGACATTATAGACAACTTTCGAAACAGCAAAGAAATCTTTGCGCAGCACTGGATTGAAACTGGCAGCTTCCCCAAGGAATACAAATCTTGTTCTTCACCAACTGGCCTATCAATCCCTATTTGGTGGTCATCTCTATACCCGGGAGCTAGACCTACAGCAGGAATCGACAGATTTACAGAGGATCAAAGACATTGTAACCTTTTCACCGTTCTAACGAATCTGTGTTCTATTAGCACATAATTTGTTTCCCTTCAACAAACAAGAGATCATTGTGTTCAACCATGCCAGTGCCCCTTTAATAACTATGTACAACCCAATGCAACCAATACAGAAAATGTTGCACCCCACAAGTTTAATGTCTTCCTTTAGCTATTTCATTTACAACTGTTTGAATTTTATACCTAATTTGCAGACATTTTGGTGGACATAAGTAATATGTCATGATCACAGATACCTAATCGTTCCTTAAACAGTGAAGTTTTATTAATGCTACCAAAGCAGCATATTCAACACAAATGTAGCAATTTTGTGTCAGCAGTACAAAAATCCTACACTTTAGCTGTATGCACACCCTTTCGAATCGCTAACTTGCAGTTAGCATGTTTTGTTATGAGTAAAGAGAGAACGTGCATACTATACATATGCACTAATGGTTACTTAAAGTATGGTATACTTCATACACTACAGACCCAGGCGGCTGAAACCACACTAGCTTTCTACATCACGGCAGCACGCACGTATGACAAGCTGGCTGGAGAGCCAAACACAATATGAACATGTCGAACCAGCAGGCCCAGCTATAGGAAGACCTAACCAATCTCCATATGGAACAAGAACATGAACAGCATGATAGGCCCCTATAAACAGACATAATAATGGCTAAATCATTATACCAACTGAATATTCCAAACTTGATTTCAGTGAATACATAAATATTGTTAAAGCAACCTTTTACATTGGTTGTTATGTTTTGGTACTTTCATTTGGACTTCCAAAGAATCCGTCAGGACTAAATATGAAGGCAAGTTTGTCTGAAGGACAACCTTGAAATATTCTTAAAATTGAGTCCTGATTAATAGGTGTGCATGCATTAATATGTGTCAATGCGTTAATACGTTGAACCTTCCTCTGTGAATGCATTAATATGTTCAACTTGCTATTGAAAACTTGAAACACTTCCCCACTTACCTTTACCTTGTGCTACTTTAAATGCGCATGCATAAAATAAGGGAATTCTCTGCATATGAGGTGGGATGGCATGCATAGTAGTAACACTGTTATAGGGCTATGAATTCTTCTTGCATTGGCAAATATTCACAGAACCTGCAAGAAGGCTCTTAAACATTTACTAGCAACACCAACCTGTGGGGAAATCACTACATACCTGGGCACTTAACGTCCATGAAGTACGAGTTTGGACTCTGTACTAATCTCTTCTTCTTATGCTTCCTCTTCTCCTCATCGAGGGTAGGATGCAACAAATCTTTAGCGAGCTGTAGGCAGAAAGAAGCAACATGACATTTAAGTAATCTGCTGTAGAATTAGAGGGTTTCTCTTTTCTTACACACCTCCAAGACTGGTATTGCAAAGTTTTGAAAATTGTACCAAAATTAGTTACTGACACCAGCTGCTTAACAAACAGTGTTTTGACGTACTGGAGTTACCCATCTGCTGCAACTTGTAGAGACAGGTTGGTTCATAAACAATTGCCAGTCTCTTCCTCCTCCTACTCTCTGTCTCAGTTATTACTATTCTACTATCATTGGTAGGGACCCAGCTGACAAACTGCTATTTGAATTGTTTACGTTTCTGCCAAGTTATCAAACAATTCACTATCTTGTTAATATGTTAGCAATGCTTCATGGAATCATGCATGAAACTTAAACTTGTCATTATTGTAGCAGTTTCATCAAAGGGGTGTTTCTGTGCTTGAATACTGAGAGAGCTTCTGGGATACCCTTAGGCAAATTCATTACACATTAAAAGTCAATATTAGGATATTTGTGAGGAATTCATGACAACTTTAACATTCACTAGTACTCTATACCACTTTGATATTCAAATGACTCAATACATGTATATGAATAATCCAGACCATATATCTTCCATCAAGAGCAGCTTCACTTGCTTAATTTGAGAGATCTTGTAAGAGCAAAGCTATATACTGGCTGTCAACTTGGCGGAGGGCCAGAATTCAAACAATTCATAAATGTTGTATTGAAAGAGCCAAGTTAAGCACAAAGCTACTTCAGTGAACTGCATCAAACCTCAGTGAGTCTGTAAAGTCTGTTCCGTCTATTGCCCCTGAATGTACTTTTCCCAGGCTTTCTCATCATATCAGTACAAAAGGTTAAATTCTTAAAAGTGTCATTACGAGAGATGCCAAAATCCAATGCATGTCACTTATCATACAGTATGAGTCAGTTAAGATCCTAATTTTGGAATTTGATTTATCAAACTAATTTATTTGATGCTGTTGGAACTTAAAATATTAATTCATGATAAAATAATTGACTATGGTTGAATAACTTCAAGTAGCTCATACACAGCAACTAATTAAATTTCATCACCCCACATTTAGGTACCACATTCCAAAGGCTACTATTTTTCGAGGTTCAACACAAAATATAATGATCACTTGATCAGGCCTTCTACAGAATTACGAAGGCATTGGCCTACCAATTTAGGCTATAAATACGCCATGGCAGAAAGGATTAATACCTTTGGCGGAAAGGTATGGAGGTATGTACCTATGGCAGAAAGGCACTGAAACCTCCTGCCAAACTAGTCTAAGCTATGCCTACAAGGGGCCGTGTCATTCCGCCATCGGTACATTCCGCCATAGAAAATGTTCTCTTTCTGCCATAGAAAAAGTTGCATTCCACCATGTTACTCCGATGGAGGTAAAGCACATTTGTATGGCAGAAAGTGTACATTATTGTGGGTGCACTGTAGGCCTTTATGCACTGTATATTGCTTCGCTTCACACTACCTAGGCCTGCAAAATTCACAAAATCTTTCATTTAATATTTTAATAAAGAATCAACCTAAAGCAATTTGATTTATATAACCAACTATATTAAATATTTGAAGACTGTGTATCGATTCTTACCAACTTACAATTAAAACTATTCAATCAACATGTACATTAAAGATTGTTTATGTATTCCCCAATCTTGTCTTAACTACAATTCAGTCTATCCAGCGAACCGTCACATTTGACACAGGTAAATCAAACAAAGTTTCACCAATACATGTGTAAAATCCTGTAAAATACTGTGTAAAATCCATTCCTGAAATGTACCTTTCCGCCTAGGTTTGGCGGAAGGGATCAAAACCTATGTCGGGATGGTATGGCAGTATGTACCTAGGCCTATAGGCCAATGGCAAAATGGCACTGGAGCCATGCCTACACTATTGTTTCATTTTGGCCCCATTTGAGGATTAGCTTGCTCATTGACGATCTTTGCGACCAATTTAACACACAACAATACGTTTTTCGTCTAAATCGGGCAACAATTCGGTCGGATTGTGACCTGCTAGTGTGATGACGTATTGCGCCATACCCTAGCAATGTGTTCGCTACTGTCCTAGTGTTACGTATTTGTGCGCGATCAGTTGTGTAATTATTCCACAGTAAAGACTAGCCTAACCCAACACATTTATTGAAACTGGTCCTGTACATTTTTTCATAAAATCATATTAAGAGAAGAGTATTCAACTTTTGGCGTTATTACACTTCAAGGAATGCTACCTAAGTGACTGTTTATGGGTACGTATTAGTCAAGAAAGTTTTATTTTCGAAAATCAAAAGAGAAGATGAGATAGGTACTAACAGGCATGTTGACGGCTTCACAACTTGCAGGGAAAGAGGCCAAGAAAAGACCTTATGATGGCGCTATAGCGAAATTAAAAGAAACTTACTGGTCTGAATCGCAGAACATTTGTAATCTATGGAACGCCAAATGGTTCACTCCGCTGTAGCAGTTCAAACTGCCGCATATTAGCAAATTTGTCACATTTCGGCTACCGTATATTTAGAAGTAAGTCGATCGATCGTGCCGTGCAACAACTAAAAATGGAAAAGTTAGCAGAAAACGTGCGACAAATCACAATGAGGGGTTACAGCGCTAGCTCCATCCTCAGCGCCCAAATATTAATATATTATAGGGGATTAACACTCATGTATTTCTCCAGTGGCGTAGGAAGGTACTTTTGAGTGGGGGGCTGAAGACTGATGGCCGGCCTGGGGGAGGGGGTGTCCCCCCTCCCCTTTGGATTTTTTTGCATTTCCAGGTGGCCTCAGATGCAATTTGGTGCAATATAGCACACTTTAACCCACCCACTCCATTTTGTAAATAATTTTGCATTTTCACCTGGCCTTAGATGCAATTTGGTGCTCCAAATGAGATTTTTTTCTCATTTGGAAATGCAAAAGGGGTTTTCTGACTTGCGAAGCGGGGGGGGGGGGCGGAATGATACTTCCGCCCCTCCATATTTTTCACTGGCGTCCCCAGCCCCCCAGCCCCCCCCCCCCCGGTTCCTACGCCCTCGTATTTCTCTATCCAGCTCCATCCTGAACGCCGAAGCCCACCTACATTATATTAACCACGCCTATATCTTGCACACTCCTTATGTCCCTCATAGGTTTCCCCGCCTTTATATGTAAATTTCACCTCTCGCGCCGCGCTCACTTCAAAAAGTGGCAGACGACATCTGTTCAACGCACAACCAATTAGCCAAACGGTACATCTCAATCGCTCGCTGCTGTACAAACCATGTACTGTATCATGTATAGGCCTACGGTGTGTAGAGGCCTAAGTTAGATAAGATTCTATGCTAAGTAACTAGTTTCGCTTTACCTGGGGATACGCCTAAGTTGGAAAAAGATCAGCCAGCTAGTCACAGCACGAAAAGTCGAGTTGTAAAGAGTTTGTACTGTAAGTACAAGGCCTATGTAATACAATTCAACTCGGTGGGTTACAATTTATAACGTTACAATAAGTGAATAACATAGCCTAGCCTATATACTATAGCCTAGGCTAGGCCTATGCCTTAAAACTTAAACTTAAAGGCTTAAGTTTAATTAGTCTCCATATAGTAATAGAAAACTAATACCTACTAGGCTTAACTCAAATTTATGCTAGCCTATTACTTCTACTAGTAGGCGCCAGCGCCCTATCAACAATACTCCTAGTCCTAGTCCCACTTGGAGTTGGAGTTGTTTCAGGCGTCGCCTAACTATTTCTCCAGTGACTGAGTCCAGTCCAGAAATTAGGCTTATGAAATATGTTAATATTCCTACTCCCAACTTCCCCAATGTTATGTTATATTGTGTCAGACTTAGCTTTATGTTATTGGTAAAACTAGTCATCAAATCTCAAGGTATTGCTAATATTGTCTACTCATAGTCTTACTCATACTGGGACACTTAGCCTATGTTACGTTAGGGCCTGCCTGGATTAGTCATTGCACAGGATTGGAGAGGGGGCTTTAGCGCTCAAGAGGGTTAAATCTCTGCAAAAATAAATTACTGTAAGTCTGAGATCTGTGTAGTGCATTAGTATCATTAAAAAATTCCAATTGAGGGGTATGCGCGTAGCCAGGAATTTGCCAAGGGAGGGGTGAACCTGTAGGCAAACAATCACAGCCGTATATATGGCTCTGCAAACTATCTAAGCGAAGCGTACACGAAAATTTTGGCCGAAAATGCCTCCCAGATTGCTGGAAATGGCACTTCCCATGCCTTGTAAGTTGCATCTAAGCATTTTCTATTTTGAAATTACTAGCGATAGCATAAAATCATTTAAAAAAAATATGCCCACCCCTTGGCTACGTGCCAGTGTTTCAAAAGTGTAAAGCCTCCAGTCCCAAGCCCTTCACGGTATGGTACTTATACTTCATGAACGCCTAGCTGGTACATACAAAAATCGGGTCAGGAATTAGTTTGGGTCAAATCCCTATTTTCCATGGCGCACGGGGCCCGGAACACATGCTGGATATGCTAATTCTGTTTTTGACTTCAGCTCCCATTGACTTTGTGTTAGCTCTGTGAGGGGTTGTAAAATGTCCAAAGCCCCCAGTCCCAAGCCCCTCACGGTATGGTACTCATACTTAATGAACGCCTTGCTGGTACATACGAAAGTTCTCATATTTTGCATATGATCAAATTATGTTAAATCTTCCAACACTTTGCGAGAAAGTTAAATTTTAAGGCCTATATACGGTTGACTGCAGAGGAAAAATTCCCTTAGCAAGTAAATGGGGAAAGAAGATGGTAATATATAAACTATATTGACATATAACTTAAACATTTGTATTCATAACAAATGCCATAGTATGAAAAGCCATCTAATGAGCTAATAGTATAATGTCTCCATATATTACAAATACGTCCCAAGAAGCCGCGGTTACTGCATGATAACCGTAAATAGAAGTCTGGTACGAAAGCAGAGCAATGCTTTTGAAAACTCATTTTCCTGAATTATTCACTCAACTTTACTAAATATGATATTGATATCGTTAATATCCTCTTTCTACAGCATGCTTTCGTTTTGGGAGATTCCCAGTTGAGACCATTTGTAGACGGACACGTGAAGATACCTGTGGAACGTTGTAGTGTGGAAGTTAATTGCACACCAGGTGCCGTGTTCTCCGACATTACAAAGGTATGGTTTAGAAAGACATAAGACAAGGATGTTGTCATCAGGGGAGGTTGAGTTTCCCTGGTAGGGAATCTAAAGTAAATTTCAGCCAAAACTTGTGTAGCCTCTGGAACTCATTCAGGAATATAACATGCAGAACAAAGTTTCGTCAATATGACGATTTTGAAATATAAATTATGATTTTAGGTGTATGGGCAACATTTTGATGTATCATCTCCATTCCCACTTATGAAGCAATGTACTGTAAGGTAGAACAATACTGTGAAAAAGAGGATGATATACTCGTCATATCAGTTTAGCTATTTCATATGGAAGAAATATTTCTACTTTGCAAGAATTGTTAAACCAGAAGCAACAAAATCGTAATGATTATTACAATTTTTGTTTTCTAGTGCAGAATATTCTCTTGATTTAAAACAAACAATGGTAGTTGAGTGATTTCAATGGCTTTTTAAATACTTTTCGATATCATAAATACAAACTTTCATTAACTTAACTTTTGAAGCAATAATGTACTTGTTTGATTTCATTGGTAAAGTGTGGCACATTTGGCAGTGAAAAAAGAAAGAAAAAGTATGGCCTTGGTATGAAATCTTATCTGACCTGCCAATGTATAAACAAATTTATTCCACATTAATTAATTCATATGTTTGTTTCCATCCTATACTACTATACTAAAATATATGACCAAGCCATGATGTGCTAAAATGTTGAGACCAATACTGACATTTACATTTGGTAAATCAAAGTCTTAATTATTGTGAGTCAAATTGGTATCAAAATATTATCACTTAAAGGCATCGAAGAATCACCCCAAACCGCATGCCGCCGTCTGCAAAAGTTAACTTTCTGTTGCTTGCAAGTGAATTTGTTTTGTGTCGCTACAAAATGCAGATAGTAATGAAACGTGATACCTTGTTATCTTTGATCTAGACCTGAGATGTCCATTGCTGCTATGTACACTGTGTTTTGGGTATTGACCGTAGCTGTATGTATTGACTGTACACTAGTGTCTAATTACTGATGGTAGCAAGCTGTGTGTGTGTTTTTGGGATCGATGCCTCGATGGTGGTCTCAACACATCTGTTAATTAGCTTCACATCTGGAATTATTTCATTGCAGAACGTATTCACCTCCAAACAAATGCTGGTTACAAATGCTTGTCTTACCTATATAGGTAATGAGACAGAAAACACCCACTTGTTTTGATATTCTTACTGTAATACAAGTTTAAAGCAGCTTTTTACATGTATCAATTATGAAACAGAAAGCAGGATATTAGCCAAATTTTTGCCCTGCCAATAGCATTAATTGGCAAGTAATTAAGGACTCGTTCTGATAATGAGTGTAAAAGTGTCTGCGGACAAATTCCTATAGTTCCTCCAACCTAATTTAACCAATCAGTGAATAGCTAACATGTTTGGTTATGAACCGTTGCTAGAAATAGATTCAAAAAGTTGCATTGGTACCATGCACAGTCATAGACAATGTAAACAAATATACCATGATGTTATACACCGTATTGGTCAATGACGTTCAGAGTTAAATCATAGGGGCGGGTTTAATTGTGGAAAATGTATTCGAGAAAAACAATGTTGAAAGTTGAAAGTTTTTCCACTTTTATGCCACCTTTTAAAGTGAGATAAGAATAGATAAGCTAGTTATGTATGTCGCTATGGCATATTGGAGTCAGTGAGCTTGAGAAACTCATATGAAAAGGACGCGAAAAGCTGCTTTAAGCCGCAAGCACCATATAATGAATCAAAAATGATATTGTTCATGGCTTTGTGGTATTGTTATGGGTTACACATGCTTATAGCGAACTTTATGTGTGCCTAGTTGACTCTCGACAAATTATGGAAATCAAAAAGATATTTAGAGAAACAGTAGAAAAATATGCATTTATAATAATAAAAAAGATGAGCAAAACCACAAGGTTCGAGCAGTCATTATTGCTGACAAGAGGGATATTTACATGGTGCATGTAGTTAAGTCCATGGCTGATGTTCTTTAGTGTCTTTAGGCAATAAAACCTCTTTCCCTTACATTGACAGGAGATCCAGGTTTACTCGGGATGCAAACCAACGATGGTATTTTTGGAAGTTGGTACCAACAACCTTTCTAGCACCGTACCAAAAGTAGAGAGAGATAGGAAGGATGTTAATAGGCTTGTCCACGCCGCTCAGGAAAAGTTCATGGGAGCATCCGTAAGTTGAAAGAAACACACAATTATATGCAATATGTTGGGTTGTCATGCATGTATGCTTGATATGCTGGTCATTTTTTCTTTTTAATTTTTAGGCGGTGCAAACTTCATAGGAGAAGGGGTGGCATAAAAGAGAAACAATAATGAAGAAATTTCTACATTGATCAGTTGGGGGGGGGGGGGTGTTTCTCCTTCAGTTTCAAATGGGATATGAAAAATGTTGGTCATAGTAAAATTGAGCAATAGGCCTAGTCTATAAAGGCCTTCAAGAATTTTGGGACGAATGTCATCCGGGTCCTTCTGAGTCTTTATATGAAAATACTGCACTTGTACAGAAGGTTTTTTTATTTAAGATATCTCACAAACATTACCAAGAAACTTTTAATACGATATTTGAAATGATAATTGAATTCATGTTAGTATCTTATGTGAAAAATGTTTTTCAAAAGCCATGGTATGAGCTACTGCACCTTTGGTGCTCTAGTTTTTTGTGTGAGGGGCTCAGGCACCACATTTCTGTGGGGGCAGGACATTCTGCTCAACCCCCTTCAATTGGCTACTGTTGCTGGTTAAAATTAGTTAATGCTCTTCTGAAGTAATGCAGATCTTACATGCAATTTAACCCATCTCTGAAAATTTGTACCAAACAATATATATAAGTTTGAATACCTTATGATGATAAGCCTCTTACAGTTACCACATGAGCCAGTTGTTGTGTGATGCTTTGTTTAAACATGAGGGCAATGCAGTGTCAAGTTTTTGTCAACACTTTAGGATATTGGTACAGTATCTATGTTACTTTTTTTGTCGGTAGATTTTCGTTTTGGAGAGATCACCAAGGCTAGATGTGTATGGGAAAAGAGTGAAAGACTATTCCAATGAACTCCATCAACTGTCGAATGGACATAATGTTAAATTTCTGAAATGGTGTTGACCACTATCGGATGCTGGGGGACCGATAAGACATATGTTTTTTCGAGATGGGGTTCACCTCAGTGAAAGCGTCGCGCAGGCTATGGCAGACCCAGTGGGCCATAGCATTACCAAGGAACTGCTCTATGACAACGCTCGAGGTAAAACTTTGATCTTAACATTCAGCCAATAAATTCGCATACATAACATTCGAATGGTGACTGTGTCCATGACTGGTAAAGCTGAGTAATGTACTTTCCGTTAGGTGATGAGATGTGAAGAATCCACAGAAGAGGATCCAAACAATTTTAGATACATGAATCTTGGTTCATCAGCAACATATAAGTCCATTTTGAAAATTAAAATTTTGATGCAAAAACAAATCTAGACAATGGACATTGGGTGTTCAATCTAAAATCTTGATAAATTAACACATTCTAGTGTACTGTCAGGTATTGACCTATATAATACCAACACAAAAAGTAGATAGCTGTTGTATAAGGTAAACTTCTAAATTAACGGTCTTCAATCCCCTCTCTACAGGTATCCTGGACTTCCAGGAGGACTAGCCAGCCAACCAGCTCAAGAATCAAAGAAGAAGAGCAGAGGACATGGTACGGCTGTACCATATCAACGGTTAAAAATTTAAATGATTTCACCTTTTATATTAAAATGTAATTGCAAATTTATTATTGTAAAATATCACAATAACCCAGTGTTCCTAGTGGGTTAGAATGGTACAGGGCGGGGGGTTTATTCCTAGTATTTTATTGGATAATAGTTAATCATTATACATTAATAAGGGAACCCTGTGTTGGGGAATTCATCTTAATGGGGGGAGGGGGGTAGCATCTGACACAAGATATTTCGAACACTGTATAGACAATTATACAGCAATTTATGAGAGGGAATATGCGTAGATCTGTTTACAATTAATTTTTTGTATGTTACATTTGCAGGGACACTGTGGTGTTCGATGTCGTTGGAGTGTCTGTTGCTGTCGATGCTCGACATATAAAGTATGGAAAGTCTGAGAAAAAAACGAAAATCCCACGTCCTTGTCCGCTCAAGAGAAAAACTCGACCAAAGCCAGTCAAGGTAATAAGTTCATTGTATATTTCATTATGTTAACCCTTGCAATGGTTGTCAATTCTACTGCCCAGGGAAGTAACTAAATGTAATCAATGTGTGAGAAAAATAGTGATAAAACAATATATTTCACTGTTTATTTGTACACTGATGAATAGAGAGGAGCCTATTATTTAGGGGTACAATGTACCATAAATATGCTTTATACTGGGAAAATTTCCATCAAAAATGTGTTCCCTGTATGTTAAGGATCATTTAAATGAACAGTCTGATGAAACCACAGTCAATCTGAATCTTGAAATGTTTGGTTTTCGTACATGCGACATATACACACATTGGAGAATGATATCCTTAAGAAAAGGTAAACTTCTATGGCAAGTGTCCTTTAGTTGCGTGGGGACAAGTTAGGAATGATATGTATTATTATTATTATTATTATTTAAACATTTCTAAAGCGCACATATATATGTAAAAACATAAGCTATGGCGCTGTACAAACTTAAAAGAGTAAAGGTATAAAACTTAACGAAAATTAAGAAACCATGTTAATCATAAGAAAGAGGTAAAAATCTTAAAAACAGATAACCCTAAAAGACTAAACAAATCCAATAACGATGGAGAAAATGAAGACAGAATATACCATGCCACAAAAACAGAAAATAGGATAAAACAATAGTAAGAGATAGATACAAAAAGAATGAGACAATAAGTAAAACTAGATTAATTATATACACGTGTGAAAATGAAAGTCTTAAGACTGGATTTAAATGAACTTACAGTACTTGAATTGCGAATAGAAAATGGGAGTGCATTCCACAATTTGGGGGCACAGACACAAAAAGAACTGTCACCAAGGGACTTGCCGCGAGTGCGAGGGGTAGTTAAAATCAAACTGTCATGAGATCGTATGGAGTAGCTCACTGATCGTGGTTTAAGAAGGTCCTTCAGATAAGATGGTGCAGATCTGTGAAGCGCCTTATAAGTGAGTGATAAAATTTTAAAATCGATACGATCCTTTATCGGAAGCCAGTGGAGAAGTTTAAAAGCAGAAGATATACTGTCATATTTGTTCAAATTTAGGATGATACGGGCAGCCATATTTTGTACACGCTGTAACTTATTAATGGAAGAACTGGGAAGACCATAAAACAAAGAGTTACAATAATCAAAGTGTGATGTGACAAGTGCCTGAACTAAAGTGCGAGTAGAATCAGTTGAAAGATGCTTACGTAATTTTCTAATATTATACAAGTTAAAACTAGCGATTTTACATTTTTCATTTATATGTTTTTTCATTGATAAGGTGTTGTCCAAATAAACGCCAAGATACTTCACATCATTTACACAATTAATAATAGATGCAAGTTGAGTTCGTGAACCAAAGATAAGAAATTCAGTTTTGGTATCGTTCATTTTTAAGCGACACATATTCATCCAAGCCAATTCGTCCAATAAACAACTCTCCATAGCATTTAGAGCACAAAGTTCAGAGTCGGAATTACCTGGTTTGAATTTTAGGTACAGGGCGTGATCGTCTGCATACCCCATGACCTCGGGAAGGTGACTGGAGATTGTATGATATAAAGTACTTGCATAAGCCGTAAAGAGAACAGGGCCAGCACAAGATCCTTGTGGCACGCCCTGGTGGACGGTGGATTTCGTAGAAATGCATTCACCAACCTGAACACTTTGTGTTCGTGGTCTTAAATAACAATCAAACCATGATTTAGCCAGCCCCTTAGTATCAAAGTTTTGATCAAGAACACTCAGCAAAATGTCATGGTCCACAGTATCAAAAGCTGCAGAAAGATCCAGCATAACCATCATTGTAACATGGTTATTGTCCATATTGCACAAAATTACATTACACACTTTGAGCAAAGCTGTTTCAGTGCTGAAGTCTTTCCTATAAGCCGATTGACACGAAGGCAGTAAATTATTTTGTTCCATATGATCGCAAAATTGTGAAAAGGCAGCTTTTTCACAGATTTTGGACACAAAACTGAGATTGCTAACCGGGCGGTAATTTCCATACGATAGGTCAAGACCTTGTTTTTTAAGTAGAGGTAAAACAATAGCATGCTTCCATTGATCACTGAAGCATCCCGAAGCGAGACTCAGGTTCACAATTTTAGCAATAACTGGAACAAAAGAATCCATATTATCCTTTATAAGTTTTGTTGGAAAAGGATCAAGGCGACAGTGAGTATTTTTAGATTGTGTAATTATTTTCCTGATATCGTCCTCTGAAACTTGAAAAAATTGATCAAAAGCTTTACCACAATAAGTAAGAGTTGGCTTGTATACCTCATGTTGAGCAAGTTCTTTCCTGATGTCTTCAATTTTCTGCCCGAAGAAATCGCAAAATTTGGATGCAAGAACGTCCGCATTCTCATCAGGAAATTGATTAACTTTAGCTCGTCCAGTAAGATTATTCACAAGCTTGAACAACTTTTTGCTATCACGTCCGCACTCATTTACCATGTCATTAATGTGAATAAACTTTGATTTCTGTAGTTTTTGGGAATAAAGGTTTCTTAGTGATCTGAATACTTGAAAATCGGATAAATCATTTGTCTTGCGCCATCTCCGTTCAGCACGCCGCCTCTGAAGCTTTAATTCCTTCAAGTCATTTGTGTACCATGGTAGTCTCGGTCGAATTGTGATAGTCTTCGTTTTTAAAGGGGCATGTTTTTCTAAAATGCTGGTAAGCGACACATTATAAAATTGCACAAGTTGATTAACATCATCAATATCCATCGCGGAGTTAGCAATTATCCGTAAGTCATGAGCAAGACTGACATTGTTTATATCTGCAATTTTCCTGAATTTAACAGTTTTTCTGGTAATATCAGGTTTTGGGCAGTCAATATCGCAGGTAACAAAGCAGTGATCAGAAATGAAATATTCACTAATTGGCTCAGTTATAATGACATCGTCATTACTCCTAGATAAAATCAAATCCAGTGTATTTCCAGAAGTATGGGTGTTTGTATTTACTTTTTGAGAAAGGCCAAACGTATTCAACAAATCAATGAACTTCAACACTTCATTATTTTCTGCATCATTTAAGTGAATGTTGAAGTCACCACAGATAACAATATTTTTATCCACGCTACAGGAAACCTCCAAATAATCATTGAAATCGTTTAAGAATGTTGAGACAGTCACTGGATGTACCTCCGAGTAAGGAGGACGATGTATAGTATGAATAGTTAGATAATTCACGGTCCATACAGAATATTCAAATGAAATATATTCACCAGAGTGTACATTTTTAACCGAAAGATTTGAATTGAATAAAATGCCAGTTCCCCCTCCACGTCGCCCCACCCTCGGTACATCAAGGAAACTAAATCCGTCGGTGTTCAACTGGGCACGAAGTACACTATCATTTTCACTGAACCAAGTCTCTGTAACTGTACAAATGTCAATGTTTGTGCTAAAGATAAAATCGAGAAAGTCTGGAATTTTGTTCCTTAATGAACGACAATTCACTGTACTGAATCTAAGTTTCTTAGAAGAAACTGGAGATTTTGGCTCATTAATTCTTATCTGAATCAGATTATTGATTATGACACCGTTGTTAAAATCCCAGGTTTTGAACTTCTTTTTACCACCTCTACAACCACGTCTTTTAGCAGATAATCCAAGCCGCTTAACAGTAGAAATCACTTCATCTGATAACAAAGGAGCATCTCTATTGTGCTCCAGAAATGAACTTCCAATAGCTTTCAGTGTTGTAGAGGAGTATGCAAGTCTATCTGCAGGCCTGCAAGATGCCACTGGAGCGTGACGGCTGCACCTTCTTGCTTCGTATATATTGCAAATATCAAAATCAGAAATCTCCGAAAAATTCATCACAATGTAGATTTCACATACTATTAAAAACATAAATGTGATGTCCATGTAAAGAGAAAACTGACTGCAGAAATTCATTGAGACAGAACTCTTAAAATACGCCTAAAATTGTTAAAAAGACGAGAGCAAAATTACAGGCTGCCACACACGGCGCCACAGAGACACGGGGAGTCAATGTACACATTTTCAGGGCTTTTTCTTTCTTTTAAAAGAGCATAGAGCTTACATTCTTATTGGCATCAAACAAGATGAGCAAAACATGCTACAATTTTGGATGATATTCTTTGTAAAGTTTTCCCCAACATCATGTTCCCCCCTCAAGTAGGTGATGACAATAAGTAATCGATACAGGATATAATTACAAATTAAACCATAAATAAGTAATCTTTCTTATTTTATGAAAGCCACCTTCTTCATGTTCTTTGCTGATTTGAAAATGAATGGGATTTTTGTTCTGCATACATCTCACTGAAATGGATGGCATTCACGATGCTATACATGCCAAAATGCCTGTCTTACTGTCCTGAATATGTTGATTGAAAGGAAAATACAACATGGAACAATGCATGTTTTTTAAATCTCTCTTACATACCGTAAACATTGATTGTTTGGTCAATTTAGATCCAACACAAGATGGAATTTGCGTCAGCTGAAGAGAAAGCGACATTTTGGAAGCCAATCGGACAGACAGGCGGTGGGAATATAACAGATGAGGTGAGTGCGAGGCCATTTTGTACCTGCTTTTAATAATTAAATCGTATTCAGGAATCTCTCTTCCTTTTATCTGTAGAGTTATTTACATTTGCTTATTATTATTTTTGGAAAATTGAAGGGGACCTATCTAGAATTATAGCCTCCTTGAATAACATATGTGTCATATTGCATTGATCAGTGAATTTT
The DNA here is from genome assembly GCF_037975245.1 of Apostichopus japonicus. Classification (NCBI taxonomy): domain Eukaryota; kingdom Metazoa; phylum Echinodermata; class Holothuroidea; order Aspidochirotida; family Stichopodidae; genus Apostichopus; species Apostichopus japonicus. Next base: position 24,065,564 of record NC_092564.1, on the reverse strand, counting down.
ACTTCTTGTGAAATCTGTATTAAATATGTGATGTATCTATGCAGTTTTTATAAAATAACTTCAAAAGTAATAGCTATGGTAGCACAGACAATGATATTGCTTACTTGTTCAAGAAGTTTCATGACCAGAATTGTATATGTTCTCATACTTACAGACACCAGAGGTAAAGACAGAAGCTCGTTAACCAAGCCTCAGAGACGGCATCAAAATCAAGACTTGATGAGATCCAGGATACAGAATGGTAAGACTATGGTTTTGTGATTTGCAATGATAACTTTGATGTTTTCAGAGATGATAAGCTTGTAGGGAACCAATCACCATATTGAGTGGGAGGTGTGGGGCAATGGCATAGCTGCAGCGCAGCCTACTTCCACAAAAAAAATCACCCCCCCCCTCTCAGCAAAAAATAAAAGGAGAGGATCATTTGGGGGAAATTCAAAGGTGCTGAGCACACAAAACTTGTAACATGCTCTATGCAAAAATAACTTAAAAATTGTGCACTATATGTGAACGTTTTTGTATCCCATGAGTGCCCTCTCCCGACTGGCTATGCCACTGAGTGTAGCATGATATTGATCCTGTTTTCTAGACTCACATTGGTGAAAGTGGAGAAGGGACAGTGGGGGCATTTAAGCCATACTGCCCTATCTGTGATTTGAAGTGATGATATGCAGAGTGAAATAACTGTCTGGCAAGAAATCACTTATTTAAATTGCGACTTTGCTTAACATTGCAGGGACGTATCTACAGGGGAACAATGGGAGAGATCCCCCCCCCCCCCTTTGAGTACCCCGAAAAATTAAATTAAATAATATAAACTAAAAACAGGAAATATCATTAAAACCCTCTTTTCCGGTTGGAGGAAGCTAAGCGACCCTTCTCAATCTTTCTCTGAAAGTTTGTGTGCTAAGTAATACAATACTCTTATTATTGTTTATTGTATGCAACACAAGAGGCATTTTTGGGCAAAAACTTGCTTTTTACATCACACTCCTTTGAGTGTAATAATACCCTCTGGCACCTGTAAAATTCTGCTTCACCCTCCCCCCCCCCCCACCTGCAAATTTCTGGCTATGTCCCTGTAACAGTGCATATACAATGATGTGCATGGTAAATAAACAAATAAATAAACCAGCATCAGAGATGTGTTCCAGGGATTGTGTAATTGGATTTGGGAATATAATTGTTCATTGTTGCTGTTATTGCTATTGTGTAATTATAATTGTTATTTACAGGTACCATATTCTGAGGGGAAATGGATTGACAATCACCGACCATGGACGAAGAAAGAACGATGAGAGGGATGCCCATGTGTATTTTAAGGCTGTATGGGAATTAAAATGCCATTTATTTTACATTACTATCATATTGACAAAGGAATTAAGGTAGGGAATGTGTTAACGGTACCATGCAAAAGAAACTATCATTAAAAACAAGACTTGAGGAACAGGCAACACACCAGAATGTCACTACCATTGTTACCTGTGTGAGCGTGTTCTGAAACGGAGAGATGACTTGACTCACCATGCTAGTATTTGTTCAGATACGATTCCTTACCTGGGTGCTGGTGACAGTAGCGATAGTGGAAATGGGGATGAGGCTGCCAGCAATAGTCAGAGTGTTGGTGGTTACGAAAATGTAAGTAGCTCAGGTAGGAGTGGTGATAGTGATGATGATCAGGAAGAGGAGTTCATTGAAGAGGAAGAAAGAGACAACCGAATTAGGTACAATAGTGGCGAAGAATATCGAGGTGATGTTGACAGTGAACATAGTAGTGATGTTGCTGGTAGTGGTATAAATGATGTTGGTGGTTACGAAAATGTGGGGGGCTTGGAACTGGGGGCTTTGAACATTTGCAACCCCTCACAGAGCTTGTTGACTGAACATGGTGTTGTATCAATATCACAAACTTGGTTTTATTTTGAGATCTCATTCCTGTGCAAAATCAATGCATACAGAGAACTCAGAAATATTCTGTGTGTGTGCAACGTGGTGCAATGTTTTGCTTTTGGACTAGTCAGGATTTAGCCACCTTGGTCAGGGATTAAATCTGTGTAAGCGCTATAACCTCTTCTGCAGGATTGTGCACTCCATTTGACAGCCCATTTCCTGTAATGTTATGTACACGTAGACTATTACCACGCAAGCTAAATGGAAGCATGACCATTCCTGTCAAGTTTAAGAGAAAACTTTCTTATAAGCACTCGGTTCAAAGTGAAAATGTCAGGCCCAATAAAGTAATTGATGCTGCAAACAGTCAATTATACAAAGATTAAAGAGTCTCAATTGATCGGAATTGGAATGAAACGATACAGCAGATGGATGATGATTGGCACAAATTCATGGAACCTCCCGAAAAACAATCTGACAAAAATGAGAATGCTGACTAACCAGTAGGTGCAACTCCTTCAATTCAAACCAATAATGAAGACAATCCAGATTCAGATGATGATTGGACAGAAGCTGAAAGTGAGGACATGCAACTTACAGGTACATTAGATACTATTCTAACACCAGAATTTCATGAACAAAGCCAACTTGCTTATTGCAAAGCACCAGGTGAGGGAAATAGACCTATGGACTTATTTCAAGAGTCTTTCTGAAATTCTTGCATTTCCAACATTATTTTGTTCTACAGCCAAGAAGTGACAACAAAGTTGAGGTACATAACAGCACAATATGTAAGTGGGAACTGCGTCACAAAGATAGGAGATTTGCCAAATCTGTCCCAAACATATTCTACAAAATCAAAAAGTTACAAATCAGCCAAATACAGCAGAAAGTAACACTTAGTATGCGACAGAAAAAAAACACAAGGGAAGAAATTAACTGCTCAACATTTCAAAACAAATGAAAAGTATCAAGCAAATCTTGACCCTAGATGAAGGATTTAGAACATTCCGAACATTACGTGGATCCCCTCCCTATTGGGAAAAGTCCAAGAAAGAACTGTTTGCAATGATTCGACAACTTGGAATCCCAACATGGTTTCTGTCATTCTCTGCTGCTGAAACAAACCCTGCAAACATTCAAAACTGCAAACTTGTTTTGGTATCTTACCAGACAGAACGATAACAGCATCATCAGCTGTATATGCACAAATGAACTAACAGTGACACTTCTCATAATTGATCTTTGACTCCCAGCAGACATTGTGTGAATCCAAATGATGGCAACATTCCTTCTTTTTATAACTACAGATTAGTAAAGATTCATCAATTTGCTTTCAGGACAATCAGCTCAAGAAGTGCGCAACATAGTGCTGAAGGACAAGGATACAACCATTCCACTTGCCCTCTGGAATAAATCCAACAAGTCTCCTGTCAAGACTGGTGACAGAGTGACCGATACCCATGTCTCCCACCGCAACGACAAGTTCCTACAGAAACTGGCTCTGTCAAGCACAAATGACACAACCATTACCGTAAGTCTATCATAGTAAGCACTGTTCAATATCAGGATGCCAAAGGTACTTCACATTTTAAACAACTTCAAACATTGGGAAACACTGGTGAGGTCAGTAATTTTAGATCATAAGTCATTTAAACGCCAAGTGACATCTACCAACAAACATCTAGATTAAAGATATGTTAAAGGGCACAGAATATTGAACAAAATAGTTCTTCAAATGTTTTGAAAGCTATATAGCTTCAAGTTTTGACCAAATAAATTTCAAAACATTTCAGATTTCATGACATTATGGGAGCAACACATCTCTAACTCTTAACCGATTTCATTAAGTTTCACTTTAGAATTTCAGCTACTTCTAAATTTACAACTGCTTTTCTATGTAAATAAAAGATTCAAGGTGTGACCATGTTACAACACATGTTGCCCCAAGTCCAGCAAACATTGTTGAAAGCAATAGCACAAAAATGAAAAATAAAAGTTTAACAGAATATAATGAAGGTCCCACCCCCCCCACCCCTTCCCCACCATGCAACACAGATTATTAGCTTACAATTTTAAAACACTGTAATTTGGTTATTTTTCAATCAATATTAATGGAAGTTTTGCTGTTTTAACTGTTAAACTCATATTTTACTCATACTTAAAAACATGTTTACTCTAGATGACACTTGGTCATTAATTGTCATAGTGACATAAAATGTCATTGCAAAATGCTACTGTTCCCACACAATACATTTCATTTATTCTGTACAGCATACCAAGCTTCAAATTTAAGAATGAATCAATCAAATTCCTTTGATCTGGGTCTGCAGTTCATCATACTTCTATTCTACCACCAGCATATTTGTCAGATATGCAGTACAAATCAATCTTCATTTATGCAACATTTCAAATAGCACCATTTTATGATTTCTCTATTTACAAATTATATGCCACAAAACAAGACATAAATATGAAGTTTTATTGCCAGTGTTTAATTGACATTAATCATTGTCCTTTCCTTGTGGAAGATTTTGGCCATTTCATATCATCCCTCATACAGCTATCCATTTCCTTACATGTTCAGAATGCTGTCACTCTCATAACATATGATCAAATTTCTCGATACTTCATTAAAAAATTTCAGTAGTTAATCTATATGACATGTTCAAACATTAAAGATCAAGGGTAACATCAGTTCACTATAATTGAAACTACAAAATGCATCTCTGTCTACCAATATTAATTAATCAATCATTATAATGTATTGTTTGTTGTCTTGCCTGAACTATATATAATCAAATATGAGCAAAGTTGAATAACTGGGATATAGGATGTATGGTGATGGGAAAGTTTGGGAAACAACAGAAGGGTGTTATTTTTGGGAGGAGAAATTTTGTTGATTCTATTATAAATTGCATTATGTCATGGAGGAATAATAGATAGTCAGGGATAAATTCTTGGGAGGAAAGCTTCAGGATTCAGATTATAGGAGGGTCATATTTGTTAGAATTCACTTTACTTTTTTGGGTACAGGAGTGCAGCTACAGAACTATTGAAAGATCTGGGTCATTCTAAAAAAGAGTGGGTCTCTCTCTCTGTTTGAAGTTTTAGATTATGAATTCAGTATGATGGGGGTGTAACCATCATCAAATTAGACAATTCTCTTATTGAATTCTTTCAGATCCATGTACCACCACCCTCAACAACAAAAAAGGCACTATTGTTGCTCTGTAGGAAACAGACGGCAGCCTGTCAGTACTCTCCTCACCAACGATGACAAATTATTACTGTGTAGTACTTTGCCAGCTGCTCAAACAACAACGCTCCTGAACACTTCAGGATACCCTGCTGCATGTAAGCGAAGTGCAGTATGTTTTTTCGTTGAGAGGCTCAACTATAGAGAAGTTGGCACCTGCATCTTCAACATCAGCCAGTGGCACTACCTCGAAATCCTCTACCACAAAGAGAAATTTCTAGCATAGAACTGGTGACCTTTCAATGTTTGGTAGAAAATGCAAAATTTGTGTTGATATTTATACTGCTGATTACCTCTGGTGAATCGTTCTGAATCTATTTAGAAATAATTTAAGCTGCAGTCTAAAAGAGATCCTGAAGGCCTGACAAGGCATTTTGTAAGGCTTCTTGTAATATTTATCGGTTATCGATAGGTGGACAGGACTGGTATTTGTTAGAATGTTTAATTGCGAGAGATCGTGGTAATGTTTTCACATGTTTTAAACTTCAACTTGTGCGTCCAAAAAGTTGGTATGTTGTGCTTCTCACTCTGACCGAGGGGGAGGGGGTTCTTTTTTGGAATTGTGGGGGTTTAGTATCTCAAAACCTGGAATTAATGGTTTTTTAGGGCAGCTTGAAAGTCAGGACAAATTTGAATTGTTCTTCTTGGCAAATTATTCCAAGATATCACTGTCTATAATGACATGTAGTCAAGCTATCACATATATCGTCAAGCTACGGTTTAGCTATCAGCTATATTACTCCAGCAATGTAGTCAAATTTTATACAAGCTGTAAACAGCAAATGTAGTCCAGCTATGTGGTCAAGTCAAATGCTTACCTATAAATGGAACATTTATTCCTCCAAACTGAACAATATGCAAAAACAAATATAATAACAATTTCCTGTATTCACGGAAAAACTTGCTGGCCTTGATTTTCGGAACCAACGTTGGACCTCTCTACTATTACTACTCTTTTGACACTAAGAATCATTTACATTGTAACAGAGCATGTGGGGGGAAAGGGTGTGGGGGGAAAGTGTGTGGGGGGGGTTGGGGAGGGAGAAAAAGCCATTCATTTCACGGGGCTTTTTTTATGCAGTTATTATTGACTTGTAAATAAATTGAATGATTTTTCACATTTTAAGGTTGCTCAAGATATTTCCAGATATTCAACATTTTTTTTCTTTCTCTCTCAAGTATATATAGTTTGGTTGATGAATAGTGAAATTGTTTACATCAATATATAAAAAGCGAACCTATGTTTTGACCACTACTTGGTTCCCTCAAGTGTAACGTTTTACATCATCGATAAGGTCTTTGTTTCCTTTCTTAAGTCATTTCTTAATATTTTTACTAAGATATAAGTGAACCACGGGAAAAGAACCAATGGCCGTCGTAGTGAACTCAACAACCTCACCATCCTCCTAAAGCGATCAATTTGTGAAAAACAGCCACAGTTCTGTTTTTATTCGTTCTGATTTGTTGTATATTAATATCTTTCATATGCGTCGAGCGCCCTCTTTCACAACTTCACTAAACGCCCAGTATCCGAGATTGACAATTTCCGTCAGGGGACCGAAAGTTGAAAAGTCGATTATTTTCACGTTTAGTTTTTAAAACGATCGTAATTATCTTTAAGATATTATTATGGAATCATTACCATCGAAATTTTGGGTGAATCTTTTGTAAAACTCTAGAAACTGAGGCAAAAAGATCATGTTTGGAATGTTTCGATTTTCTCTAGGCCTAAGCGACAGAAGATATTTATTTCTCGGGACGATTCATTTCGAGCCAATAAATATTGACAAAACACCGTTATCTTTAGATAGGGGGTATATCTGCATATACAGACGTAAACCTTTTGCTTACCTCTTACCCGTATTTTTAATAAAAACAAGGATTTTCGTTTCGATTTCGAAAGACACCTCATACTGAGAAAACAGCATGCCATGATGAATAGTAACTTTTTTTTATCCCTTCTGAATAATCAGAAGGATCCCTTAATCCATATGCATGACTTTTAATATCGTTATATCCCATAAATTCGATATTTAGCCCCCAAAGTTTATAAGGCCTTATGATTTTTTCAATTTTGGCCCCAAATCGCGACTTTCGATTCTTGCCAGAATCACACATAGGGCGACATTCTAATCATATACCAGGGATAATATCGTTAGTATTCATCCCTATATTAGCGAAAACAACATATTTAATAGTCAATTATGATCATAATGTTACGCTATATTTGATTAGTTTCTCCGCTTTAAATTTGATAGAACAAGACTTTAAATTTAGGAGAACACATCATCAGGAGTCTGTTAAAGAGCATCCTGATCAAATATAAGAAATTGAATAGACCCCCACTTGCAATTAGTGGTAAGTTGCTCCACTGGGACCCTGGATGATCATGAATGGCATCCTGACCAAATCTGGAAGAAAAATCGAACGGAGGGTCATGAAATACTGCCCGATATAACATGACCCCCCCCCCTACAGTAACTACAACACAGAAGTTATGTAAATAAAAAATACTCCGCTTCCAAACCTCATTCTTCACCTGTAATCCACATAGCTTGGCCCACTTCTCCCTCCCGTCTGCTGCAAGGAATATCTTCTGATAAGCGACACTTATTCTAACAATTAATCAGCAAGAGCAGGCAGTAATGATAATTACCTTACAATGTTTTTTAAAAACCTCATTTAGAACGACTTACCAGGTCCCCCTTGTTACACCCATTTACCCCCGCTCCCACCCATCCTCAATCCCCACACTCGCCGCTTCTCTTACATCCTAATGCAGGAAATATCCTCATTAATCTAATGCATGGAGGAACACTCAACTTTAAGCATATTCCAAAGTTTTTCAACGAAAGAGCTACACGTAACTACTACACTCAAGTTATGTAAATGTCACTAAACGGCATCCGTAGGGACATCGTTTTCTTGGCCAAATTTGAGTATCTAGCATATCTTTAATCTGCTTACATACATATCTTTTGATATCGTTGTAATCATGACAACATCTAAATACTTCTGAGTCGTATTTCTGTATCCGGGGGAATCGTGTCGCTGAGATATTAAAGGATGAAATTCCCGTACATTTTCACGGTAGGCCCCTCTGTTCAAGGTCAATTGGCGACTATAACATTAGGTCCAAGTAGTTCGGATTTTGGGCTTCAGTTGTGTCTTCACAGGAAACCAACCAGCGCAACTTATCTACGGTGACTCTTAATGAACATCATTATTAACAACGTCGACAATAAGCTTTGTTCTCTTTGGTGTCTTTTTTAAAGTCTTTTCTGATTACCTTACGTACATATTCGCCTTCCTGTACTTCTATGATAAAGGGACACGTGGGAAATAGGACAATGACCGTGATTAAGTCAAACCCCAAGATTACTACAGATCAATTCGCTGAATTTGTTTAAAAAGAGGTTGAAAAGTAACATGATTTCTGCCGCATTCATTCATTTTATCTGAACACGTTTAACGCTCGCGATAACATGTCATCCTGTTCCCGTAACTCATATCATATCCGTAACTCATATCTTACCAAAATGTCAAATTTCGACCAAAAATCGATTCTTTCCGATTTCGATCAGGATGGATTATATCGATTCCCGTAACTCATATCTGTTGTTTAATCCATAAAAATCGGTTGACTGAGCTATCATTTTCATAAAAATGACATTTCAACATTCATATCAATATTATTTAATTTTCTATAAGATATGGACCTATTGTGGCAGTTTTATTGCCTGGTTGGTAAGAGAATGGACCGCTCTATCACATGGGCCTGTTTTGGGAACAATTAAAAAAATCACGATTTCGGCCAAAAATTGAAAAAATCATACCAAAATGTCAAATTTCGACCAAAAATCGATTCTTTCCGATTTCGATCAGGATGGGTTATATCGATTCCCGTAACTCATATCTGTTGTTTAATCCATAAAAATCGGTTGACTGAGCTATCATTTTCATAAAAATGACATTTCAACATTCATATCAATATTATTTAATTTTCTATAAGATATGGACCTATTGTGGCAGTTTTATTGCCTGGTTGGTAAGAGAATGGACCGCTCTATCACATGGGCCTGTTTTGGGAACAATTAAAAAAATCACGATTTCGGCCAAAAATTGAAAAAATCATAAGGCTATACCCTTACCAAAATGTCAAATTTCGAACAAAATCGATTCTTTCCGATTTCGATCAGGATGGATTATATCGATTCCCGTAACTCATATCTGTTGTTTAATCCATAAAAATCGGTTGACTGAGCTATCATTTTCATAAAAATGACATTTCAACATTCATATCAATATTATTTAATTTTCTATAAGATATGGACCTATTGTGGCAGTTTTATTGCCTGGTTGGTAAGAGAATGGACCGCTCTATCACATGGGCCTGTTTTGGGAACAATTAAAAAAATCACGATTTCGGCCAAAAATTGAAAAAATCATAAGGCTATACCCTTACCAAAATGTCAAATTTCGACCAAAAATCGATTCTTTCCGATTTCGATCAGGATGGATTATATCGATTCCCGTAACTCATATCTGTTGTTTAATCCATAAAAATCGGTTGACTGAGCTATCATTTTCATAAAAATGACATTTCAACATTCATATCAATATTATTTAATTTTCTATAAGATATGGACCTATTGTGGCAGTTTTATTGCCTGGTTGGTAAGAGAATGGACCGCTCTATCACATGGGCCTGTTTTGGGAACAATTAAAATAATCACGATTTCGGCCAAAAATTGAAAAAATCATAAGGCTATAATACCCTTACCAAAATGTCAAATTTCGACCAAAAATCGATTCTTTCCGATTTCGATCAGGATGGATTATATCGATTCCCGTAACTCATATCTGTTGTTTAATCCATAAAAATCGGTTGACTGAGCTATCATTTTCATAAAAATGACATTTCAACATTCATATCAATATTATTTAATTTTCTATAAGATATGGACCTATTGTGGCAGTTTTATTGCCTGGTTGGTAAGAGAATGGACCGCTCTATCACATGGGCCTGTTTTGGGAACAATTAAAATAATCACGATTTCGGCCAAAAATTGAAAAAATCATAAGGCTATAATACCCTTACCAAAATGTCAAATTTCGACCAAAAATCGATTCTTTCCGATTTCGATCAGGATGGATTATATCGATTCCCGTAACTCATATCTGTTGTTTAATCCATAAAAATCGGTTGACTGAGCTATCATTTTCATAAAAATGACATTTCAACATTCATATCAATATTATTTAATTTTCTATAAGATATGGACCTATTGTGGCAGTTTTATTGCCTGGTTGGTAAGAGAATGGACCGCTCTATCACATGGGCCTGTTTTGGGAACAATTAAAAAAATCACGATTTCGGCCAAAAATTGAAAAAATCATAAGGCTATAATACCCTTACCAAAATGTCAAATTTCGACCAAAAATCGATTCTTTCCGATTTCGATCAGGATGGATTATATCGATTCCCGTAACTCATATCTGTTGTTTAATCCATAAAAATCGGTTGACTGAGCTATCATTTTCATAAAAATGACATTTCAACATTCATATCAATATTATTTAATTTTCTATAAGATATGGACCTATTGTGGCAGTTTTATTGCCTGGTTGGTAAGAGAATGGACCGCTCTATCACATGGGCCTGTTTTGGGAACAATTAAAAAAATCACGATTTCGGCCAAAAATTGAAAAAATCATAAGGCTATAATACCCTTACCAAAATGTCAAATTTCGACCAAAAATCGATTCTTTCCGATCTCGATCAGGATGGATTATATCGATTCCCGTAACTCATATCTGTTGTTTAATCCATAAAAATCGGTTGACTGAGCTATCATTTTCATAAAAATGACATTTCAACATTCATATCAATATTATTTAATTTTCTATAAGATATGGACCTATTGTGGCAGTTTTATTGCCTGGTTGGTAAGAGAATGGACCGCTCTATCACATGGGCCTGTTTTGGGAACAATTAAAAATATCACGATTTCGGCCAAAAATTGAAAAAATCATACCAAAATGTCAAATTTCGACCAAAAATCGATTCTTTCCGATTTCGATCAGGATGGATTATATCGATTCCCGTAACTCATATCTGTTGTTTAATCCATAAAAATCGGTTGACTGAGCTATCATTTTCATAAAAATGACATTTCAACATTCATATCAATATTATTTAATTTTCTATAAGATATGGACCTATTGTGGCAGTTTTATTGCCTGGTTGGTAACAGAATGGACCGCTCTATCACATGGGCCTGTTTTGGGAACAATTAAAATAATCACGATTTCGGCCAAAAATTGAAAAAATCATAAGGCTATAATACCCTTACCAAAATGTCAAATTTCGACCAAAAATCGATTCTTTCCGATTTCGATCAGGATGGATTATATCGATTCCCGTAACTCATATCTGTTGTTTAATCCATAAAAATCGGTTGACTGAGCTATCATTTTCATAAAAATGACATTTCAACATTCATATCAATATTATTTAATTTTCTATAAGATATGGACCTATTGTGGCAGTTTTATTGCCTGGTTGGTAAGAGAATGGACCGCTCTATCACATGGGCCTGTTTTGGGAACAATTAAAAAAATCACGATTTCGGCCAAAAATTGAAAAAATCATAAGGCTATAATACCCTTACCAAAATGTCAAATTTCGACCAAAAATCGATTCTTTCCGATTTCGATCAGGATGGATTATATCGATTCCCGTAACTCATATCTGTTGTTTTATCCATAAAAATCGGTTGACTGAGCTATCATTTTCATAAAAATGACATTTCAACATTCATATCAATATTATTTAATTTTCTATAAGATATGGACCTATTGTGGCAGTTTTATTGCCTGGTTGGTAAGAGAATGGACCGCTCTATCACATGGGCCTGTTTTGGGAACAATTAAAAAAATCACGATTTCGGCCAAAAATTGCAAAAATCATAAGGCTATACCCTTACCAAAATGTCAAATTTCGAACAAAATCGATTCTTTCCGATTTCGATCAGGATGGATTATATCGATTCCCGTAACTCATATCTGTTGTTTAATCCATAAAAATCGGTTGACTGAGCTATCATTTTCATAAAAATGACATTTCAACATTCATATCAATATTATTTAATTTTCTATAAGATATGGACCTATTGTGGCAGTTTTATTGCCTGGTTGGTAAGAGAATGGACCGCTCTATCACATGGGCCTGTTTTGGGAACAATTAAAAAAATCACGATTTCGGCCAAAAATTGCAAAAATCATAAGGCTATACCCTTACCAAAATGTCAAATTTCGAACAAAATCGATTCTTTCCGATTTCGATCAGGATGGATTATATCGATTCCCGTAACTCATATCTGTTGTTTAATCCATAAAAATCGGTTGACTGAGCTATCATTTTCATAAAAATGACATTTCAACATTCATATCAATATTATTTAATTTTCTATAAGATATGGACCTATTGTGGCAGTTTTATTGCCTGGTTGGTAAGAGAATGGACCGCTCTATCACATGGGCCTGTTTTGGGAACAATTAAAAAAATCACGATTTCGGCCAAAAATTGAAAAAATCATAAGGCTATACCCTTACCAAAATGTCAAATTTCGACCAAAAATCGATTCTTTCCGATTTCGATCAGGATGGATTATATCGATTCCCGTAACTCATATCTGTTGTTTAATCCATAAAAATCGGTTGACTGAGCTATCATTTTCATAAAAATGACATTTCAACATTCATATCAATATTATTTAATTTTCTATAAGATATGGACCTATTGTGGCAGTTTTATTGCCTGGTTGGTAAGAGAATGGACCGCTCTATCACATGGGCCTGTTTTGGGAACAATTAAAAAAATCACGATTTCGGCCAAAAATTGAAAAAATCATAAGGCTATACCCTTACCAAAATGTCAAATTTCGACCAAAAATCGATTCTTTCCGATTTCGATCAGGATGGATTATATCGATTCCCGTAACTCATATCTGTTGTTTAATCCATAAAAATCGGTTGACTGAGCTATCATTTTCATAAAAATGACATTTCAACATTCATATCAATATTATTTAATTTTCTATAAGATATGGACCTATTGTGGCAGTTTTATTGCCTGGTTGGTAAGAGAATGGACCGCTCTATCACATGGGCCTGTTTTGGGAACAATTAAAAAAATCACGATTTCGGCCAAAAATTGAAAAAATCATAAGGCTATACCCTTACCAAAATGTCAAATTTCGACCAAAAATCGATTCTTTCCGATTTCGATCAGGATGGATTATATCGATTCCCGTAACTCATATCTGTTGTTTAATCCATAAAAATCGGTTGACTGAGCTATCATTTTCATAAAAATGACATTTCAACATTCATATCAATATTATTTAATTTTCTATAAGATATGGACCTATTGTGGCAGTTTTATTGCCTGGTTGGTAACAGAATGGACCGCTCTATCACATGGGCCTGTTTTGGGAACAATTAAAATAATCACGATTTCGGCCAAAAATTGAAAAAATCATAAGGCTATAATACCCTTACCAAAATGTCAAATTTCGACCAAAAATCGATTCTTTCCGATTTCGATCAGGATGGATTATATCGATTCCCGTAACTCATATCTGTTGTTTAATCCATAAAAATCGGTTGACTGAGCTATCATTTTCATAAAAATGACATTTCAACATTCATATCAATATTATTTAATTTTCTATAAGATATGGACCTATTGTGGCAGTTTTATTGCCTGGTTGGTAACAGAATGGACCGCTCTATCACATGGGCCTGTTTTGGGAACAATTAAAAAAATCACGATTTCGGCCAAAAATTGAAAAAATCATAAGGCTATACCCTTACCAAAATGTCAAATTTCGACCAAAAATCGATTCTTTCCGATTTCGATCAGGATGGATTATATCGATTCCCGTAACTCATATCTGTTGTTTAATCCATAAAAATCGGTTGACTGAGCTATCATTTTCATAAAAATGACATTTCAACATTCATATCAATATTATTTAATTTTCTATAAGATATGGACCTATTGTGGCAGTTTTATTGCCTGGTTGGTAAGAGAATGGACCGCTCTATCACATGGGCCTGTTTTGGGAACAATTAAAATAATCACGATTTCGCCAAAAATTGAAAAAATCATAAGGCTATACCCTTACCAAAATGTCAAATTTCGACCAAAAATCGATTCTTTCCGATTTCGATCAGGATGGATTATATCGATTCCCGTAACTCATATCTGTTGTTTAATCCATAAAAATCGGTTGACTGAGCTATCATTTTCATAAAAATGACATTTCAACATTCATATCAATATTATTTAATTTTCTATAAGATATGGACCTATTGTGGCAGTTTTATTGCCTGGTTGGTAACAGAATGGACCGCTCTATCACATGGGCCTGTTTTGGGAACAATTAAAATAATCACGATTTCGGCCAAAAATTGAAAAAATCATAAGGCTATACCCTTACCAAAATGTCAAATTTCGACCAAAAATCGATTCTTTCCGATTTCGATCAGGATGGATTATATCGATTCCCGTAACTCATATCTGTTGTTTAATCCATAAAAATCGGTTGACTGAGCTATCATTTTCATAAAAATGACATTTCAACATTCATATCAATATTATTTAATTTTCTATAAGATATGGACCTATTGTGGCAGTTTTATTGCCTGGTTGGTAACAGAATGGACCGCTCTATCACATGGGCCTGTTTTGGGAACAATTAAAAAAATCACGATTTCGGCCAAAAATTGAAAAAATCATAAGGCTATACCCTTACCAAAATGTCAAATTTCGACCAAAAATCGATTCTTTCCGATTTCGATCAGGATGGATTATATCGATTCCCGTAACTCATATCTGTTGTTTAATCCATAAAAATCGGTTGACTGAGCTATCATTTTCATAAAAATGACATTTCAACATTCATATCAATATTATTTAATTTTCTATAAGATATGGACCTATTGTGGCAGTTTTATTGCCTGGTTGGTAACAGAATGGACCGCTCTATCACATGGGCCTGTTTTGGGAACAATTAAAAAAATCACGATTTCGGCCAAAAATTGAAAAAATCATAAGGCTATACCCTTACCAAAATGTCAAATTTCGACCAAAAATCGATTCTTTCCGATTTCGATCAGGATGGATTATATCGATTCCCGTAACTCATATCTGTTGTTTAATCCATAAAAATCGGTTGACTGAGCTATCATTTTCATAAAAATGACATTTCAACATTCATATCAATATTATTTAATTTTCTATAAGATATGGACCTATTGTGGCAGTTTTATTGCCTGGTTGGTAAGAGAATGGACCGCTCTATCACATGGGCCTGTTTTGGGAACAATTAAAATAATCACGATTTCGCCAAAAATTGAAAAAATCATAAGGCTATACCCTTACCAAAATGTCAAATTTCGACCAAAAATCGATTCTTTCCGATTTCGATCAGGATGGATTATATCGATTCCCGTAACTCATATCTGTTGTTTAATCCATAAAAATCGGTTGACTGAGCTATCATTTTCATAAAAATGACATTTCAACATTCATATCAATATTATTTAATTTTCTATAAGATATGGACCTATTGTGGCAGTTTTATTGCCTGGTTGGTAACAGAATGGACCGCTCTATCACATGGGCCTGTTTTGGGAACAATTAAAAAAATCACGATTTCGGCCAAAAATTGAAAAAATCATAAGGCTATACCCTTACCAAAATGTCAAATTTCGACCAAAAATCGATTCTTTCCGATTTCGATCAGGATGGATTATATCGATTCCCGTAACTCATATTTTTTTTTTTTAATCCATAAAAATCGGTTGACTGAGCTATCATTTTCATAAAAATGACATTTCAACATTCATATCAATATTATTTAATTTTCTATAAGATATGGACCTATTGTGGCAGTTTTATTGCCTGGTTGGTAAGAGAATGGACCGCTCTATCACATGGGCCTGTTTTGGGAACAATTAAAAAAAATCACGATTTCGGCCAAAAATTGAAAAAATCATAAGGCTATAATACCCTTACCAAAATGTCAAATTTCGACCAAAAATCGATTCTTTCCGATTTCGATCAGGATGGATTATATCGATTCCCGTAACTCATATCTGTTGTTTAATCCATAAAAATCGGTTGACTGAGCTATCATTTTCATAAAAATGACATTTCAACATTCATATCAATATTATTTAATTTTCTATAAGATATGGACCTATTGTGGCAGTTTTATTGCCTGGTTGGTAAGAGAATGGACCGCTCTATCACATGGGCCTGTTTTGGGAACAATTAAAAAAATCACGATTTCGGCCAAAAATTGAAAAAATCATAAGGCTATACCCTTACCAAAATGTCAAATTTCGACCAAAAATCGATTCTTTCCGATTTCGATCAGGATGGATTATATCGATTCCCGTAACTCATATCTGTTGTTTAATCCATAAAAATCGGTTGACTGAGCTATCATTTTCATAAAAATGACATTTCAACATTCATATCAATATTATTTAATTTTCTATAAGATATGGACCTATTGTGGCAGTTTTATTGCCTGGTTGGTAAGAGAATGGACCGCTCTATCACATGGGCCTGTTTTGGGAACAATTAAAAAAATCACGATTTCGGCCAAAAATTGAAAAAATCATAAGGCTATACCCTTACCAAAATGTCAAATTTCGACCAAAAATCGATTCTTTCCGATTTCGATCAGGATGGATTATATCGATTCCCGTAACTCATATCTGTTGTTTAATCCATAAAAATCGGTTGACTGAGCTATCATTTTCATAAAAATGACATTTCAACATTCATATCAATATTATTTAATTTTCTATAAGATATGGACCTATTGTGGCAGTTTTATTGCCTGGTTGGTAAGAGAATGGACCGCTCTATCACATGGGCCTGTTTTGGGAACAATTAAAAAAATCACGATTTCGGCCAAAAATTGAAAAAATCATACCAAAATGTCAAATTTCGACCAAAAATCGATTCTTTCCGATTTCGATCAGGATGGATTATATCGATTCCCGTAACTCATATCTGTTGTTTAATCCATAAAAATCGGTTGACTGAGCTATCATTTTCATAAAAATGACATTTCAACATTCATATCAATATTATTTAATTTTCTATAAGATATGGACCTATTGTGGCAGTTTTATTGCCTGGTTGGTAAGAGAATGGACCGCTCTATCACATGGGCCTGTTTTGGGAACAATTAAAAAAATCACGATTTCGGCCAAAAATTGAAAAAATCATAAGGCTATACCCTTACCAAAATGTCAAATTTCGACCAAAAATCGATTCTTTCCGATTTCGATCAGGATGGATTATATCGATTCCCGTAACTCATATCTGTTGTTTAATCCATAAAAATCGGTTGACTGAGCTATCATTTTCATAAAAATGACATTTCAACATTCATATCAATATTATTTAATTTTCTATAAGATATGGACCTATTGTGGCAGTTTTATTGCCTGGTTGGTAAGAGAATGGACCGCTCTATCACATGGGCCTGTTTTGGGAACAATTAAAAAAATCACGATTTCGGCCAAAAATTGAAAAAATCATAAGGCTATACCCTTACCAAAATGTCAAATTTCGACCAAAAATCGATTCTTTCCGATTTCGATCAGGATGGATTATATCGATTCCCGTAACTCATATCTGTTGTTTAATCCATAAAAATCGGTTGACTGAGCTATCATTTTCATAAAAATGACATTTCAACATTCATATCAATATTATTTAATTTTCTATAAGCTGAGCTAACATTTTCATAGAAAGAGCTACACTAACTACTGCACTCAAGTTATGTAAATGTCACTAAACGGCATCCATTGTAACATCGTTTTGGGGGCCAAGTTTGAATTTCAAACATATCTTAATCTGCTTTTCATACATATCTTTTAATATTGTTGTATTCATGAACACTTCTAATGAATTATGAGTCGTATTTCTGTATCCAGTGGAATCGTCTCGCTGAGATATTAAAGGATGAAATTCCCGTACATTTTCACGGTAGGCCCCTCTGTTCAAGGTCAATGTACGACTATAACATTAGGTCCAGATAGTTCGGATTTTGGGCTCCAGTTGTAGACTCTTTCTGTTAACCACCCGAGCAACTTATCTACGGTGACTCTTAATGAACATCATTGTTAACAACTTCGACAAGAATCTTTGTTTTCTTTGGTGTCTTTTCAAAAGTTTTTTCTGAATGCCTTATGTAAATATTCGCCTTCATATTTTTTGTATTATAAAAGAATATATGGGAAATAGGAAAATGACCGTGATTAAGTCAAGCCTCAAGATTACTAGAGATCAATTCGCTCGATTTGTGTTAAAAGAGGTTGAAAAGTGACATGATAACTGCCGTATTCAGTCATTTTATCTGAACACGTTTAACGCACGCGATAACATGTCATCACGATTCCTTACAGACGCTCACCCAAACCGATCAGAAATACCCCCCCCCCCTCTCTCCCCCACATTGCGCTTCCAATCCTCATTCTCTCCCCATCAATCTACTTATTTTACTTTCAACCCCCCCCCCCCCACCTCGTTGTTTAAAGGAATATCCTCTGATCAGTGAAACTTATACTAATATAAATCAGCGAGAGCAGGCAGTAATTATATTATGACATAGAATTTTGTATGAATTTTTAGTTACACTGTCATTTAACCGTCATTCAATCCCCCACACTCCCCGATTCCCTTCCATCCTAATGTAGGAAATTTCCTCGTGAAACGCAGCATGCAACGATCTTTGTTCTATTTAATTGATCCTTACCGAGTTTACCAACTTCAAGCATATTTTCCCAAATGTAACTGTTTAAGGACTTAACCTGACAATAATCGATTTTCAACTTCCGGAGAAGCTCCAGTTGCCCGACGGAAACCTGTCAAAGCTCTGTCAATACTGCTGTTTTAACTGGTTGTTGTAAATTAATCTTTGATATGCGTCGAGCGCCCTCATTTACAAGGTTCACTAACGCCCAGTGCTTTTGTCGGGCAACTAACTGGGACCTCTCCGGATATTGAACAATTCATTTATTTTCACTTTTAACAAAAAACGATCGTAAACTATATTTTCGATATTCTTATGGGTTGATTACCATCGAATATTTGGCCGAATCTTGCGTGAAACTCTATAAAGTGAGGAATTTGTGCTAAAGAAATTGTTTGATTTTAATGTGTTGACAATTACTGTTTAATCAAGTGTTCAGCAAGGTTTCTTGCACAAATGAGGACATAATAACGGGCCTCTCTAGGTAATGAGTTCATTCAAGCTTTACCTGTTAGTTATCACGTTTACAAGGTTTTCCAGATATTTTTTATTACTTCAAATGACACTTGACCTCCTCCAATTTGAATAGGAATCCTGTGTGCACCAAGGGCACTCTACAGTTCAAGCCAGGTATGAACTGCAACCATGCTGAACTTGGTTAAGTTAATCAAATGCTTAGTTTTATATCCCTGTAGGATCTGTCGACCTCAAACTACCTTTGACCTCCACCAATAGGGTACCTTGTACTCACCAAGTAGGAGCTACAAATATCAACAAAAAATGTAAGAGACGTGGTACGTTTTGACCTCAAATGACCATTGAAGTCCACCAATTTCAAAAAGGTCCTGTTATGAACTTCATCCAAGATTTATCTATGAACTTCATCCAAGGTGTATCTTTTGAGTGTTTATCATGTGTACAAGATTTCAGACTTTGACCTCAAATGACCTTTGACCTATACTAGTTTCAATAGCATTCTTGTACCCCCACCAAGCAGGATCTACATACCAAGCATGAAGTTCAACCGAGGTGTACTTTTTTTCATTACCAGGATTGTGTGACGTCAAAATGTACATTCATGCCATCACCTCCGTATCTATTCCTTTTGCCTCAGGCAAGGAATCAGGAAAAAATCCAAATATCATATCTTCATGTCGGAACCATCCTTCGAGAATAAAGGGATCATAACAAACAAACAAACAAACACACAGACAGACAAAACTTCAAAGAAATTACCAGTTTGTTAGGTATTTTTTATTTCTATTAATAATATCAGCAACTTGAAATAAAAGCAATTGATAATGTCTGTTTGAATGATGCATCCAAATTAACCATTTTCCACCATTCTAAGATTTGGCAGCTTCCTTGAAAATGAATACAATGGTATGAAAGCAACCATATATGTGTTTGTGTAAAGATCCCCAAAAATCTACGCTAGTTCAACCAGTTCTTGACAGGAAAATTCATTATAAGTCTGTTTTAGCAACTTTTGACCCAAAAAAAAAAATTCATTTTCAAAATGTTGCTCCTTCTACATCCTAATTTGACAATCTTTTGTTACACCAAATTTATCTTCATAATCAATGTTTCATCCCAAACCATTAAAAAAACAAGAGGAGACATTTGGAAATTCCTAAGTACAATATGTCTTTTGTTTTTGTTGGGACATCAAGTATTCAAATTCCTGTATAACATCAAAGTTACCCATTGGAGATTTACAACTAGGGGAAATTGCCTAGAAAAATTGACCCTTTAATAGTGCAATATAATAACAATATAAACTGTACATATTTTTTTCAATTTTAATGTGTACATGACTCCTAGATCTCTTGATGAAAAACAGAAAAAAATTACATGCAAGCAGCAACAAAAAAAAATTAATAATAATATGATTCTTGCATACTGCCCTCGCCATCGTCAGGAAATAATGTATCTAAACTCTCACCGTAAATAATACCTGGACTTTTTAAATATTCAAAATGTTATCTCTCTGTAAAGATATCTCAAGCATTGCACACTACTGAACAAAATTTAAAGACAAAATAATAATAATGATCATAATTATAATTATAATTATAATAACATGATAATACCAAAGTTATCAAGATCTGCTATTAACCACTTCTTTATAGGTTTTTTTCTACAGTTTAAATGTATTTCAACACAGGCATCCTAATACTGTAACAAAACAAGAGAGAGATTCAAACCTACAGAAATGAACCAAACCAAAAAACAAAAACAAGTAAACAAACATTAACGAGAACAGCAACAGGAACAAAGACAATAACATGAATGTTGTAAACATGATCTGTCTGTCTGTGTAATTCCATTCTTCTTCTTCTTCTTGGAAATAGGATTCAATAAATAAATTTAAAATACAAACAAACCACAACTATTGATAACCCAGCAACCCTTGTATCAAATTTATTAAACAAGATTTTCTTGAAAACCATCTTTTCTAATATAGAAACCAATTGGTATAAATTGGCACATTGTTTTTTCTTACCTGATTCTGTAAGGTTCTTCTTCACCAACGAAATAAGACTTGTCATGTCAGCTTCTTAACAACGAAACGTTTATTGCCACCCCCCTCCCCCTTCCCACCACCATCACCATCCCTTCACACTATAGCCCATATGAAGGCACAAAACAGCTCTTTAAAATGAGGTTTGTGTTTAAGTATTGATCATTTGGTGGTGACATACAGACGCACTTTATATCAGAAGTAATAATCTGTCTCCAAAAGTACAAAAAAATTGTCAATTCCTCTCTCAAACAGTAATTCTACTGATCAGAACAATCCACTCAGATTGTCCGTGTCCTAGAAAATAATTCTGGGACACTATGACTACATTTCCCATTTACTCTGCCATTGTGGACCAACTATCCCAGAGAAGTGGAATCCACTAAGTATGGTCTGCCCCCCTCCCCCGTCCCTCTACCACCCCTCCCCCATCGTACCTCCCCTTCACACTTTCGCAAAAGATAAATTGAAATTGAATTTTTTTAAAAGGCACAGCTAGGCTTTTTAGAGTATTATCAGCCTATGTCATTATTAATACCATCGTGGCAACATGACTTGAAAGTTGTTTTCAGTTTTACAAGATCTTACTCGATCCTCGAGACACAGACCTATTGCCTTTCAATTTAATACACTCCGAGACCACAAGAAGGACACTGGGGTCTTTCAACTACATGCAAAGTAATGTTAACAATAGAACAATAGAATGTTACTTAGTAGGATGATTGACATTCAACATAATACTTGCCCAGAGGTTTCACTGTCAGTCCCACATCCCCCACCCTGCACCTACCCCTCCCCTACCCCTATTATAAATAAATAATAAGCAAACCTTCCCAAAACAATACAAATATTTATATATATGTTAATATTATAAAGTATTACTAATGCAACTAAATACATCTGTACCTAGTTTTCAATGCAACCAGTCCAAACTATCAAATGCACCTCTCTTTACTTTCCATGGAAGAAGGGTTCTACTATTACTATCGCCTGTATGGAATAGGAAACAAATCTGTTATGTTTATGCTTTTACAGGAGGAGGAGGTAATGGGAAGAGGGGCTACCAGAGCGGGGGGGGGGGAGAGGGAGATGTAACTTAAACTGTTTTATAAGATGTGTCAAATCTAAAGAAAATTAATAAATCCCTTACTGGGCATTGTCTCACCCAACCAGGTCTTCCTAAAATTCCAACAACAACAAAAAAGTAGAAAATGGTAAACTGGTCTGTCAAAAAGTTTTGAAATATTTTCTGGGTTGGTTTTGTAACTTTTGTTTCTAAACTTCCCAGTATATGGAGCCATCTTTTACCTTACAGCATTCATCCTTTACAATAAGGCATCAGAAAGCTCAATGTTGGAAAGGCCTCTGTACAGAAACGCATAGTCCTTTGCATGGGATAGTAAAGCACAAAATGCTCATATCTTCTTCACAAAGTTCAGCCCGAAAGACTCTGGTATGTCGATCTCGTTCAAGTTGATAGACGTGGGATTGTAAGGGAAGGTAACCGGGAATGTGTGCTTGGCGTCGATTAGTAACTGGGCTTCCTTCTTCATCTCCCCACGACCCGCCAGCTTAGCACTGACCTTTCGGATGAACGCAACCTCCGTCCGCTTCTCGTACTCGTCCGGGGTGTAGAGATGAAGAATTTTCACAATCTGTTGGAAAAAAAGAAGAAAAAAACAGATAGAGAGAAGAATAGATACAGGTAACCTCTAAAATTGATACCCAGGTCAAATTTGTGTGATGCAATTTATGATGCAAACCATAATTTCAATGATCAAAATGAATGTCATTGGAAGATATTAGACATTCTGTAATTGGGAGTTACTTCAACTTGATAGAGACAGCTGTGGTCTGCAGTGTAACTGTCTCAAAATGTTTGTGTAAGAATGTGGCAAGAGATGCCTAAAAACACTTGCCAAAGTCAGATATATTGCAAAGCAAACAAAGATGTGACTAAGCCTAACAGACTTTTCATAGTAGATGCATCTAGCCTAGCCTCATTTGCATATAAAATATGGGGCTGGAGTTATTATAAATATAATTATAAGAAAATAGAAATTTTTTGGATGAGACTTCATACAAGCATATGTTTATGAAATGCTGCCATCTACATTGATACAGCCAGTGTTAACCAGGACAGAGCAAAAAATCATTTCGAGCAGTTTATAATTCAGTTCCAAATAATTCAATATAAATTATACTTGTTATAGCAAGTTGCTATCAAGCTTACCTGTGTTGTTGTTAACTCAGAACAAGTATCACAGATCAGTTTAACATCGTCGTCCGTTCTCTTTTTGACCTGAAGTAGCTGTGCGACCTGTACCAATGGTTCTAGCGTGTGCTCCATGTTTCGGTCGTACAACCTGTGACTACGTAACCACTCCTCCATTTCACTCAGGTTGTACCTGTGATAACAGATTTGGGTCAAAGGTTATCGGTATTGCCTTCAAAAGATGCTGGAAAGTTTAATAATGGCCACAAATGCCCAAAATCCAATGGGCATTTTATCTTCCACTTCCAAGGCACTTTTCACATTTGAGAAATTTAATTGTGTAACATTTATATTTTAAGTCATAAACACCCAAAAACAAAAACCACCCACTATCTCCATGGCCTAAATCTTCTGTTTCATATTCAGGAGCAATATTATAGAATATGTACCAATGCCTAGCCTGATATGGATATGAATAAAACTCTCAACTGAAGTTGTTATTTCAATATTTGAGACAAGATCAAATAGCTGACACCATTTTTTACAAAATAGTGCATTAGTCACCATGGTGACAGACCAGTGGGTTTTACTAATAGAAAAGACTACTTTTGTGCATCCTTCGAATGTAATGAGTTTCTGATTTATAAGAATGAAGTGACATGACAGTAGCAAGCATTTGGGATAAAGAGGGCGCTGTTACCTTATCTGTACTCCTTTGGACCAATGACACATGTCCTTCCTCAACAGAATGTTGTTAATAGTACTAGCTGTGATGAGATAAAAACTCTGTAAAAACAAAATGAAAATCATCAAGTCATTGCTAGACAAATTATGAAACCACCGACAAACTCTAGCGACTGAATTCTTAGTCAATAAACAATGAACAGGGATCACCGTAACACTGATTTCAAAACAAGTCCACCAAGAACGAAAAAAACAGACGTGAAACGAAGGTCCAAAATCCTTTTGGAAACACTCGAGTATAGACTTGTGATTGGTAGATTCGTAAAAGGAGGATAGTGACCTTAGATAGGGTTATTGGGGGCGTAGTGCAAAAATGTTACCAGTTAATAGGATTGGGTAGATTGGAGTGTGTATGTTTAGGACGACAGGTAAGAGAGAAATACAGAGTTCTTACTCCATATATACATTATATGTATATATACATTACATCTAGGTACTGTGTACACAATGTATTTAGGCTACTGTAGCATCATGTGTGAAATGTAAACAATCAAACATCAATGTGGAAATTCATAACTGAACCAGCTGTCTCTTAATATTCATTATTCTACCCGATATTCTTAGCTTTTCTTGGGTTTCTGAACTGTCAGATTAAAGATGGGTATCAAATATGATAAACAAATTCAAATAAAAACTGGTAGCAAACTGCTTATCCACTAAAGAGCCTGTGTCAGAGTATGTGTAAAGGTAAGTGGGCCTGACGTTTCGAGGCTGAACGACAAGTAACAGAAACTACAATGAACAAAATACAAGCACAGCATACTGATTAGGTTAATGAGCAGGGTGATCACAAAGTGATAAAACAATCAGCATATTAAGAATCTTTGATTTCATGTGTTACTCATGATCCTTGCTGTCAGAGTTATCAACAAATCGTTACAAAAATTAGTTTCATAAGTCAATTAGTGATAGCATCAAAGGGACGTGAGATAAACACGAACCCTTTCTGCCACCCTCCTCATTGTTAACCTCATAACCACCTGCAACCAATTGCAATACCCCTCTCCCCCCTTCCCCCCCCCCCTTAAAGGACCACATGTATGCAGATGTGAACTTTAAAGTCATCATCTTCTGATGTCATCTCAACAAGGGAGAGGAGAAAGAAGTGGTTGGTATCTTACCTGCTTGATGATTTGTCGGATAACCTCTGGATCCATACCGTGCCTGTTCATGGTCGTTAAATGGGTCGACAGCTGAAATAAACACAACAAATAGGTCAGAAATCAATGTTGCCATGGTAACTCATTGACTTTGAACTATCTCTGGCTTTCTTTCATACTTGTTATCTGAAGCTAAAGTTGCCATATTATAAATAAAGCATTTTCCAACCGTTCTTGATTTGGTTGTGCTATTCCAGGAAGGGGAGGGACGGGGTAATAGGTAAGAGAAATCTTCTCCAACGAAAGTGAACATATTAGTGTTGACAAACCTGCTTGATCAAAGAATCTATGGATATATTGCGAGATTCTCCATCCGATCTTGACTTGGTTGGTGCTAGTCCAGCCATGTCGCTTTCTAGCATGGCAGGCACTGTAAGGGTGAAACAAAGTGAAAAAACAATGTCATTTTTATGGCCACGATGAACAAGACTACAAGTAAGGCTAGATATACACCATTGCACAGAGTCCATGAACCCATTCAATATTAAACAGAGACAATTATCAATTATCACTATTATCAGTGAACAGCAACAGCAGAACACATAACAAATAAGATGATAGTTTTACACACCTACATTTAGCTTTGAAACAAATCCCAAGACCCTTGACTTATAACTTATAACTCCCGAAATAATCTCTACTTCCATTGCTGAAAGATTCCTTCATCATCAGGTTAAAACACTTTTTTTTTGGGGGGGGGGGGTTGGGGGAGGTTGGGGGAGATGTGAAGAGAGAGTGACTCTAATGCAAGGTATTTTATTGTCCAAGATACCATTGCTAAAGTTCTAACATAATACTTAGGAAGCCTGTTTGAATAATGAAGTGGCATCAAATATATGCTCTTTTATAATACACTATTGGAGAGGGTGGAGTAAGGAGAAGAGGGGAGGTGGGGGGTACTTGAGGTCCTACCTTGCTCCTTACTATATAGTTATGTAGGTATTATATTTACTATTGGAAAGGGTGGAGTAAGGAGAAGAGGGGAGGTGGGGGGTACTTAAGGTCCTACCTTGCTCCTTACTATATAGTTATGTAGGTATCATATTTACTATTGGAAAGGGTGGAGTAAGGAGAAGAGGGGAGGTGGGGGGTACTTGAGGTCCTACCTTGTTCCTTACTATATAGTTATGTAGGTATCATATTTACTATTGGAAAGGGTGGAGTAAGGAGAAGAGGGGAGGCAGGGGGTACTTGAGGTCCTACCTTGCTCCTTACTATACTGTTATGTAGGTATCATATTTATTATTGGAGAGAGTGGAGTAAGGAGAAGAGGGGAGGTGGGGGGTACTTAAGGTCCTACCTTGTTCCTTACTATATAGTTATGTAGGTATCATATTTACTATTGGAAAGGGTGGAGTAAGGAGAAGAGGGGAGGTGGGGGGTACTTGAGGTCTTACCTCTCTCCTTACTATATTGTTATGTAGGTATCATAGTTGGTATCGTACTTAAAGGGTGACATATTTACTTACAGATCATTGGTTGTAGTTTGTTCTCAATGATTCTGACCAGCATCTGGTAGATGTGCACACCGAGGTCATTCATTACTAGTCTGTACTCGGATAAATCAAAGTTTCGTAAACAGTGGTTGTTCTGTATCTTGTTGTTCTGTGATGAAAAATTCTACAAACAGAGGAAAAACAGCAGAAAAACGTTTTTAAATGATATTCTTTGGAATATGCAATGAAGATGTTGAAGATGACATCATTCCGTTAATTTAAGACTTGAATCCTTTAAATTGCCGTACTGAGAGCATGGAATGGGTTTTCAAGAGTAACTGGACTTTGGATAAAATTAATAGATGGAAATAGGAAAATTGAGCACCTCGTTCCTGACACTAGACATCAATAAAAATGTCTTCTATACTAAAACAACAATGGTCTGAATTTTTACCTCTACACTCAAATCTGTTAACTTCATACATCCTATCATTTGCATTAAAATTAAGGAAAATGTTTTTTACTTGTAAAAAGGCATTACCACAGATAATTATATCACTTAAGATAATTAAAAATAACTTTGAAAGATCAACTGATGAATACCTTTATTAAGGTAATTTGACATAGTATTTTATTATAAAGCATTCCTTAAATTTGAGGTTTTGTATAAACTTGAGTTACATTCTTTAAGATACTTTTAACATCTTATCGTTCGAGGTAAATCATCGTAGCTATTTAAATTAATCTTTGAGGTATCTCATTTTAAGATAAATCCCATTTATAATATCTATGTAATATCATTTTTAATTATTTTCTAAGATATTAAACATATCTCCTTTAAAGTATGCATCCATTTTTCTTAACGAAATAAACTGCAGACATCTCTACAAGATAAATTTACATACCTCCTCTCCGCTATACTGCTTAAGGTTGTGTAATAACCTTATAGTGTTTGTCAGCCAAAAGGACACATATTCAACATCTTCAAAATGTTTCTGCAAAAATAGGAAGGATTTCACTTAAATTAATAACAGTTTTTAACTAAGGTACTGACTGACTCTTGATATCAATGACAGAACTGTTTCTTTTCACCATTGAAAATAAGAAAATGTTTTTAAAGGGTTAAGAATTTTTTGGCTAGCATGAGATTTGAACAAGTGATTACAAGTTCTCTGCTGTAGTAGCTGAGCAATGCATCTCATAATTGGTGGCAATCCCTACCATGTCATTGCTTTTGGGTACCGGTCAGACACCACAATACCTTACATACCATGTCAACAGGGATGACACCCTAGTATCAACTAATGCCACTAAGAAAGTGGCATGGAAGGGATTTTCCGGAGAAAAAACTCCAGAGAAAGTTTGGATAATAGGAACAGTGGTAGAAAGAAAGAAACACAGCCTGTTATTTCTGTAACATGCCATCTTGGATTTAACGTGATATTCTTCCTCTTGTACTGACCTTCACAGTTTTCTTTACGCTGTTGACGACCGCCGAGAGGAGAGACTTGACTTTGACGTCATCGTTGATGTAATCAGCAAACCGTATTGACATGAAGAGAAGGTACGCAGGAAGCCCAGGAAGCACCCGATCATCTATATTCTTAGGTTGTAAGTCTGTAAAGATTACCATTGTATATTGCTCAGTTGGATCTTACTATATATATACATTATGCCAAGCTTGGTGGTTTTACTATTAACAGAGCCAGCAGCAACATAGGGTCAAGGACTCGAGGGTGACTGCAGAATTGTGTCACCACAGTGTGTGTCACATGGTACATCATGTGATATCACAATATGCTTCTTGCTTCTTAGCATGTAAAATCACAATGCATATATCTTAACATGTGACATCTCAATAGGTATCTAAGCTTGTGACATTACAATGGGTTTCTAAGCATGTGACATGACAATGGGTGTTTTAGTATGTTACATGACAACTGGTAGCTTAGAATGTGACATCACAATGTACAGCTTAAAATGTGACATCACAATTTTGCATGTGACAACACAACATGCATCATTTAACCCATCATGAGACTACTGCACAGTATGTATCATAGGCTCACAGACTGCTATACAACTACAACATGCAGTATTCCCAGTGTGTACCTTACCACCAAACATGTATCAACCACAGTGTCTCATATGACCAAACCTGTGATATCACAATATGCATCATTTATTATGTGCTCACAGACTGCTATACAACTACAACACAATATGCAGTATCCCAGGGTGTACCTTACCACCAAACATGTACCAACCACAGTGTCTCATATGACCAAACCTGTGATATCACAATATGCATCATTTATAATGTGCTCACAGACTGCTATACAACTACAACACAACATGCAGGATTCCCAGTGTGTACCTTACCACCAAACATGTATCAACCACAGTGTCTCATATGACCAAACCTGTTATATCACAATATGCATCATTTATAATGTGCTCCCACTGCTATACAACTACAACACAACATGCAGTATTCCCAGTGTGTACCTTACCACCAAACATGTATCAACCACAGTGTCTCATATGACCAAACCTGTGATATCACAATATGCATCATTTATAATGTGCTCACAGACTGCTATACAACTACAACACAACATGCAGTATCCCAGGGTGTACCTTACCACCAAACATGTATCAACCACAGTGTCTCATATGACCAAACCTGTGATATCACAATATGCATCATTTATAATGTGCTCACAGACTGCTATACAACTACAACACTACATGCAGTATCCCAGTGTGTACCTTACCACCAAACATGTATCAACCACAGTGTCTCATATGACCAAACCTGTGATATCACAATATGCATCATTCATAATGTGCTCACAGACTGCTATACAACTACAACACAACATGCAGTATTCCCAGTGTGTACCTTACCACCAAACATGTATCAACCACAGTGTCTCATATGACCAAACCTGTGATATCACAATATGCATCTTATCGCTCATTAAGCTACTGTACGCCCCAGCCTGTATCTTACCTATAATGACAGCTTTCACTAATCTCTGTTCATCTTCTGGTTTGTATTCTATCATACCCATGACTTCATTTCTGGATTTACTCTTCACCTGAGCATCCATGGATGATGGCACTTCAGACTGAGTCGGTTTGTCTCTGTTTTCTGATGCAACTCCAGACAAAATACCTACAGAAAACATCAGGAAAATAGAACGATGGTAAGTGTGAGTTTAAAGGGGTATTCCAGTTACAGGGAAGACAACTTATACTCCAGTTCAAAATTCCCATCTCAATCAACACTCTATTCCTAACTCCTGATACGTTTGTTTGAAGGTGACCCAGAAATATTTACCTTACCTCCCCCCCCCCAAAAAAAAATAATAATAAATAGATCACAGTAGGTGGTTTGTGAAGTCATCATTTTCATAAGAATCACATCTTTTTAATTCGTTTTATATAAATGCTCTCGTTGAATTTACCTTTAAATGTGAAAGATTACAAGAGGAAATTCTATTTTCCAGAGATGATTACAGAGATGGCAGACATCTATTAAATCCATCAACTTTCTACTAAACACTGACAGCAAATCCTGAAATAATTATCATTTTATAATAAATATTTATAAATATCATATAACATATAATATTATTTATATCACAAATTTCATCTGCTTATTGCTGGGGTCTGGCAGGGGGGAGGGGGAGGGGGGCTCTTACTAGTGTCTCCTGCGGCTAGAACCGTCAGCCTCTTGTGTGCTGCTTTGAGCTGTTTCTTCAGTTTTCTGACTTGCTTTTCCAAGTATTCATTTTGTTCAGCGTAGTCCTGGAAATAAAGTCGACAATATAATATAAAATGTAAAATCAGAGAGTGGACTGTGGAATCGTCAAGAATGAATTCTAAGCTTGACTCCTATTTGGGCAAAGCAAATCATTCCTGCTGAAAAATTATTAATATTTCCTTTATCATTTTCTTTCAATTAGTATTTAAGCTCAACCATAATTCTTCATTGGCCATTTTGGTATGTAAATTTAACCATATTTTCATCGGAAAGTTTGTGTTTTTGTACTCACCATATTTTCAATGGTCATTTTGGTATGTAAATATAACCATATTTTCATCCAAAAGTTTGTGTTTTTTATACTCACCATATTTTCATTGGTCATTCTGGTATGTAAATATAACCATATTTTCATCGGAAAGTTTGTGTTTTTTATACTCACCATATTTTCATTGGTTATTCTGGTATGTAGATATTACCATAGTTTCATCCGAAAGTTTGTGTTTTTATACTCACCATATTTCTGGTATGTAAATATAACCATATCTTCATCGGAAAGTTTGTGTCTTTATACTCACCATATTTCTGGTATGTAAATATAACCATATCTTCATCGGAAAGTTTGCGTTTTTATACTCACCATATTTCTGGTATGTAAATATAACCATATCTTCATCGGAAAGTTTGCGTTTTTATACTCACCATATTTCTGGTATGTAAATATAACCATATCTTCATCGGAAAGTTTGTGTTTTTATACTCCCCATATTTCTGGTATGTAAATATAACCATATCTTCATCGGAAAGTTTGCGTTTTTATACTCCCCATATTTCTGGTATGTAAATATAACCATATCTTCATCGGAAAGTTTGCGTTTTTATACTCCCCATATTTCTGGTATGTAAATATAACCATATCTTCATCGGAAAGTTTGTGTTTTATATACTCACCATATTTCTGGTATGTAAATATAACCATACTTTCATCGGAAAGTTTGTGTTTTTATACTCACCATATTTCTGGTATGTAAATATAACCATACTTTCATCAGAAAGTTTGTGTTTTTATACTCACCATATTTCTGGTATGTAAATATAACCATATCTTCATCGGAAAGTTTGTGTTTTTATACTCACCATATTTCTGGTATGTAAAAATAACCATATCTTCATCAGAAAGTTTGTGTTTTTTATACTCACCATATTTCTGGTAGGTAAATATAACCATATCTTCATCGGAAAGTTTGTGGTTTTATACTCACCATATTTCTGGTATGTAAATATAACCATATCTTCATCGGAAAGTTTGTGTTTTTATACTCACCATATTTCTGGTATGTAAAAATAACCATATCTTCATCGGAAAGTTTGTGTTTTTTATACTCACCATTTTTCTGGTATGTAAATATAACCATATCTTCATCGGAAAGTTTGTGTTTTTATACTCACCATATTTTCATTGGTCATTCTGGTAATTTCCTCCTGGAGAGCTTGGTTCATTTTAGCTTCTGGCGTCACTTTCAAGTTCTGAGAAGAATTATGGATTTGATTACGACACAAACGAAATGATGTGGGCTTAAATAAAGAGTGGCGTAGACATCAAGAATACAAAATTATGACTTACCTTTCAAAACTAGAAAACTTTCTATCTGATCGGACATAAGTATAATAATTTGACCAAAAATCAGTTCTTTGTGACAAGTAAATCATGATATGACTTTGAGATTGGGCACGTACAGAACCACAGAATGGTATCAAACCATGGTGCAGAATCATTCAACTTTGCACTCAGGAATAAATGTCCTCACTGTTTTCATAATACTATTACTACACAGCTGTAGATAGAATGCAGATCACTGGCAGGTTAAGCCACAGTTTGGTAGCCATGGCGATCAGTAAAGTAATAGGGTGACACTTTCACTTGTTGAGGTCTTGCTGCCACAATCTCCTACTCCAACCCATCTCCCACCCATCTCCCACCCCTATCCCACACTTACCCTACCTGTCACCCACATGACTTAACTTCCTTACTAAACATTCCCTTGTCAGTCAAGGGACACTGCACATACATGTCATGTTCCCGCTTGGATTTCAATATATTGAAACAGACAACACCTTGTCCAATACCCATCAGAACCAGTATTCTATTGCATAATTGTATGAAAACTTAATTATGTATTTTGCTCTCTTATTTGCAAAACTAAGTGAATTTGATCCTAAAAATCACATTTTATATATAATTATAACACAATTTCAATTCCTTGTTTGTTTGTTTTTATTCAAGTTTTCTTTAATTCTCTTTCATAGATTACTCTAATAGTAAAGCTAAGGAAGTACAGATGCTACGTGAGTTTTACTTTCGGTGAATCCAATCGAAACAATCATTCACTCATGAAATAAACAATTGATTTACCTTTCCAATAATATTTTGTTGTCTTCCATTGTCTTTCTTCAGTTCGTTTATCTGTCCTTTCAGCTCCTGCTTTTCATGCTCGTGGTTCTTCTTGACGGCTAAAATTTCTTTCTCAAGAATTCTATAACACAAGATATAAAACAAAGATAAGGCATCAAAATCTTATATTGAAAAGTCAACGAAGCAATGTCATTGGCTTCATTTCAAAATATTTTCTATTATTTCCTGTTTAACTTCTGTGATGTACAAAATGGCTACAAACAATCCAAAGAATATATTCTTAGAAAAAGTTTCTTCATTCGATTGACTTCAAATCAGAATTTAATGTCAGTATCTTTAGTTCAACAAAATAGAAAAGTTGTCTTTGTATATATTTGTTGGCATTTTTACTTATGTTTTTATTTATTATGTTGAATGTCTGGATGGTTCCTACAAGGAAAAATCCATAATTTCCTCTGTTTGTGTCTTATTGTTAATGTTGATTGACTTATAAAAGCAACCATCTCAAACTATTCTTCTGAATCAATACAATCACACACTCGGACACATTTGAATTGCATTGTAAACTCGTTCCTTAAGACATCAATAATTCATTGCTCTATTGTTTGCTCTATTGTTGCCTCTCAGGAACTGAGTTCTGTGAGGTAAACAAAGTATTCCATCCAAATTTTGATTAATGAAATATGATATCTTAAAATGTAATCTCTCTTAAAATGGAAGCACAATTTAACTTGGATTGGTGTGAGCTGTTAAAAGAGTCTGTAACATACCAAAATTATATCCTCACTCTTTTCGTCTCCAGTTTATACTTTAAAGTGTAATTTCTAAGAATCTAATTGAGTGGTATTGCAATGTAACCTTCAAATAAAAATGACTCATCACTTTTTTGGGGGAAAGCTTACACAGCAGGATAAACTTACAGATATGAACACACACACAAATATTTAAAAATACACATAAAACAGCAGTGTTAACATCACTGTTTATGGACCGTTAGTCGTTTATGGTCGTTAGTATTAAGCAGATGTGATTGTTATATATATAGATGTGTTAGGCCTGTTATGTAACATACATATAAATACAATGATGCATGGAGGGCTGGTTAATAGCGATCACTTCCTACCACCTCCCGGATTAGTCAAAACATGGTACTTTTTAAGAAAAGTCGCCCAAGAAAGAACCTGGGCACGAAAACCCAACAACCGATCCGCTCTCAATCCCAGTCCCTGAGCATTGAGACTGAGACTGCATGTTCATCGCCAGATGTGTATCACGATTCCCCTAGAAGTGGAACACAATACTGCACATGATCTTAGCCAAATGGCCGAGACTACATATGATCTTAGCCAAAAGGCCAAGGCTACACATGATCTTAGCCAAAAGGCTGAGAAGCGGCAATCCTGGATTAGTAGAAGCATGGTACACCAATAGTTACCGATGATCAGGGAATAAATTAAGTATTCAGATTCTGTTGCCAAGCAGTTTGAATTCAATGAATTTTGTCTCGTACAAAATACTATGGATCATGATTACACAAACTGTTACACATCTTTGGATTTGTATAACAATTTGCCCATTTTGCATAGCATTTTGCATGGCGTTTCTTATGATGTAAACTGGATAAATTATTCCCTGATCAAGATTTCGCAGTGATAACCAAATAGTGTTAGTCAATTACCACACTGTGCCACAATATACCACAATCAACTGATTTCCATAACAGGAAACTGTTAACACAGCAAAACTGACAGGATATTAAAGATTTACAAAAAAAATATTCTTATCTAGCGATGGGTTATATAGCACACTTTGTTAACAAATTTTGGGATGCAGGATTCCATCTTAAAACGAAGAAAGTAGAAGAATATGGTGTTCCCTACCCCTTGCAAATCACATTTATAATTACTGTAATAGGTGAATTACCTGCCACACAGCACAGCTGCAATTCACAGCAACTGATTTGCATCATGGTGCAATCAAAAGCAATATGCCATCTATCTTGTCCAATCAAGAGTTTACTTAGTATTATCCTACACCTACAAATCTTTCACAGATCTAGTTTGAACCCTCCCACCCTTCTCCTCCACATTTGCTAGACCAAATCCTCCAACTCAAAATATGAGTCCATTTGTAAGAATATGCCCAGCAGCACTAGCAAGTGCATTTATGTAAATGTTATCTAAATACATGTACCAATGATAGACTGGTTTTTAATTGCTTCATTTTTTTATTATTTCATTCACATCTCCATATGTGATTCATTCTCTACCTATCAGCATTTCATCCTAGGGAAACTTTTTGTGGCAGTGAAAAATATGTATGCATAAATATTTGCTGACCTTTGTCAAATGAACACGCATGGGCAATTCATTTCATTTTTGGTACATGTTTCCCTTCACAGCAGTTACAATCATAGCATGTATATAGATGTATTCATAAAATCCGCCTTTCTTAAAGTTGCAGAAGCGACCATCTTATTTAGGAAACATAAAAACATTCATACATGGGAGTAAGATGAGTTGTTAATACATTTTGTTTCATTTTGAAGTGTATGTGTTTTACAGTGCTTTCTGCCCCACGAGGTATTAGTATATAATCATTGATGATGTATGCCGCATTAGCAGATGGGATACAATGCACACATGGGCCACTTCTGTTGCTTTTTGTTAGCGATATATTATTTGCTTCACTGAACACGTAGACCTTACCCGTTCTTCTCTCTTAGCAACTGTATGTCGCTAGGCTCTGGTGTCCTTGATGAGAACAGGAACAATACATTACATCAAAATATGTACAAGCCCAGAAGACAAAAAAAAACTATATAAAATCCTGGAAGAAAAATCTATTAATAAAAACTGCTGGCATTTTAATCAGCCTTATTCATTATTATTAATCAGCCTCATTTAATATTTCACTCCATGATAGACAATTCTCATCAAAAAACAAAAAAATGTGTGTTTAAGATGGGATTGCTAGGGTGACCATGAAACAAAAAGCTACACCTGTTAGATTACTATGTGACTAGTAATCCCATAACTGAATCAGTCAGATTACTATCTGCCGAGTCAGCAAGTTTTGTAGTTTCCTCCAATTAGAACTCAATTTGAAACAAGCAATCTAGCTGTTGATTATATTTCTATGATGTATTAACTGATCATGCATGATACAAGTCTGATAAATGGGCATTCTTTTGCAGACTGGATTCATACGTATGATGAATAGCACATAGGCAGTCATTGGTCTGATTCATACTAGGATGTTAATACTCAAGTCAAATATATACATCCTTCACTGATCTCTGATAACAAACTAATATATGCATGTTACAGAAGAAATAGATGAAATGCATTCTGGCTAAATAAGCTAGTCGGGACAAATTGCATTCTGGGTTCACAAGCAAGTTGATCCAAAATGCTATAAAGTCATGCACATAATTTAGTATTAAAGCTTGGCCTATTTCATTGTCATCTAATAGTGTGCATGCAAGGGAAAGATTACAGATCAATGGGAAATGGTAATATAGTCAAATCTGATTTGAAAAACTTATAAATTGCATTTATCAATCAATCAATCAGTCAATCAACCCCAGCTATTTTCTACATGTTTTCTATGTAATTGTCCTGTAGCAGTTTGTAAACCTAGCACCCTAACACAGTATGGCTGTGCAGTTTTAAGTCTTTTGAGATAAATGGAGTTTTACTAACAAGCAGTGAATTTCCTTCTATTCCTATATTGGATTTATAATCTAGCAGATTATGGCACCTTCTTAAATGGTCACACCAATTTTTATGGCTACTATTAGGTTTAATGAAATGATGTTTTGCAAGTATTTTGTTCAAAAGTATATTGCCTATTAAAGACATACTATTCTCACATAGAAAGCAACACCATGGAGTGAGTAATGCCTTAATACACTGCCTTAGTAAATATTCATATACCCACATTATCAAAAATGAACAGCATTTTTATGAACAAGATGTATTTGCCAAGATGGATGAAGTGTTTCAGGATAAAACTCTTTTCACAAAATATGATGTAAAATGCAATGAGCTTCAGCAATAATTACACACATCAAGTTATACAGTACAGAATCAACACTGCCATTCACAATGATCTTGTGTGAAGTGGTTTGTGATCAAAGGCTAGAGCTATTTGAAAGTTTAGATCAGTTGTGTTTCCTTATTGCATTACTTTATGATACAGCTGGGTCGTACACAATGCTGCTTGCCTGCACACACAAGTGATCATACACAGTAACTGTTACTCATACACAAATGGTCCAATTATGAGATGATCATATAGAGCTTGTCATATTATATGATGATGATACACAATGTCTTCTACATCAAACACAACGTTCCTCTACTATAGAAGGAGGACACGCAAATCTTACATCTGAAGAATGACCCTACAAAATGAAATGAATATTCACAAATAAGTGAATAGTCATAAATGCTTGCAGATACAGTGATCAGACATAATGCATCAATGTTGTATGATGGACATTAATGTTGCTAATAATTTCACATTAACTTCTAGCTCTGTGATAAACAGACAGAGTGCTTCTACAGATGGATATTCATAATGCTTCTATGCATAAATATTCATAATGATATCACCAATCACAATGCTTCTAGATATATAGAGTGACCAGACACAATGATTCTAAATTGGATAAACTCACAATGCTTCAGGATATGAATATTCATATTGGTTCCAGAATATACAGAGTGACCAGGCAAAATGATTCTCATTTGAATAATCACAATGCTCCAGGATATGAATATTCATATTACTGCTAGTTCTACATAGATTGACCAGGCAAAATGCTCCTCAATAGTCTGCAATCTAGCAGATTGTATTTTTTTTGTTTTTTGTAACAATGCAGATGCAGTCATACTCTGTATATGATAGCATTGCTATAGGATGATGATGATGATTGGCCAGTAGCATAAACAATGGCACGGCTACTCACAGCTTATCAACGATCATATCACTATGGCTTTCCGTGAGATCACCGTATTTTTCAACAGTGTCTTTTAAGCTACTTTGACTGGCTGAAAGTGCTGAAAATAGACTGATTTTGGAAATAAAGAACAACAAATTAGTGTTTTTTTTTTCTTTTCCAGAATTTCTTGAGCAGCACAGCAATAACTTACACTAGCATTGTTTGTGCTATAGGGGGTGGGATGTTATGAAATTACTTAAGCCAAAATCTCTATTATATAAATCCAATAACACCCATTACTGAAGCAAACTCTTTGCTTGGTGAATCCTCAATTACTCGAGGGCATATTGAGGCAAATGTTAATCTCCTAACCCAAAAGCTGGATTTCAGTTTCACACCGTAAATTATGCTTACTAAAGAAGACTCTAAACCCAAAGTTTAGTTTTACATTATAGAGATGATCATGATAAACAAATGTCTCTACCTCCCTTTTTCCCCCTTATTCCCCCATAATCTCCCCTCTCTCCCCCCTTACCTAATGTTTTGTGCCATAGTCTAGAAATATGAGATGAGGGAGGGGGTGAGGTACCATTAACCTGATTACTCTGACAAGAACCGATAAAGGTAGACAACTTTGGTCACTTTTTTGGTGGATTTTGAAATGGATGACCACAGCTTTCCCACATAATGAAGTAAGTTATTTTGGAAAACTGTCGGTTCTGTTTACTGTGAAAGTAAACATAATGTTGTTGTGACTTAACACTGCAATGTCATTGTTTAGACTTGTTCAAGTCTCACACATGGAAAAAACATCACTCATCCATTTCTACCTGTTCAATTGTTCAGCTGTTTTTTGGACTTGTAACCCCCCTCTCCCACACCACTCCCCCACCTCCATGAAAAATGATGGTGGTTGGGTTAAGGTCTGTCTGGATTTCAATCTTGATATGAATAAACCAGCGATAAACCATGGTGGAGGTTATCATCACCAGACTGTATATACCAGATAGATGGAGAGATCAATCAATACTCACTGGTTGGTCATCTTAAGGGATTTGTAGGCCACCGTCAGATCACCATTGCCGTGGACAGATGTCAGCTCGTCATCGGACATGAGAAGATCTTTGTCTGTGTTAGTCGATGCATCGTTCGTATCGCTGTCCTGAAGAATCAAACCCATCGAGAAAAAAGTTTTGTTGATACAACGACAAAAAGGAGATTGACATTCATTCATCTTGTTATTATTATTGATTCAATCTTTTCCCGATGTTATTCAAGCATAACATATACTCTGTTTCTATAGTAACCACTATCACCTATTAGAGATTCACTTGTTAGGAAAACATCCTGTATCTCTCCTGTCTGTGTGTAGCTCAAATCTTTGTCTGTTCGTCTGTCTCTCTGGTTTTTTGTAAAGCTCCTGATAGTACCATCAGGTTCTATTGTACATTCACATTCACACAAAAGGAACTAAAATATTTAAATTGAGTCTTTCACCGATGAAGTCTTACTAAAGTCAAAAGATATGAAAACTATATACCACCACCGGGGGGGGGGGGTGTAAGTAGGGTGATCAGGTAGGGGCACTGTCACTGATGTTACCAGTCTAGACTGATGGACCTCTAAAGTGTGTCAAGGTTCACAATATTCTTTCCCTGCTTCAGTTCACTTTTGTGGAAGAAGAATGCAGCATACAAAAAAGCTCCTCAACATAATAAAGCTAAGCTCAAGATTGGATGATATGGTAATAGCAAAATGCTAAATCTGTAATTTGATTGCTACATTTAGCTGATTCGAAACCAACCTTAACCACTTATTAGCAACAAATGGCAAACCTCCACCATTCCATTGCAAACAAAATTGAAGTAACTGAACAAAACCTATTTTCACTTATTGTAGAAAATATGAAACAAAGTAAATTGTATACAGTTGCTTTATGTTCCTTCATGCCTGATAACTATTTAGCTCAGTACTTCTATGAAAGAATAAAACCAGCCAGAATAACAGTCAATGGTGTATATAAAGAGTAACCAATTCTTCAAGGAATTTTATTGGGATATTCCATTAATTAAAGGTGGCCAATCTCTGTTGCGGTCTTGGTGTCCGTGCTACAGTCAGACAAAAGCAAAGTCTTGATCTTTGTATGTGAGAAATGTAACCATTTTTATAAGGATTAACTATATTCAATAAATGCTTTGTATCATTGCACTTTAAAAACATAGGTTTGAGGTTTGAACAGAATCCTAATTTTTCTTTTCTCTTTGGTCTGCTGTGTGAAGTCAAACCAGACCCCTAATACAAGAAATGATAAATATGTTACCATAGAAACTAACCTAATTCTGTTTCTAAAGTCATAGCATTCAACAACAGTAGCATTACTCTGTTGTTGGTATATAACTATGGAAACTTTTTAAGCTTTTACCATCCCACCAGTTTGTTGATGCATAGGTATTGAAAACTGTTAAACCTTTGCAACGACACGTTTTCAGTATTTTATAGAAGTATAAGGAAAGAGCAAGGAGATATTTGCAAAAATTGTAGCCATCCCCCCCCCCCCCACCCCTGGTTATGAAATGACCAGTAGGAACTAAAGGCAGACTTCTTTAGTTGGTATTAAAGCAAAGGATTTTGACTTCTGCATTCACCTCCATTTCAATTTGACCAAATAATATCAAAATTTGCTTACAAAAGTTGATCCCAGTCAAATTTTCAGTTTACAAATTTGTTTGCATAGTTTACACTTTCTCTGGAAAAGCTGAGAAATATTACAGATAATCTAAACTACATTTTATCATGCATTTATTTGCATTTTGTGATTTTCTTTCCACGTTTTCTATGATTATAGATCGCAGGATGCAGGAGTAAGAAGAAGGCTGCTGGAAGAAACAAATGGCATTGCGTAGGGCCAGGTATTTGGGTATCGGGAGGGGGATGGGGTAAGAGGAGTAGAATGAATCTCAAAAGAAAATGTAGAGCATCTATTCTAAATGATTCTTTCACTTATCTTTGATCCTTTCATGTTTTACAAACTTAAATCTCTCATTCTAGTGATAAATTGTCCCAAAATGACCCAACTTAACTTTTCCAACTTTTTCAAAAGTGATATGTTCAAATATGAACCCACTGCAGACATCAATTATTTTGTTTGTCAATTTCTAAATGTGGATGGATGAATTCATGTCATGGTGAACTACAGAAATGTGACAAAAAAACAAACAAAAGATACCAAAAATGGGATGATTTTTTGGGGTATTACTTGGACAAAAGCATGTCAGAAGTGACCAATGGTATTTTTAATCTTATCAAAGCAAAAGGAACAATAGCATAATTGGCAACTTGCAGCAAGCATAAATTCCCAGTATTGCAATTATAAGGATGCCAAAGGAAGCCATGTCATTTATTCTTTTCTAAGAGAGTTCACTTCGACTTTTTATCACTGCTATTAGATGATGATGATCTTGTTGTCTTGTTATTGCAAAATGATCGTTGAGTAGCACGTTGTACTCAATGTGAAGATTCTTGAGTTCTTGCGAGAATCCCATTTTTTTATTCTGCGGCTCACTAGAATTAACCGATGAAATAACCTTTAAATACCTCAAAAACTTTCTTATTGTTTTTACATGTTATTAATAAACATGTCATAGAGCTGCTTGAGCAGGGAATTTCCCCATGTTGGATGGAACCTGTATTAACTCTCTGAATAGCGATTGTTGAGAGAAATGGCTATGTTTTAGTTTGCAAATCAGTCGATATACTCTTTAACAATAATCAGAATGCTTGGTTCAAACTACAGCCAACCAAACACAACCTGGAAGAAATAATTGAAGGAAAATGCTGCCATAAATAATCCAACTCCCAGGTCTGTACTAGGTTTCTCAATTTTTATCTTTTATGTTACCAAAATCAACTATTTAAAATAATTTTTTTTTTTTTTTTTTTTTTAAAAGGGATCGTTTGTATTCATTTTAATGAGAAGAAACAGAGTATGATGAAATATCAAAACTAAGCTTGAAAAATGGGAAAAGAATTTGAAAACAGCAAATATAATTTTTGGGACCTACCTCCAATATCTTCCTCAACTGCATTATCCAGCAGTAAGTGATTTTTTTTATATAAAAATAATGAAAACTCTTCAAAGGGTATATGAACAATTTCACATTACCATGACTATTAGGTGTTGTAATATTTGTAAAACATGAAAAATATCAGACACAACATTTAGTTCAAAGCTATCTTTAAATGTTAGAAAGACTTTGAAATATATATTTACCGTATCAGAGATGTACCCAACATACATCAACACAGCCTATGCACTCACCACAATGTAGAGCTACTCTGATAATAAACATTGTACAACCCTGGGTTATCCCATCCCTCCCCTACCACACCCAAACAGATGTGTAATTAAGCTGGTATACATTGGTTGTAAGATGGTAGTTCTGATATAAACAGAGTGTCCCAATTCTTATATGCAACCAAGGGCTAGGCTAACCTACGATAAAAGTGCTTTAGGTTCAGTTATAGTATTAACAGTTGTTTTAATCACTTAACTTTCTTCAGAGACTACAACTCTGCTATGGTGCTGACACAATACACTAATCACATATTTTTTGCACTCGTGTATAGTGGTGTGTGGAGTGACAATACGCCTCAGATATGACTAGCTGCTTTGAGCAGTGTGTTATGTATATATATATATATATATATATATATATTGTGGTAAATGAAGATAGCCAATGAGGTGGCAATGAATGTTTTTATGAAAACAGAGCATTCAGTGAGATGGTACTGATTGATAATGAACGCTTTCCTAGGAAAATTTAATCAACAAATTTTACAAATATATATAAATCACATCCAATCCCTGTCACATTTACCACAAATTCCAAACAGCTTTGATAATAGTTTGTTTTAATTCTTTTTTCAAAATCCATCTTTTGATTCCTTCCACTAACCTGAAGGTCCCATCTCCTTTGGCTGTTGGTCAGATTTGTCTTAAGCCGGACAATCTCTTGCCGATGTTTCTCGTTCTCTTCTCCCAAGACACTGACTTGCTGCGTCAGTATTTTCATGGGGTGGTCGTCTGATTTGCCGGCCGACAACGACTGATGCAGATCGTGAAGATCTCTTTTGTGCCTGTCGTTGGTTTCTTTCAAAGATTTCATCTTTTAAGAGAAAGACAATCCATCATCTATTTTACCACCTTGTTTCATTTTATTCGGTGATAAATCCGCAAAAACCAAAAAATCACGACCGAGCCAGCTATCATTAAATGATATGGAATTTTCTCTTTAATACTGCTATATAAATAGCCCCCCTTCACCCACCCCTCCCCTACCCTTTTATCAGACCCCCTCCCTTTTACCAGAATGTGACTTTGACCACAAGATTATTCTGCTCAATGGATTCAGTCCTTCTAGGATAGAATCAATGACACAACAAGATAATTTCCCTTGCTTTTGAA
Source organism: Apostichopus japonicus (assembly GCF_037975245.1). Lineage (NCBI taxonomy): Eukaryota > Metazoa > Echinodermata > Holothuroidea > Aspidochirotida > Stichopodidae > Apostichopus > Apostichopus japonicus. The sequence continues at coordinate 24,021,889 of NC_092564.1, read as the reverse complement.
CAGTACTTTAGTTTCAAGGGCCTGTGATATGTTTTCTACAGGACAGTACGTTATCTGTTATTTTCTGTTCCAACATTCCAGTTATAAATTTCAGCTGAATTGAATGAAATATTTTTGTGAATTTCAATGCAGCCTTTGATCTTGAATTGAGCCTATCTAAGATTTTTTGTTTTTAATTTTCCAGCCTTTGATCTTTGAATTGATCCTATCTAAGAATTTTTTTATTTTTCATTTGCAACACGTGGCTGACCTGCCTGGGATCACAAACATTAATGTTCACCTCTTTATGATCCAGTGTTCGGAATCAGGAGTGATAACAGAACATCCAATTCTAGTTTACTGGCAGAACTCTTTTCCAACAATCCTATTCACTTTGATTTTCAAGTAAGTGTCGAATCATTGTATTTTACCTAGCTGTCTAACTAGAGTCAATCTACGTTGGCCTTTTAGATTCACTGTTATTTCTCTGATTACTTATAACAATTGAAAAGACTGATGAGTTCTATTGTTTTGCCATTATAATTTAGTTTTAATTCACCTACATTATGAACACTAAAAACATAGGAGGAAGTGGGAGAGGGGTGAGGGGGGGCATGAGGGGATCTGGAAGATAACAGTGAGAGGGGGGAAATTGTGGGCTACTAGATGCTTGATACCAAAAGAGAGCAAATAAAACTCTTTGTGCACAGGCAGGTTATAGGGTAATGGCTTCACTTGCTCATTTCCAGCTTAAAATGCATTTGTTTATTAAAGGAAGGGATATATAGAAGTTTCTGCAAGAAGAAGGATTTGCATCAAATAAACATGCAGAGAATCTTTCCCATATGAGAATTAAGCATTAAAACAGCATTCTGAATAGAAAATGAAATCTTTTTCACTTTTTCATTTTTCATATTATTAGCTTAAGCTCTTCACATTTTCATTTTGACTAATTAAATATGTAATACTGATTTAGACAAAACTATCTGGCTGGGCAAGTTTATCAAAACTGAAACAACATCATTACTTATCTTCTTAATTAGTAATCTTGAGGTTAGAAAATGCTAGGACAATGCCATGTTATCGACTGAAAATCAAGACTTGGACAGCAATTCTGAAAACATTTAGTAAAATTGTTGTAGACTAGTCATTGAGCTGATCAGTGACGCTGGGAGAATCAACTTTCTAAAAGTGTAATTTCAACTGATGGTATATAAGAAGAAAACACCCAAAGGTATATAAATGAGGGTAAATCCAATAGCTTTAAAGCTACAATACACTTTCCCAAAGTTTCAATTCAACTGGTGGTACATTGATTGTATCTCCCTATTCAACTAAGAATGTTTTGAAAAGATGGAATTAAACAAAAATTAATTTGAATGGGTTTTATATTCAAAATGGCTTCAATGGAAAATGTATGACGTGGATCTTTGACTGCAATCTTGTCAAAACTGTCACACCGTGACAGAAACAGAGAAGCAAAGATGTTTTTTATTTTCCTGATTTCCTGCTTTCTGCTTAACAAGCAACTTTTGAGGGCAATTAACCTGAGACGATAAACATTATAAGGAATGTAAGCAATTTTGTAATGTTTTCATTGTGACGTGATATGATTCAGGAATAATATATGCAATGAATGCATATGGTAGGTGAACATGAAAAAAGGCTGGTATGTTTGGTAGCTATTAATGTAGAATTTTTCTGAGCAGAAAGTCTATTGGGGTGTTTTTTAGTTGTGTTTTTTTAATTTGGTCATGGAACCTGGGACACTTTTCTATCTGCCTTAACATGGGCACCAAAGAGACGAGTCTATCCCTGTCAAGGAAGTCTATGTGCTTGCTACCATGCAAAGAACCATCATTGATAATACTGTGTGTAATGAAAGTACTGTTCACTACTTGTGCAAGCCTGTTATCAAACAAGTGAACACAGATATGTAATAAAGGTATGTGAAGCTCAGGGTTGGTTTGGACCGACGATCTCTTCCACCTCAATAGTAAAGAATACCTTAACAGAAGTGAGATGCTACAGAAGGGGAAACCAAAGTTTACTTGAAAATGGTCCAATCCTCTTAAGATGACCTTGACAGCAGTATAGGGGGGGGCAGTAGGGAAGGAGGGGGAGGGGGAGAAGATGCCTGTTACTCACCTCCAAACTGACGTTTCCCAATTCGTTCTCCATAATGTCTACTTTTGTCCTTCCGTCCATCTCCCTCTTGTCTAGATTCAACTGTAGATGTTTCTTCTCTTTCTCCAAATCTCTGACTTTCTGCTGAAGTTTGATGAGCAGGCCCATATCAATACCGCTCCTCAAATCACCTTGTTCCTACCACACACAAAAAAAAAAGAACAAGAAAATGTAACTAAAAACACCAAAACATATTAAACGAACACTTTTGCTTCTTGTTTCTTCTTATTACTATCGGTCGATTAATTTTCAACGATCTAATTGATCTCACTTTCTGTAGAAAATAAAAAATCAATTCACCACAAGTCTTCTATGAGCTAACTTACCCTCTAGACCTTAAACAGCAAATTTTGACAGCACAGACCAAATGTGAAAGGGAATTCCCTGTGAACATCAGTAAATGGCTTTCACAGAAATGATAACAGTCATTTGTAGTTCTAATAGCCGTGTGAATCACCGAAGACCATGTAACGAGGAAAGGATATGATACTAGACTTATATACATCGACTCACAAAGGTTCTAAACCAAACACTGTCACAAACTCTCACAAAGACGTATCAAAATAAGAGCATATTAATGTCCAAACATGAACATCCCGGAATGTTTCCTTCCTCATTCGATTCCTAGATGATTGAACCGTTAATTTAATTAGTTCCTTGCCTCCTTCGTTTTAATTGGTTGCTTTCAGTTTGTTGAAGTTAATGAGACACGAATTGATGAGAGCAAAGTGAAAGCTATTCCTAGCGACCTTTGGCATCGGAAAGGTCGGTGTTTAGTTAATTACAGAGTTCATTGTCTTTCAGTTCTTTGTCTGGAAGGGTTATCTAATTAACCGTTAAAACGACTGAAGATTGGACAGACAGAGGGAGTTCCGCAGCATGACTTGGGTCTTGTGGTACAAATGACCAAAGAAAGTAACGACTAAAAACACACAGGATCTAAGATAGATTAAATCTTGCAAAGTTCTTTATTTTCAGTTTGGTTCACACTTTTTATTTCCTCAACTTCATCATTTAGAGTTACATCTCTGACTTAACAGGAAATGCTTAGGCATGGGTGGGAGGGGGAGGGGGAGGGGGAGGGGAGGGGGGGCGATGACGAAGGGTACCAACCAAATCGTGAGAGAACCAATTTTGCACCACACTATTTTCCCACCAATATTCCTTTTGGATTCTAACACACACAATGGTACATTGGCATGTCTATCAGTTGGGGGTCATGACCCTTGACCCATGACCCTTGAGTTGTGCAACCTGCAGGGCAGAGGGGATAGGAATTAGGGAGCACAGAGATCCTGAACCCATAGTGAATGTGTGGAGGTCCACAACGGATGGAATAGTGTCCCTGGTAACATCGTAGACCCCTATTCCATCATGCCTGGTAGCCTACATAGTTAGCTTTTGTTTTCCAAAGAGATTTTTACCTGACCGTTTTCCAAGGTTTTGGATATTTAACATTCACAGAGCATTTAAAAGAACCGGTGCCCTCTCTCACCTCATTTTCCGAGTCGATATTCTCGTTATCTGACTTTGGTAAAGTGCCGTATCCTGATTCGGACCCTTCGTTGCTGTCATTGCGGGAATGACGAGGAGCAGCCACTGGTCTGTGACCGTTATACTGAAACAAAGACAAAGATATAAACATCCGTTAATTAACAAACTACATATCCATTCTACAGCTTTTCTTTTGACAGTCCATAAAATTGCACATGAATCTACTGTCACATATAACATTTTAAACTTTTTGCAGCATTAAATACACAGATTCTATAAACAAAAAAGGAGTTTTTTTTACCTAAATACAACTATAGATTGTTTCAATGCATATGAGTTTTGCAATTCCATTGCAATTTTTTCCACACATGTTTAATACAGGGCATTACTACATACAAATTCACTCACGTGATCAATGTTCCATACAATTCACTATCATAAGCAATGCAACATTACATAGTGGTTCATTAACCACCAAGTAGTTGTTGTGAGCTAACCGCACGCAAGCTAACCGCACGCAAGCTAACCGCACACACAAGCCAACAGCACACAAGCGGCTAACTACTAACCTAATCATTTACATATTATACAAGGCCTTGGTTCATCTGCAGTTAATATGTTACATACAGAGGTTAAAGCCCTATTATGCATGCAATCTCAATGGTCTAAACAATCTTTTTTTACACTATTGTACAGTAAATAGTTACACATTCAGAAAGATGTACTTTTTTGCCAGAATTTTGGCCGATTCGCAGACTTTGAGGGAAAGACAAATTCAACATCGACTTTGTTTATCCAAAACATTAGTTGGAGACATGCATGGGCAGTTAGTTGTGTTGATTTTTCCATTTATAAGTTTACATAAGGTTGTGTGATTGACTGTGTGTTCTATTCCATTAACATAATGTCCTCCTAGCACCATTACTGAGGGCGCTCTCCCTCTCTCTCAAATAAGCTTTCCCCGGATAGCATTAGCCATTTAAAGGACACAGTTAACATATACGGTCAAGTTATAAGATCTTCGCTGGCAGTCCGGTTGTGAGTGTTCAATGCGTAGCCTGGATTGTTTTGTGTTTATCAATATTAGGGCCGATGCATTTTGCTCTCACATGTGCCGTATTAATATTTTGAAATGACGGATTTGATTCTCTAGTTCTCTGCGAAATGGTCCAAAATGATGGCAAAAGAGTACACATCCTCATGATTGTGTCATAAACTAACTACACAAAAATATGAAAATGAAGTGTAGAGGTAGGGATTAGTTGGTTTGGGTTTTTAGTAGAATGCAGAATGAGCCTTTAAGAGTTTATACTTGCTTTGAAAAGGAACATGTTTACATGAGATATTTACATCTATATTATAACTCATAAATATAAGCAAAGTTATCATCACACTGTACACATGTAATTGCCATTTTGAGCAATCATTCCATTGAAGGACTCAACCAACTTATTCAGTTTCTCACCATTAAGAAACATTTGGAAGACAATTAATCACTATGTTCACAGCACTCAAGATACAAGATTCTAGCATATTAATGAAAGTGTTGTAAGTTTAATGGAGCTGCATGCATAGAGGGAACAACGCCATCTCCAATAGCACGGGAGGATGAGGGAATATCAACACCCAATACATGAGGTAATTATAATGAAACAGCAAGGCACACATGTATGTAAGAGGAAGTGGAAGTGATCAGATAGATTATTATTACTAAACATGGAAACCTGGCCAAATGAAACTAACATCAAAGAAGTACATAATACAGATACCACACAAATGATCTACAACCAGGATTGGGTAGGCAATGACAGGTGAAACAGGGGGGAGGGGGGGGGGGGGGTGGGGGTGATTGTCCAACACCCACAATCCCCACACCAAAGAAAAGTCACTAAGAACACTTGGAAAATGCAAAGGATGACAAGAAGATAACCATTTTTTAAAGATATTCTTGTCTCTCTCCCCAACGACCTTCATTATCACTATGGCAATACCGTGCTGTGCAAATGATGTGTTAGTACATGGAATAGTGTGTTGTAACTCAACATATACATTATCATATTGTATGATGAAATCAATGGCTCCAGTCAGCTAGACTGTGGGATATAATTGCCATGTTAGTATGCTGAGTACACTTTGGTGGCTTAACATACAAATTACCTCAAATTCAGGATTGAAACCAGATACATTTTCTGTAACTGATTCATTTAAATTGTTCATTTTGGCACGCTGTAATAGAAAAATAGTTACAGTAGTTACAGTTATTAAGAGTACAGGATGAAAATCTCCATTCTTAGTCAAATCCATTTCTTAACTGAAAAAAGTAGTGTTTTCTTTACACTTCAGAAACACTTCAATGTCCATATGTACAAACTACTACTCACATTGTGTACATTTGTGTATTACTTCATACAGTATTTCAATGGTGTGCTATACAGTTAATACTGTTTTTTTGTTGCTTAAAGTAACAAAGTCTTATCCATACATGTAATACCACCCACATTATACAGGTTTGTGTATTAATTACAGGTATACTAGAATGCTATAGTCTTTTTCACATATTGACAGTAACAAATGGAGTGTTGTTTGTACTTACAGTAACATTGTATGTCATAGTGTTCTGTCGATACACACACCACTACTCACATTACAAAGATTTATGGTTTACTTACAGTAATACCAGAATACTGTACTGGTTTTTACACAATCATGGTAAAACTTATGGAGTGTAGTTTGTAATTACAATAATACTAGTATACTGTACTGGTTTCTACACTATTACAGTAACACTATGGAGTGTTGTATGTACTTACAGTGATACTAGAATACTGTACTGATTTCTACACTATTACAGTAACTCTATGGAGTGTTGTTTGTACTTACAGTAATACTATAGAATACTGTACTGGTTTCTACACTATTACAGTAACACTGTCACTATGGAGTGTTGTTTGTACTTACAGTAATACTATAATACTGTACTGGTTTCAACACTATTACGGTAACGCTATGGAGTGTTGTTTGTATTGACAGTAATACTACAATACTGTACTGGTTTCAACACTATTACGGTAACACTATGGAGTGTTGTTTGTACTTACAGTAATACCAGAATACTGTACTGGTTTTTACACAATCATGGTAAAACTTATGGAGTGTAGTTTGTAATTACAATAATACTAGTATACTGTACTGGTTTCAACACTATTACGGTAACGCTATGGAGTGTTGTTTGTATTGACAGTAATACTACAATACTGTACTGGTTTCAACACTATTACGGTAACACTATGGAGTGTTGTTTGTACTTACAGTAATACTACAATACTGTACTGGTTTCAACACTATTACAGTAACGCTATGGAGTGTTGTTTGTACTGACAGTAATACCAAAATACTGTTCTGGATTCTACACAATTACGGTAACGCTATGGAGTGTTGTTTGTACTTACAGTAATAGTAGAATAGTGTACTGGTTTCTACACAATTACAGTAACACTATCGAGTGTTGTTTGTACTTACAGTAATACTAGAATACTGTACTGGTTTCTACACAATTACAGTAACGCCATGGAGTGTTGTTTGTACTTACAGTAATACTAGAATACTGTACTGGTTTCTACACAATTACAGTAACACTATAGAGTGTTGTTTGTACTTACAGTAATACTAGAATACTGTACTGGTTTCTACACAATTACAGTAACGCTATGGAGTGTTGTTTGTACTTACAGTAATACTACAATACTGTACTGGTTTCAACACTATTACGTTAACACTTATGGAGTGTAGTTTGTATTTACAATAATACTAGTATACTGTACTGGTTTCTACACTATTATAACACTATGGAGTGTTGTTTGTACTGACAGTAATACCAAAATACTGTACTGGATTCTACACAATTACAGTAACGCTATGGAGTGTTGTTTGTACTTACAGTAATACTAGAATACTGTACTGGTTTCTACACAATTACAGTAACACTACAGAGTGTTGTTTGTACTTACAGTAATACTAGAATACTGTACTGGTTTCTACACAATTACAGTAACGCCATCGAGTGTTGTTTGTACTTACAGTAATACTAGAATACTGTACTGGTTTCTACACAATTACAGTAACGCTATGGAGTGTTGTTTGTACTTACAGTAATACTTGTATTCTGCAGTGCTAGCATGTCTTCTTTGATGTTTTCATGTCTTTGCTCTAGTCTGTTATAATCCTGTAACAGCTTCTGATGCTGAGCACGTTCTTGAATGATATCTGCCAGTAACCTCTTCTCTGTAGTTTCTCTTTCTGATACAATCCGTGCTACCGTGAATAAGAATAATAACAACCTCAGTTAATAGGTTTCAAGTACTCTCACTTTCAAGTATGACTCATTTATGAGGATATAGAAATTATTTCCTATTCTAGGAAGAGAATTCTAACCGTGTGTGGTACAGACAACTTTTAAAACAAAAGTCGTAAAGTTGTATCAATACTTCAGAATTGGACCATCTAGAAAACTTAAAACCTAACAAAAAAACTTCAACCAAATGTTTTTTTTTTTGAGGGGGGAGGGGGAAGGGGGTAAGAGGAGTTGGGAAGGCTAACATCAATTTGAGCTTAACTAGCTATTGGTATTGTCACAATCTACTCAAGTGCAACACTAGTAAATTCAATATTGATAGCACCATTATGAATGCTTCAAAAAACAGAACTGTTCAATGAACTGTTACTGGTTTTACATCTTCTACCACATAGCAAATTGTATGTATAACCATATTACATTGCCATTCCTAGACCCAACCCCCATCCCTCCCCCCCCCCCCACGCCTCCCAGATCCACCATCATACCTTCAATGTCTTCCTCTAATTCCTTCAATTGGTTCTCCCTCTCCTTCAAGTCTCCTGCCAGCTTAGAACTTTCTTCTTGTAGCAGCTGAACAGCCTGAGATGAGAAAATATAGAAATAGATATAAATACACATTAGACTAAAGCTATAGATCACACTACAAACAGTTTTGTGCTTGACTTCCTACTGATAATAACACATTTACACTGTTACTTGTCATTTAGCCTTTGAAGAAGATCCTGCTAGGATCGAAACATCAAGCCAACTTACTTTTACACATTCTCTTACACAGGCTCTCTAGTGGATAAGCAGTTTGCTAACAGTTTTATTTTATTTTTATAATAACACATAGTAGCTCTCTCTCCCTGTCTATCTAACATCAGAACACACTTAAGACCAACGGTATGTATTCTCCACAACACACTGCCCTCAAACAGTTTATATATCTGTGCCTCCCTTCAGACAGATCCCAGATCTCTGCTTGCCTCCTAGCAGATCATACTAGAATCAATCAATCATACTCTCTTCCCGTTTTCCTGCCAACAGATCACCCTGAGAATAGTTCTACATAGCCTTAGGCCAGTCCCTCCAATCCAGGCATGTCATATTGTGTCTATGTTCTGCTACAACCTTCACTGTACATTGCAGTTTAAAGTATGTCATTGACGGCAAGATCGGCAGTATGCCTGTATTAGCTACGACTTGATTTGTTAGAATTTATAAAGTGCAAACAACTGACCGGTACGACTGTTTTCAAATATCACCGAACTCAGTGTGTTACTTATATTGAGAGCAACTATAACCGGAAACAGACCTACAAATAATCTTCAGATAATCTCGCCTATTACCACGAAGAAATATCCAAAACAGAGAATTTAGGCATCTCTGTTGTTCATTAATTAGAATACTAATTATACTTCAAACAAAGGAAGTACTTAATTGTCTCCCTCGTCAAGTGGAAACTATCATGGTTAACTCCACTGTAAACATACTATGTTGACTAACCACAGGTATCAACTAATCAAAATAGTCCCTCATGTGGCTTTTGAAGCACAGTGAAAAAAATTTTGTCCAGGAAGATCGCGTGAGAATTTAAGTCTCCGATGTTAACCTGAACAGATTGTGCTAGCACAAATGACAAAGTGAACTGGCAAGACAAAAATTTTGAACAGAACGACACCCTCCACAGGAACCTTATAATTAACAAAACATTTTGGTATCTATTTATCAGATATGCAAATTATTCTGAATAGCCAAGTAGATTCAGACATCTCAAATCTTCCCTGTAATAGTCATGAGTCTGATTCTGCAAGGCTAGTATTTATATGTGTCAAATGCTCTTATACCTCTAAATACCTTGGATGATCCTTTTTTGCGGAGGGCAGATTAGTGAGAGCGTGGTGGCCAATTAGCTAAGGCGTCAGCCTTGTGAGCCAAGGATTGCTGGTTCGATTCCTGCCTAGTTCATTACGTTGTGTCTTTGGGCAAGATGCTTTATCTCACTTGCCTCTCTCCAACCAGGGGTTAAATGGGTACCTGTGAGGTTACTTGTCATTGGGCGCAGTATATAACTGCTGCCGACTGGAGGGATAGTCTCTGGGACAGGTTATCATTGACCAGGGGTAATATAACGTATGTAAAGCGCTTTGAGACCTATTGCTGGTATAAAGCGCTATATAAAAAAGGAAATATTATTAACAAACAGTTTATAAATACCACAAGTTAACTCACCGTCCAATACCCTTGTCGACAATTCTAGTCTACCATTTGGACAAACCTTTCTAGAAAAAGTCAGACTACTAAAATAACAACCAAATTATCTGAAAGAAAAAGTCATCACCGCTGGGATTAGAAAAACCCCATCTCTAAATTTTTGACGTAAAATAAGCGTGAATGTTTTCTGACGGTTAAACTCTACCTCTTCTTTGGCATTCCTTTCTTTGGCAAGCTCCTCTTCCAGGGTAGCTTTGTCCTTCAGAGCTTCCGCTAACTCTCTCCTCAGCTTCGTCAGTTCATCCTCCAAGCTTACTACCTTGTTGCTGTTCGTCTCCAACGAATGCTTAAGTTTGTCGTATTCTTGAAGGTCGGCCTTCAGGTTTATGATCACCGCTTGGTCCTGTTGATGTTGGATTTGTTGTTTATTCTGGGAGGTGGCCAAAAAAAAAACAGTTTTTATGTCATTCATTTTATTTGTGGCTTTCGGGTAGACTTTAAAATCCAATGCACTAGAAATCATAAAAGTGTTAACAGAAAGAAAGTAAGGGTAATGTGAACATTCAAATGCAATAATTTTTGAAATATTGAACGATAGACGAGCTTCCGATTTTAAGCCAGAAATTGAGCCTTTTTACTTGCTACTCAACTTTTACCACCAAGAATCACAGACATATAAGTAATAACTAAATGCACCAATAAGTGGCAGCACTTACAAAGAATACAAAGAAGAAAAAAGCCAGACAGTTATCAACTCTAGTCAGGACTCAAACCTACTTCGTTACTGTTAGAATTTGATTGGTAGAAACTTTTGATGTTTTTAGAACAAATCCTACACAATCCTACACATCTATGACGTAGAACCAACCCAAGAGACATGGAAAAAGTTTCCATGTTTATTGGTTGGGAAGAGAATCTGAATAAAGCCCACCATTCTTTCATTCCTTGATCTTCCTTCGTCCCTTTTTGTTGCACCGCTAAGTTTGTACATGTCACTATCACTACAATCAGAAATTATGAATCTCTTTTCTATTAACACAGTTTTGTTTTATCCCATTTGCCATTATATTAGTCAAATATGCAATGTAAATAGGTAAAACTCCTTTTTTTCATAAAATTAGATGAAGCATTTATACAAAGACAAGTAATAAATTCACATGTTGAACCTAGTGTTATCTGAGGTAGAAATAATTTCACTTGCTAGCCTAGTGGTATCTGAGGTAAAGATATACAGCAGGGACACAATCTTACCGCCTATAGTGACACTCAGCTTCTTGCTAAACAGTATGAGTTTCATCTCCTTCAAGAATTTCCCAGCAGATTTAGTACTTTCTAACTCCAGTGACAAGTGTACTATAGAGATGTACTCAGTTGGACATTAGCCTAACCACTCGATGAGAGTCAACATTTTCAGCCCAGATAACTATATGCAAATCAGGTTAGTCCTAGATACAATTGTCATAACACTGCTGCAGGTATGGTATCAGTGGTGATATTTGTTTTGGATAAACACAAACTTTCTTAAAGATGTTAAACATTCTTTGTGACACACCCTTACAAGATTACTTATTAATACAAGTGTATGTGAGGTGTGACAAGATGGCAGCATGTTGACAGACACACCCAACCGTTTTATGCTTTTGATCACTCACCAATAAATCAACCTTCTGCTGTAAGGACACAATCTTGTTTTCCATTCCGACATTGAGCGTCTTAAAGTGTTCCACTGAGCGAGCCTCAATCTGTAAGAAAAGGAAACAGCGATGGAATAATAATGTAACATAACATTTTGATATATTGAACAATCCCTTAAACTCTTTAAGTAATCAGCCCTCCCCTTCCCTGCCTTTTAACCTCATTCCAGTATCTCCACCACCCTCCCCACCTCCAGCATCTCCATCCCCCCCCCCCAAAGTATGAAACAACACTCAACCACAAATTACTTATGGTAATAAAATGGGTTTCTAATGTTTCTGCCTATTCAAGAGTTTTTCACCCAGTTTTTGAAGGAATATTAATAATACCCTAAGGGCATTTGATTCTTTCTCAGTCCTCATCTTTTTGCTATATCTAAGAATTTCCTTTCACTCACCCCCATCCCCCATTCCCCACCCCCAATCCCCCACCCCATCACCTACCATGCTCACCTCCTGGCTACTGATAACTCAAACCCATTAAAGAAATGAACTACCTGAGATCTCACATATAAAGAGTCTTTTTTCCACTTAGCACACTATTTTCACACCTGCTAAATTTCTTCAGCAAACGAGAAGATTAAACATAAATAAACAAATGAATTTGGATTCTCTTCTCAACAGTTCGTTGAACATACATTTTTTTTCTGATTAGCATTAATCACATTCAAATAGCATGGAAAGAATCCAGCTTTGAATTTATTTTTTTGAAATGAAATTTGACCAATCAATATAATGAACATCACTGTTATGGGTATTTAAATTTAATATAAAAAAAGGATGGAAATCTTTATCAACATCCCCTCACAAATCTGTTGTCAGTAACTTTTATTCCTTCCCCATAACCTAAAGCTTTCGATGTATCCCATGCCATTCTCATTATTATTTCCCACTCACCTTCACTGTCTCCTGAAACCCCAACCTAAGGAACAGTTATACTACCTTGATGAATTGACACTCACTCCCCACCACCCTCTTCCTAATCCTATGATTTGTAAGTAGCCCTTCCTAATCCCCAAATCCTAGCCCCTCTTACTCTGCATTTCCTACCTCTGTTACCTCTCCTGTAAAAGCTCATCATAGGAAACTTTTCCACTATTTTGGAGTAGTTTTACTCCCTTCTTGGCACTCATCCTTCCCCTTTGTAAAAAATCTCTCACTTCCGATCCGATTCCCTACACACACCCCCATACTCTCCCCATCCCACCTCCCCCTACAAGACCGTTATGACATTTCTGCACTATGTTAGCTTGTTCTACTTCATTCTAGACACTCATCCCTTGCCATAAAACTTTGTAAGTAACCACTCCCACTTCCCATCCTCAATGCCCTCCCCCCCCACCACCCCATGCAACCTCACCCCTTTTCTAGGAAGCCATTATGGAACTTCTACACTACTTCAGGTACTTATGGTACTCATCCTGCGCTTTATCCTTACGTTTAGCTAGTATAGCACCTCTCATTCTCTCTGCTCCAGATCCCCATTACACCCCATCACACCCCATTACATCAACCAAGCTACCATAATGCTGATTAATGGGGTCTTTGTTTCTGCTATTAATTAGAAACAACCCTTCCTGGTAAAATATCAAAGAAGCAATTCTCTCTTACCTTGAGTTGCTTTAGTTCCTTCTTGGCTCTCATCCTTCTCACGCAACACTGGAGGAGAATTATCGACCTACGGGTTCGATGATACCTCGCCTTAGCGTTCCATCCTCGGAAGTACTTTTGAATGATTAAGGCCTTCTGTAACTGCAACTCTTCTTGGAAATGTCTGGGTTTTTTGTTGGTTATTTTTGGGTGGAAAGAGAAAGAAATTAAATTGAAGTATCACATTTTATTGGTCCATATTTAGATTGCTATCTTTCACACACAGGTATGATTCCATTCTAATTTGATAAACTAGTACACAACCGTTGCCTCAGCATCAATTCTGTTCTTTTCAACCTCGGGCAGGAAATAATATCATCAGGGAGGAAGGAAGCTTGTTACCTTCTTTAATTATCTCAAAATTTAATACTGACAGCAATTTAAATTTGACGGGCCTACTATATGGAGTCTTTCAAAATGTAATCTCTCACCTTCTTCCAACCAGCCCTCTGTAGTACGACTGGATGGTTAGGACTGAGTTCCTGATTCTCAGGTAGGCCTTGCGGGCTTTGTAGCGTCGCCATGCCTTCTGTATACATATAGCAGCCTTCGTAGCTCGCAAGAATTTCGTCAGCCTAAAAATTAGAAAAAGTGATCATTGTTTAAGTTTCAAAACCTCCTAAAGTTACCTTCTACAGAATCTGGTTCCCTCTGAAAACCGTTCAGAAATTCTCAATTAATTTACAAAACTTATATTCTTTGAAAAATTCGATTGAGTCATTCCTTTGCATCCAAACAGTCGCAATAAATTCATAGTTAGTCTCAGCATGGCTTGTCCTGATTCTAATATGTTAATCAGGTGAAATTTATTGCCAGTTCATTGCGATGAATGTCACAGGAGAGGCTTCACACCTCAAGCGAAAAAAGGCTAGTTTTCAAAATGTACTACTCAATAATTAATCTAGGTCCTACATGATCTACAGCACAAAATGGATGCAACTAAAACCTAGTCTAATATTTAACTAAATCAAACTCTATTCACCAAAGTTGATATTTGAATAAAGTGATGAACTTTACCACCCGCCAAATTCACAGATTTGTGTCTAAAGTAAAAACACTTCAAAGGAAAACTCCCACAGAATAAACACAATGATTAAAACAATTAAACAGGTGAATGTAGTGAATGATATCATATGAATAATGCATTTAGAAGCAGTCTTTATGTGTTGCAATGTGTACATTTAAGATCAAAGGGACAGCAATTATAGTCCAATTTCCTAAAAGGATTTTAATAGTTCATCCAACCTACATACCCAAACAGTAATCCGTTTAAAGGCCTTTTTTTCCATTAAAGGATTATAAATTGTGAACCCACCTATGTTACACATCGCATGTATTTTTAGCATTTTAAATAGAACTGGGTGTCAGGATAAGATGTAAGAATGACAGTTATGCCAAGTCTTAATATGTCACAAACCCTCTTGAGATTTTAGTGACACATGCAGTGTCCTGGTCAACATGATGTAGGGGTAAGATTTGTGGTGAGGGGGGCGGGGGGTAAATTGACAACTAGCTAGTATAAGAGAGCGTGCATACGATAGTAATACAGTGTGGACACTGAGAGGGGCTATGTAATGAAGATAATCATTCATAATGGGGTGATATGAAGGTAATGCTAGGTGAGGACAGGAGGACGGTGTGGATGATGGTAATAGCACAAAGAACATGTTTCAATGAGAAACCGTGATGAAGGCAGGTTAGGGCTAGCTATACCTTCAATAAAGACAGAGTACATAGATTGGATTTATCTTGAAGATGTAACTAACATTGGTGGAGAGACTTTCATGAAGGATGCTGCAAAGTGGACAGGATGAACTTCAACCGCTAAAGGAGACACCAACAAAACCATCATTATTTGATAGAGATAACTGCCTTGAAGGACTTTCCTATACAGCTAACGATACACTTATTCCATTTAGGGGACATCACTTATTTAATTTTTTGTTTAATTCACACACAAGGCTGAAGACCTGATCAAGTTTAAATATGACATCCTAGAGCCATATTTTGCTTCAATATGTTATATTCTCCTTCATTTTATTCCAGACTATTTTCTGTAATGGAGATGGATTTTGCAAATACTTAAGCAAAAATATTGAACCCTCTTAATATGATCTAACAATGGCATTTGGTTTCAATGTCAACACTGTTAACGTTCTACTCTGAAAATATGAAAAGTAAACCAAAGAGAAAAGAAAGGAAAGGTTCCCAGATCTTAGTGGGAATTGGTCTTCACAAAGATCTCTGTCATATTAGCCAAAAATGATGGTTGGGTCTGTGTCTCCTTGAAGAGCACAATTCAGCATAAATACACTAATTAATTATTCTATGATGTATATTCCTTACTTTCTAGCCAAGAATCCTCTGGTGTATTTCTGCAGTAAAATGATCGCTTTTCTTGTCCGTTGATACTTCTTCCACTGCACCCACCCACGGACCGTCTTCTGCATCAACACGCACGCTGCGTGGAGTTTATCCGCCCTCAGTTTCTCCATGTAGGCCACTTGCCCGGCTCGGAAAAAGATCTTGGTCTTACCGAACTGGTACTTGTCGGGATCCTGCAGACGCAAAGTTGCAAGAGATAATGACGTGCATCGGTTACTGATATATGGATATGTAGCCAAAGAACATGCATCGGTTACTGATATTTGGATACGTAGACGAAGAAGATACTTCTGATGAGTTATGCCTCTTGTAATACATCCAAGTCAAACACTCAGCCATATTTAACACTATTTACATCTTATAACACTGTTTACATCATCGTGCAAACAACACACACTGTGATATTAGGCACCTAAAGCACCACATAATGCTTATAGCTATGTAAACACCATACATATGATATGATCACCATAGAACCCTTCAAGTAATATGAATGCCAAATAGTTCTTCAAGTAGTATGAACAATATTTCAAGCACTATGAACAATATACAGGGTTTAAAGTACTATGAAATAACATATAGTGTTCCCAGTACTAAGAATAACATATATAGTGTTCCCAGTACTATTGAATTATTGTTATCAATATTGTAGTTTATAATTTTCTGTACTGCCACATTTTGTTTAACATTAAAAAAAATGGCAGCTAATCATATGAAGCAGCATTTCATTTATCAACGTTCATTTAAGCTGACAAGGGCTTGAGTGCAAAACCTTCTCCCACTTTAGTTTACGAGGGCTTGAACGCAAACTCATCTCGATGTTAGATTTCATTGCAACTGTTGTCACAGTTTCTATCAGAATCGACCAAAGGGAGAAAATACAAGACCTTAATAGAAGTTGGATTGACTGAGAGGAATCATACTAACTGGGATGAGTGCATGGAGAGTTTTCTCGCTGGATCCTCTGATATTGTTCTTGTTTATGTGGTTCTTTTGCATCAATACTCGATACCGGGTGAAGAATTCTGTATAGGTCCATCTGTGAAAAAGATTTAAAACGTAAAACACACTTTATTACTCTCCCTCTATTATGGGTATCGAGAGGTCTCTCGCTGAGACCCACCAGGGAATACACTTCCTGCTAACTGTACATGATTCCCCACAATCAGAGTGACCCCTACAACACAGCCTATGACACATGTGATCAACAACCAACACCCTGCAGATCAATCAAGGGCTCAGGTAATTGCTTAATAAGAGACTGACATAGCACCAATAAATATCCAGGATGCTACCGTTATTTACTACTGCTTATATTGGTCAACAACATAGAGAGCTTCAGACCTGAAGGAAGGAAAACCACCCAAGCAATAACAACACAGTAACTTCCCATCCTTAGATGCATCGTGGGAAGAAACAGGGATACTACAGAAGTGTTCACATTATCACAAACTGCATAGTAACATATGTAAACTTCAGAAAATGATGATGGGGTGGGGGTAAGTGGAGGAGGTGGAGATAACTGAACAATTCGACAGTTTATTAACAAATAAATGACATGTTCAAAGAAATGAAATGGTTTCAAGCAAGAGTAGTGTCACATCAGGAGCACATTACATAAGTCTGCACATTAAAATGAATGCCCCTCCCCCCCTTCCCCCACAAAATTATCATATTTAAATAGCACTTTCTTATTTTTCATAGTACTAGTGCTAGAGCTTGAAAACCTATTCAAAAGAAGAAATCCCCATAGTGTGTCTATAATGAGAAATCCATTTTATTATAGGTAACAGAGAATCAAGAAAAAAATGAAAAAATATTGAAAACTTCAACCACTGTAAACAAGAGTTATGCCAATTTATTACATGACTAAGCCTTTCTGCTTTTTCCTCTTTCTTGTGAGCTATGACAAATGACATCTGGTGGTAGGGGTAGTCATAAAACCATTGCTCTCCCTATCTCACTCTCTTCTGTTACAAAGACTCCCATTGCACACCTGTCATATTGTCTTACTCTTGTTACTAGCCTTAGAGTGACATAAACTGGCAACAGGATGTAATAAATTGGTGACAGAGTGAATCAACGACAGAACTCAACAGGAGTGCGTCTCTAGAGTCGGCTATGTCCGGGCAGGGTCGGTCACTTACTGACCACATGCTTTATATTTGTTATGCTGGGTGGGTCACTTACTGACGACATGCTTTATATTGTTATGCCAGGTTGGTCACTTACTCACAACATGCTTTATATTGTTATGTTTGACAGCGAGGGAAAGACGGATCAGTTATTGTCCAACTGAGCTATCAACTTATACATCATAGAAGAGATACAATGAGATGAGAAAATGTACTCATGAACGTTTTCTTAATCTATGAAATTAAACTGTAATACATAGTGTCTACATGAGCTAACAACTAATGTATCGCAGCAGAGGGATATTGGGATGATAAAGTGCCAACATTAGCT
Organism: Apostichopus japonicus; assembly: GCF_037975245.1. Taxonomy (NCBI): domain Eukaryota; kingdom Metazoa; phylum Echinodermata; class Holothuroidea; order Aspidochirotida; family Stichopodidae; genus Apostichopus; species Apostichopus japonicus. The sequence goes on along the minus strand of NC_092564.1, from coordinate 24,003,484 downwards.
ATCTCCTAATGTAGCTACTGCAGGGGTAATAGTACTACATAGTGTCCACATGAGCTAACAACTTACGTATCACAGGAGAGGGATATTGGGATGATAAAGTGCCCACATTAGCTATCACCTAATGCAACTAAAACAGGGGTCATGGTTATACATAGTGTCTCCATGAGCTAACAACTTATGTTACAGGGGCAAAGGATATTAATAGTGTCCACATGAGCCACTAACGTATATATTATGCAAATAAGAGATCATGCTGTGCGTACACCGACTCATTTAACAACTCAACATGTCATTACTATGTCTACTTGATTTACACCTCAAATACTTCCAAACTTAACTCTTTAACTTCACTGATCTAATAAATGGAACATATTGGTTGATCTTAAATAATAATCTTATACAACTCTAATAAAATTCCATGCCAGAATCACTCAAAAAGCTACAACATATTTATTTTTTTTTTAAATTATCTGACATTCTTGAGATTTCAAACATCTGTTGTTACACTGATGTAACAGATTAACAATGTATTTGTGTTCATTCATTTACATGACAATAGCAACATTATGTTATGAATAAACCCAGCTGTTTAGAATGAGTCACTGACCTTGACGGATATCCAGCTGCACTGATACGAATCGTTTCTAAAACACCGCAGGCTCGAAGCTGCTCAACCGCTCTTTTAGATTCAAAACTGTGAAAGGGAACAGTGCGATATGTAATTAATCAATTATTTATGTTCCTAAACCTGAGGGTAGCTTGATATAAAGCCAGAACTATCTATAGTTAATATAGAACAGACTTGTACATAGAAACGAAAAAACATTGTAATAATAATAATAGTAATAGATATAATTATCATAATAATACTAATACTAATAATAATTATAATAATAATAATAATAATAATAATTATAATAATAATAATGATAATAATAATAAAAATAGGAAAAGGAAATTAAATTAGAAAATATCAAACAGGAAAATACAAAGTAAAAGAAGACAAAGATAACAAAGGACAAATTATAAGGACAAATTAATAAACAAAACATTAGAGTGAGACTTAACAGATAAAATATATTTTAAAATGAACACACACAAAAAACAATGCCGAGATAAATGACACAAATTTGGTACGGATGAATGCGTAAACCAACCTATACTAAGATATTATAAACAAGGAATGATAAATATTGCCATATGTTAATACAACCTGGAAGTTTTGCTAACATAGAGTGATAAAATCTTCACGATCAGAATAAAACTGCTCATCTAATACATTTCCAAGTTTTACGAGTATAAATTATCCACAAAAAAGATCTTCTAAAAGTCTAGAGGTACGGTAACTCTATTGAATTGAAGTTAACCAAAGAATTAATTCAATCTTATAAATCTTATATATCTCTGGAGTTGGTGTCAATTTTGCGGGCATTTGAAACATTTTGTGAATGAAAACGATGAAAAAATAACAACTTCTATTCATGTAAATTTAATGTTGTGAATAAGGACAGAACCCAATTTATGTTATACCTTGTAATCCCTTTCCATTAATGCTCTTCACTATATAAGCCATACATACAACTCTGAATTTAAGCTACTGTAACTATAAATAATGTGGTTTTTCTCTCTTAGAAAGTTCAGATAGGACGGGCTTACGTGAATGGCTGTTTCAAGTCATTTGGTTTGATGCAGCGAACGTAGTGAGGAGTCGTCGAGTTCAGCTTTTGCATCAGGTATCCTAAAGAGTCCCGGAACTGAAGGAAGGGGGAAGGATACAAAAATGAAATGCGTAAATGTACAGGAAAAATTCTGAACAATTTTCAAATTATCACAAAGAGCGAGCAAATGCTGGACGTCAAACATACAAATCTCTTGCGGACCTGCTGAATGGAATATCGCTAGAGCAGGAATGAAGATGAGGAATATATATATCACCCTGCCCCACCGGTATCCTCCCCCTCCCCCCCCTCTTATGGGGATCAGCTCACTCCTGTGATTATAAGTGAGGACTCTCAATTTGAACTCTCAATTTGAATACACAATTAGTAGGGCAAATGATATGTACAGATACCTCCAAATCTTTTAAGTTGATAAACTTAGAAAGCATAAGGTTTTGGAAATCGTACACTGGTTAATTTTGAATGCCATTGTGCTTGATAATTGCAGAACAATACTGATGAAACATAATGCATATGGGGCAAATATTACATAAGCTGCGTGCACCATGTCTTCAACCTTTGCTCAGGTACAACTTGAACCACTCTTCTCCCATTTTTCCAACTTCCTCTTCCAAACAGTCCCAATCAGCCCCGCCCCCCCCCCACCACCTCCCCTACAATAGCACATCTTGAGATATAACATTTTCAGATAATCATCCTACTTAAAGGTAAGTTTTAAATTAAAGGTAAGTTTTGACCGGGCTTCACAATCACTAAAATGTATTAATACCCAAGTACGATATCGCTCCACATTACATCAGTTCACAACAATATTCTACGATGGTTACATATTATGTCATGTTGCAATATGTTACATTATGTTGTAATATGTTAAAAACATGTTATATATTATGTCATGTTGTAATATGTTATGTCATGTTGTAATATGAAATGTCATGTTGTAATGCCATGCCATATTGTCATATGTTGTGTCGTACCACAATAAACCATGACAAAGTTAAGTACATACCAATACGTTATACACGTTGTACTGTTTTCCCTACTCACCAAAGCATACCAGTCACAACAATACAATGCAGTTCTGTACAGTACATTTCAGTACCTCACAAAGCACATATATATCTTGGTTAGCAAATTTTCAAGTCAATATTTCTGCTTGTGGTTAAAATGTCAATAAAGTCAGTCAAGGTAAAGGCAAGCATCTCCTATACAGTATACAAAGGTGATTCACACTCCAGTAGCTCCCCCCCCCACCCCCTTCCATTACCAATAACTGTATATAGTACATAAATAACGAAGGTGCAAGCGAGCAGAATGCAAACAATACAGCTAAGGGACAAAACAGGCGCAGAAGGATGTCACATTGTGAAGTAGTAACGTGGCCTTCTTTCTTTGAAGTGGCTTTGTTAAGTTAATCTGACTGGAGTCAAGAATGGTATTTTGAACCAGCCTAATAAAACATTAGTCATTGCTTGGTAAATACCTACCTATAAGTAGTTTGCAGGCTTGAGATTTGGTTTTATTTGTATTACCGATAGGAATGACATACAATTTGTGTCCCTTGCTTGTTTCTATAAAAGCTTCTTGAGTCTATTTCATAAAACATGACTATATTAAATTATTATTGTTATACACTTGCTTCCATGTATGATGAAGTGTGAAGCTATCATACAACTCCCTACCAAGTATAATGAAGTATCAAGTTTTATATAAACTATAAAATAAAATATGAAATTATTATACACTTCCCACTATATACCATGGCGTATCAAGTTCCTATACACATTCCCACTATATACCATGGAGTATCAAGTTATTATACCCTTCTCACGTATAAACCATGGAGTATCAAGTTATTATACACATTCCCACTATATACCTTGGAGTATCAAGTTATTTTACCCTTCTCACCTAAAAACCATGGAGTATCAAGTTAGTATACACATTCCCACTATATACCATGGAGTATGAAATTATTATACTTCCAACTATATACCTTGGAGTATCAAGTTATTTACCCTTCTCACCTAAAAACCATGGAGTATCAAGTTATTATACACATTCCCACTATATACCATGGAGTATCAAGTTATTATACACATTCCCACTATATACCATGGAGTATCAAGTTATTATAACCTTCTCACTATATACCATGGAGTATCAAGTTATTATAACCTTCTCGCTATATACCATGGAGTATCAAGTTATTTAATATACACATTCCCACTATATACCATGGAGTATCAAGTTCCTATACCCTTCTCACCTATATACCATGGAGTATCAAGTTATTATACACATTCCCACTATATACCATAGAGTATCAAGTTAGTATACACATTCCCACTATATACCATGGAGTATGAAATTATTTTACTTCCCACTATATACCATGGAGTATCAAGTTATTATACCCTTCTCACCTATATACCATAGAGTATCAAGTTAGTATACACATTCCCACTATATACCATGGAGTATGAAATTATACTTCCCACTATATACCATGGAGTATCAAGTTATTATAACCTTCTCACCTATATACTAAAGTATTCAGTCTTTATATACTTCCCAGCATGTATAATGAAGTATCAAGTAAACAGATTACAACCCCCATTTAAAGAGGGTGCTAGACGAAAACAGTATTGCCAGTGCTTGAACTAAAATGAATGTTGAAGATACACACTTTGCATCTTAACATGTTTTACAAGTAGTGTGATATTCTCCCTGACCACCAAACTACCATATAATAAAAAAGGCTTCATTTTGTGTAACCTTCTTCAACCGTCGGGAGACTTGCTTCAGAGTACTTGAAGAAACAAAACAAGAGCTAAAGCTTGGTCATGAAAACCATAACTTCAAGTATTCTGTACAATTTCTTGCACAATATTTAACCAGAAAACAGTTATCTCTCTAACGTCGCAGACAGAAATTCCAAAATGAAATATTGCAGAATATAATATCCAACACTTCATGCATTTTTAGCTCTGTGGATATTAATATCTCCAGGTCAAAGTTCAGAATGGCATGATCTATTCTCCCTTCTCTAATTACAAAATTGCCGAAAAAAAGATAGAATTTGCCTACCTGACTTCCGACAGATTTCTTGAAGCTTTTGTTTCCCTTTACCGGTGCGGGTAAAGACCTGACTGGCGCTTTCCTCTTGTCTATCTTTGGGGCGTCGGCATCTCGAAACAGATTGGCAACGAATTCAAACTGCAAATACATTAAACAGCACATTTAGATTATGAAACACAAGAAAATAGAATTGCATAGAAGGGAAATTTAGTATTTGGTGAAAAAAAAAATACCTTCTTTTTCAGCAAGTCAAACCCAAGTATGAAGTACTGGTGTACATTTCTGGAACTCATTTGATCAAGATATCAAAAACTCAAATACTCTTAACTCATTTAAAAGAAAACTCAAGCATTACCTTTTAAATAATAGTACAAACCACCTACGCTGAGTTCCTACATTGTCTCTTTGTATGGATTTGCTTTTACCTTTCTTTGCTTCCTCTTTATATTTTTTCTCTGTATTTCCTTATCTCTTTACTCTCTCTGTACTTATGTGATTTTTTGAAATTTTCTTTTTGTTTGTTAAGGGTCCAGAGTCGAAAGTTTCTACTTACTTCTGGTTCCTCCACTTCCATTATAGCATATTTTGTACTTTGTTTATTGTTATTTCATCATAATGTGAGTAAATTACTCATTGACTCTGTTACTGTTTATATATATGGAAAGTGGACAAATAAACTTGAAAACTTGAAGTGAGGATACTGTTACATGAAAGGTAAACTACACGACCAGCCCAGACTAGTACAGATAACGTGAACCATGAAAACCATACCTTGGATTTAACATAGATGGCATTAACACTGCACAATTAACTTGAGTAGCATGAATTGTAATAGGATTAGTACAGATCGTATCATGTAAGAAATATTTCACATACTTGACTATATAATGACATGTTTGGCTCTTCAAAAAAGAGTTTTCAAACTTGGGCACAATACTTGAATGTGACATGACATTTATTGGTCATATTGCTCCTATGTGCAGCAGCAGACTTTTAAGAAAGTATCTCACTCCTAAAATGCAGCTGAACAATGTGTAGACATGCTTCTGTTACCCCAGCTTTGATATGTGGGCCTCACTTTTGTATGGCTTGCCAAATAATTAGATTCTCAACTTGTTTCTACGACAAATGTGGCTGCAAGGATTGTAGCACATACTAACTACAGAGAACACATTACTCCTGTATTAAGAGGATTACACTGGCTATCAGTCTCACTAGGAATCAACCTTTAAGATACTTACATTATTATGTTTTACCAATTATATATTGATCCGAGCTGTTACAGTATTATTGTGTATTATTATTATTATTATTATCTTTATTATATTTTCTCACCTGGCTTGCTCTGAGCATTTTGATATGCTCATCATTCACATTGTCTCTATTCTTCTCCACACAGCCCTCCGATTGGTACTCCACTTTGTTAATTATTATTGTTATTATTATTATTATTAATTGTTCTTATTATTATTCTTATTATATTTTCTCACCTGGCTTGCTCTGAGTATTTTGATATGCTCATCATTGACATTGTCTCTAGTCTTCTCCACACAGCCCTCCGATTGGTACTCCACTTTGTTAATTATTATTACTATTATTAGTATTATTATTATTATAATTATTCTTATTATTATTCATATTATATTTTCTCACCTGGCTTGCTCTGAGTATTTTGATATGCTCATCATTCACATTGTCTCTATTCTTCTCCACACAGCCCTCCGATTGGTACTCCACTTTGTTAATTATTATTAATATTATTATTATTATTATTATTATAATTATTCTTATTATTATTCTTATTATATTTTCTCACCTGGCTTGCTCTGAGTATTTTGATATGCTCATCATTCACATTGTCTCTATTCTTCTCCACACAGCCCTCCGATTGGTACTCCACTTTGTTAATTATTATTATTATCTAAATTACATTTTCTCACCTGGCTTCCTCTGAGTATTTTGATATGCTCATCATTCACGTTGTCTCTATTCTTCTCAACACAGCCCTCTGATTGGTACTCCACTTTGTCCGCAAAATGATGGATCACAAACGACGTGTTTGACGTCCTGGGCTTTGAGAAGTGCTTCTTCTCCAAATGTTTAGCGTAAAGTTTCTGACACCAGTTATCGTCTGCACCTTTAGGCAGCTGTTGAAGAAGTTAAAGGAAGGAAAGGTCAACCCGTTCTTTCAAGCATCTTGTGGAAAGTTTAAATTTACTTCCATGATTGTGAAACAATTTCTTTCAGTAGGCAGTTCAATCAATGAACATAATATTTCTGGTTAAGCCTTTAATACACTTTCTCTTTTTCTAGTATAAAAGCATAAACTTTTGAGGAATGAAAAAGATAAGAATCACGTTTTGCTGGATAATTTAATTTTAGGGAAATGTATAGACATACCATACACTCTTCATCTAGGAGATCCAATATGCCAAGTTTATTCTCGATGAGGTCTATACACGGCTGGTTATCGTAGAAATCTATGAAAGACCATTCAATCTTCTCCTTCAGATATTCTTCCTGCTCTAACTTGAAAACGTGCTGAAAAATAAAAAATTTAGAAGTTAAAGTCCCAGCCGGTCTGGGTCATTATAGCAGGATCTAAAAGCAAACTGATAAAGTTCAGAAATAGACAAGTTACATCTATACAGCAGGCAAATTATTTATTAGTAACTGTATATAGGAATTTAAAATAAGTTTTTTTTGTTTGTCTCTTTAAAAGTGTAAAAAGAGAACATAATATCCACCAAGTAAGATCCACTAAATAAGATAACATCCACCAAGTATGATCCACTAAATAAGATATCATCCACCAAGTATGATCCACTAAATAAGATAACATCCACCAAGTATGATCCACTAAATAAGATAACATCCACCAAGTATGAAGATGCAGATTATGGCCGCAAGTATCAAAGATATTAATGTTAATCTTGGTATTCACATTAGTTGATAAAAGTTTGTCTGAGTAGCACTGAGTAGAAACAACCATCTTGTGTTGTGATTGCAATTTTTAACCTCAACAAAGTAAATACAATGAGAAATAATAAAGAGCTTTCATCCACAAGCGAATGAAACACGAACACTTCCCAGTGCTGAAAATCATAATTGGTCGAACGAATAAGGAGGGCGGTAAACCAGAACATGTCAAAGAAACTGCAGAGAGAGACAGTACTTAATAAGGCAGCTATCTCTAGACCCCTAGACATGGAAGAGAAAGTTCCATCAGGGATGTAAGTGCAGCCCCCAAAAAAAACCGGAAAAAATATTCGGAGACCCCAGGTGAATGCCGTCCTAACACATCCTACTCCTAGCTCTGACTACTTACACACTATCGTTATGTTAGGCTAGCTCAGAAGTATTAGCGCTAACACATCTTACCCCTAGTTCTTACTACTTACACACTATCGTTATGTTAGGCTAGCTCAAAGTTACGAATACGTCGCAGCGAACTACGGAATAAAAAACAGTCTCACATTCGAATGCGATCACAAATATCGACTTTCATATGCGTATCTTGAGATTTCCGCCGCTCACAAATATCACAAGCGTTAATTCCAAAACTTATGTCGAGCACCAGCAGTTACGAAGATATTAATTAGCAGTCCAATCAACATGAATTAGGCAAGGTTTTTCAACGACAGAAATGAGCTATAGCGATTTGAAGTTCGCACGTACGCAACGATATTCACATGGCACAAGTGCAATGCGATGATGCGAAACTGGAAATGGTATTTTGAGTGATCGATGAGTGAAAATTGAAGTTAGCTTGCTACAACGGGCCAGGCATTTTTGCCGCGTTGTGTCTTTGATATTCGAACAATTTTGTGGAACTTTATTGGAATTTAAAAAAAAAACGGATTTCCGTAAAAATACGGAAGACTTATTGGAATTAAAAAAAAAACCGGATTTCCTTAAAAATCCGGAAGACTTACATCCCTGTTCCATATGAAAACAGGTGATTGAGGGGAAACTGACACATTTATCAACCATTTTGAATAAGCTGGTGTCATTCCCCTAACCCCCTTCTCCTCCCCCACCCCCACCCTCACCCCTCATTGCCATGGTTTATTAAATTCCTTACTACATCTCTCCTACCATTACTACATCTCTCCTACCATCATAATCTTACCTGTGTAAACTGCTGCTGTAGTTTCTCATTGGCATAATTGATACAAAACTGCTCAAAGCTGTTAAAGTCAAACATCTCAAATCTAAGAAGGAATAAAACAGAAGGAAAAACCTGAAACAGACTGTTGTCAACATAAAAATTTAATTCAAGAGAATACAAATTGTAAACAAACTGCTTATCTACTGCACAAGCCTGTGCAGATAGATATATAAGTGAAGGTGCGTGACATCTCCATACTAGCAGGATCTGCATCAGAGGTTTGCCATTGAAGAAGATCAAAACATCAGACACTCTACAACTTTACATATAAGCAATAAATTACTAGCAATATTAGATCAACATAACATTGTCTGATTCTGCAAAGTGATAAAAACAGCTGACTCTAGCATCCATCTGAAATATTTTACCTATAGACGTTGGTACATAGATATGTAGCACAGATATTGAAAGCTACCGAGAACACATAGTGCATACCTACCCCATATAAATGTATTTAATGTACCAGATGCATACCCAAAAACATCTAGTAAATGTCCCAGACACTTATCCATTGATACTTAGTACTGGATGCTTAAACACAGACAAACAGTAAATAACCCAGACATTTATCCATTGAGTACAAGATGCTTACCCACAAAACATCTAGTAAATAATCCCAGATGCTTACCCATGGATACCTAGTACAGGATTCTTACCCACAAAACGTCTAGAAAATGTCCCAGACTCTTATCCATTGATACCTAGTACCGGCTGCTCACCCACAAACATCTAGTAAATGTCCCCGGTGCATATCCATGCATACCTAGTACCGGACTCTCACTTACAAACATCTAGTAAATGTCCCAGATGCTTATCCATGGATACCGAGTACCAGATGCTTACCCACAAACATCTAGTAAATGTCCCAGACACTTATCCATGGATACCTAGTACCAGATGCTTATCCATGGATACCTAGTACTGGATGCTCACCCACAAACATCTAGTAAATGTCCCAGATGCTTATCCATGGATACCTAGTACCGGCTGCTTACCCACAAACATCTAGTAAATGTCCCAGATGCTTATCCATGGATACCGAGTACCAGATGCTTACCCACAAACATCTAGTAAATGTCCCAGATGCATATCCATGGATACCTAGTACCAGATGCTTATCCATGGATACCTAGTAACTGATGCTTACCCATAAATATCTAAAACACCGATGAATCCTTTCTGTTTCATGGTTGGGGCCATAGCCTTGTTAATCTGAGTCACGATCCAAGAGAACAGTTGGGAGTAGATATGCTTAGCAAGCGCGTCCCTTGAAAAAACAGCCTGCAAATCAAGTAAAAGGGGTGAAAAACACAAGTTAAGAGTGTGTAGCTTAAAGAATTATATAATTGTTTAAGCTGATACAGCCATTACCCTAAGCTATGCAGACAATCGTCAAAGAACATTCAGCTCATTCAACGGAGGTCTAAAAGACTTTCTTTAAATCAATACTGCAGGAGACTCCAGTGTCACATTATTAAACAATAACAATAACAAATACAAGAAAAATATGCACAGAACTAAAATTTACTGGTTATCTCATAGTGCAAGATTGCTCACATAGTCACCATTCATTAAAATGGTTCATTTTAACAGTATTTTTTAAGTTTATCTTTTAAGATTGAATAACCATCACATAGGATGTTGTTCCTGGTGCTGCATGTTAAAGTTTGCAGACTGCAATAAACATTCCTATTACCTGTGGTGTCAAATGTGGGTATTTCTGTCTTGGAGTGGAGGTACATTGTACATTGGGGTGCAGAGGGCCGCCAAGGTGGCAGAGCCCTGGTGAGGAACCCATGGAAGTTACAGTATTTTTTCATATTTCTTGTTCCCTCGTAATATTTTTCAGTAAAATACATAACAAGTAACAATGAAATGTCTTTGGGATGTTTCTTCTTCTTTCTAATTTTTATTTGTTTTCCTAACAAATTATTTGAGGGTTACCTATCCCTCTTATACCCCACCCACCTCTGGCCCCTCCACCCCTAGACTGGTCACCCCACCATATCAAAGAAAGATATTAAAATTCAATTTTTTGCCCTGCCATTACTTTTTTTGTTATTAAATTTAATAACAAGCCATTGTTTAAATAAATTGCCTTCTATTGTGCTTAACATCTTTCAATTTCAAACATAATAGAGAACAAAGAATTTCTTACATGTCGGACTATAGCAAGCAGACCCACTGCACTCTTCCAATCAACACATTTAGTTACTAACTACACTCAATCCCATCAATGAACTCAAGCATGCATAATTTACATGAAACCTGAAATTACCCAAACTAATTTCCAACAAAGGACCCATATAATAAATCTCTTTGAAATCGTCCAGTCTACAAAAGAAAATCATTCCAAAAGTCTCTTTCATCCCTCACTTAAGTATTTTCCAAAACGTAAGGTGTGTTTTCTAAACTAACTATTCCGACCAATGACGTGGCAAAATACTTCCAAAGAAATTGATGAGGGTCCCCAAACTATTTAAAACATAAAACTACGAGAAGCATGCAACTTGAGGCGATCAAACCCACCTATAACATTTACAGACAAGAAAAGCATGAATTTCTTAAGACCCACTCGCCTCCCTTAAACAGTAAGAACCATTTCACGACATCATGGCTTCAATTTTCTGGAGCAGAAATGACTTCTCATATTAACAATAGATAGAGGGAACCATACGTCTTGCATATGATTTCATCACTTTGAATGAAGGACAAATTTTCCTAAACTGAGGATTTGCGCCGCTTCCTCCGTGAATCTAATTCTTTGGTCTTTTAGAATTCGCCTCCCACCGATTTTTAATATCTCAGCTGCATCCCTCTCATAGTCCCAGTTTGGCATCATTTTTATTCTTCTGTTTATTTTTATTTCTTATTTTGCTTTCTAACTTCAAAGCTCTCTCTATTTTCTATCAATTGCTCCGTAAATTACTACGAGTTGCTTGTATGTTTTTTGGCAACATATCTGGGACGGTCTACCACGACATGACTTTTCTGAGTCCTGAAATGCCTTGCCACTATATTTACATGACTGCTTGCAGATGTCTACGAAGGTAGAAACTTATTTGTTTGTTTTTACCTTCCTTGGAATGAACACTTGATAAAGAAAGAGATTTGGTGAAAAAGATCACTTACGACTCTAAAGAGCGAAACTATGAAATACTGATTAAATGGGATTAAATGCTTTCCAGGAAATTAAAATATGTACCACTTCTACTAACGATGATCACATGATTTAGGCCGCTAACCTTTAAATTAAACTACTATAAACTTGCTAGATATGAAAGAGAACAAGTTACATTTCATTCCTTGTTGATCTGAACATTGAAAAGGCTACTAGTACTGTCTTCTCGTCTCTTCTTTTTCCTCGTTCTCCCCCCCTCTCCCCCCCCCCCCGTTTTCTTCAAATCTAAACTTTACACATACTACCATCACATATATTATACATTGACTTTTTGCACAGAAAAGCATATTTGTTTCACTTTTGTCAAACAAACATGCATACTTCCAGAGAAACAATACAGTGCACGTTAGAATGTTCTTATGTAACAAGTTACATGATAGTGTATCACCATGACTAATCAACATAGCAATCTTTGTCAGAAATGCTGGTAAACGGGTAAAGGTTTTAGGCTACGTGCTTCCCAATTTAGAATTGTTACTGACTATAAGTAGAACATAAAAACATGGGAGCAGGATGAGAAATGTAGTTAAGAGTATGCTCATATTAAAACCTACATACATGTGACGAATACTTTGTATGATCACTCGTACTGAAAATGCAACCAGCTGATTAAAATGATTGAACGTATGTCGGCGAGACAACGAAATTGTAATCAGCAGAATGACGGCAAACCAGAGAATGAAAGATAGATTGTGTGTTTACAACACTGGATGATGAATGAACAAACATTACAAACACAATTCCAAGGGACACACCTGCTACTGACAAAGAAACAGAATCAACTTTAAACCAGAATGCAAAACTGCATTGTGGTTTCGATGATGTAACATGAGCAGTTTCCTTCATGAATCTGACGTAATGTATAGTGAGGGTGAACATATTTACGAGGGTTTCACGACTTGACCCCTGGTGACCAATGTCCTTTCACCTCCACCAAAAACAATAGGCTTCTTTAACTTAATGTGGTTCTTCTACACACTAATTAAAGGTTGGCCCAAGGTTCCAGTATTGAGATATGGTGATTACAAGGTTTCCACAATTTGAACCCTGATGACCCCAAATGACCTTTGACTTCGACCAAAAACAATAGGCTTCTTTTACACAATGTGGTACTCCTACACACCAAATATGAGGTCTGCCAATGATTCCCTTCTTCGTGTTTACGAGGTTTTCACAATTTGACCCCTTGTGACCCAAATGACCTATGACCTCCACCAAAAACAGAATCAATTTAAAAAAAAAAGGAAAATTAATGTAAATCCTTGATTTACATCCTATCATATTCAGCTCATTGACTCAATATTCCAAAATTTTCAGGGACTTGGTTTATGGTTGAATATATGACAGCATACAGGTATGATTTTCAGCCGAATTGTACAACAACCATGTTTAAGGGACAACGTACACTGAAATATAGAATCCTCATTGATCGATCTTTATTTGATAGAATGTTGAATTGCTTGAATATTTAAATTAAAGCAGACTTAGAATAAACAGCCTTGGTCTAGTCTAGCAACCCTGATTGGTCTATGTCTCAGAGTATCCGATGTTGATTGGTTGTTCCTGATTGGCCTATGCTCCTTGCATATCTTCTCAGGGATCTAGGTGTTTATGGGGGTTATTCCTCCCCTGGTAATTTCATATTTCCACCATCATTTGTAACAGGTACGCAACAAACTAAATAGGGTATTTTGTGTTCATGTATTTTTTGTAGAGATATTCAAACAGGAAACAAGACCATAGATCATTGAACAAGGTTTTGATATCCACAAAATCTTCTTTATTGACCTTACAGCTAAAGCTTTTGTTTTGAAACGCTTTACTTCTCTAGTTACTAAGCTTGACGATTTAAATTTCTCGTAAATAAGGTATTAGTAACTACTGTACATCACCATCACTAGGCAGGCCACATTCATATACTGATTGTAATGTAGATTAGAGTAGTTGGCTTGAGTCAACTCACGATTCTCAACCGACAAAACCAAAGAGTACTTTGACACTAAATAAGGCATCAACCCTCCTTTTACAGAAATACTCCCCTTAGGAATCAGTCATAAGCTACTCTTCGGGCATTAAAATGCAGTGTCGCCTCGAAGCTACTGGTATGCTAGAAAAGTATAGTAACCTCATAGTAACCATGACCAATTTAAACTTACGGTGTCATGACGAAGTGGTTTGGTGAGGACTTCTCGTACGGTGACGATCTTTCTACAGCACAGCCACTGTCTCATTTGAACCAGGTCGATTCCAAGAAGTTCACACAGGATCGGTAAGTTCTCATTGTCCCTCTGCATTTAGAAAACAAACAAAATTAACCGTGAGCGTTATTGTAACTGAGAACATTGACAGCTTAAAATTATCTGTACAATAAGGCAGCTCTTTTTGGTTGCAATCGACGCACTGGGGTAGTGGTATAATACCTAAAGAGAATTTCCTGTGGCATTCGCCACAGGAAATGGTATTGGTATCATACCTAAGGAGAATTTCCGGTGGCATTTGCCACACTGTTGTAGTGGTATCATACCTAAAGAGAATTTCCGGTGGCATTCGCCAATCGGGTTTTGAGGATGAATCAACAAGAAAATGATACTAGGAAAGTAAAGCCTCTGAACAACGTTTGGCCGGTATGACATCACACAATTCCTACTGTGAAACACTACAGGGAAGGATCCAGGGGATTATCCAGCCATTTAATAAATCATATCTTCACTGCAGGGAAGAGTCCAGGGGATTATCCAGCCATTTAATCAATCATATATTCACTCCAGGGAAGGATCCAGGGGATCATCCAGCCATTTAATCAATCATATCTTCACTCCTGGGAAGGATCCAGAGGATTATCCAGCCATTTAATCAATCATATCTTCACTCCAGAGAAGGACCCAGGGGATAATGCAGCCATTTAATCAATCATATCTTCACTCCAGGGAAGGGTCCAGGGGATTATCCAGCCATTTAATCAATCATATCTTCACTCCAGGGAAGGATCCAGGGGAGGATCCAGCCATTTAATCAATCATATCTTCACTCCAGGAAAGGATCCAGGAGATTATCCAGCCATTTAATTAATCATATATTTACTCCAGGGAAGAATCCAGGGGATTCAGGGAAGGATCCAGGGGATTATCCAGCCATTTTATCAATCATATCTTCACTTTAGGGAAGGATCCAGGGGATTATCAAGCCATTTAATCAACCATATCTTAACTCCAGGGAAGGATCCAGGGGATTATCAAGCCATGTAATCAATCATATCTTCACTCCAGGGAAGGATCCAGCCATTTAATTAATCATATATATTTACCCCAGGGAAGAATCCAGGGGATTCAGGGAAGGGTCAAGGGGATTATCCAGCCATTTAATCAATCATATCTTGAGTTTGGGACAAGATATTGAGATGGGGTTTTCATCTAACAGTTTCAAATACTTTTCTTTTTCTCTATCTAAGAGTCACATTTTCTGCCATCAGAACGCCCCTTTAAGGATTAAGGAACATTAAGGTGCAATAAAACACAAGCTGCTACTTTGGTCCTCAAAAATCGATTAAGAAAAAAAGAAGGAATGGTGACATTAGGCATAATCTTCACAGGATTGTTCATATGAAACTAAAATATTAATATAACTTTTGTGCGATGTAAAATTTTATCTATTGAAATAAAATATTTTGTTATTCTCCAATAAGGAGCTGCCAAGTGGTTTTAACCGCATGCATCTGGTAGTTACACTGAGGGGTATCCCAATCAGTGGAGTATTAGCTCAGTGGTTAACGCCGGTGCCTTTCAATCATAAGGTCCCTGGTTCGAGTCACTCCAGATTAGTATGTCGTCCAGTTACAGAGATGTTGACAATTGACAATTCATAATCATGGAAGTTAAATATGAATGTAAGAGACTTCGGTCAGCTTGCGGCTTTGATAAGCCAATGAGGCTTCTTCGCAAGTTCCTGCTTGCAGGAGGATCTAAAATACATACATACATACATACATACATACATACATACATACGATAATGGGTGAATGTGAACAAGTTACAGCCCAACCCAAAATGCATCTTGAAAACCAAATGAAAAGCTCAAGATTAAAATGAATCTGTCATTGCTTAGACGATTTAGAAGCTAAATCAAAGCATTTGTTTATAATGGACATAGACAATGTCTTCACCTCTATTTTACTGCTCTCTCTGTCCCCCGGCCTGATATCCACATTCCCAAAATGTAGCACGGCAGACATGATCTGGAAGATAACCATCTGCGTCTTCTCGTCGATACCTGGAGGAGAGTAATTGACGAGAGAGGATGCAACCTTAATACCTCTATAATGATGCAGAGGGTGTAATGAATCAAGGAGGAGAGAGTGAGAGACAGAGCTCATGGTGAACTTGATTCATAGCAGCAGATACTGCTGATGAGTGAGAAGATGAGAGAGTGATAAAAGCTCTACGATGCCGACATCTAATACACAACATAGCGATGATTGGAGTTATATGGTGATGTTTACTGTGAATCAAACTCTACTAGTCCAACACAACAAGATTGCAAAATATTTTTCTTAGTTTATTATCTTTTCGTCAGAATATATTATATCACCTGAACAACTTTGGTTTCTTTTGAAAAAAGAAAAGTGTCAACAGTTAGGCTGGGCCTTTAGCAGAGCATATCACAGTGAAATAACCTCCCCCTAAATGTTTAGATAATAGGTCATGCCCCCCCCTAGAAAAGTATTGGGGCTTCCTAAAACAGAAGTCTAGGTACACACCTGATATCACTCTATACATTAATAGTCATTATGCTACCAAAGCAAGAATTTCTTATGTTGAAAGGGTTGGATCCCTTTCATACCCACATTTTCACTTCTCGCCAAATAAATTATCCATTTTACAAACAGTAAGTCATGTTTTACACAAAGCCTATCAAGTAACAATAAGTCAGGTGTAAGGCCTAAGAGGGTAATGACAATTATGATTCTGCCTTAATTAAATGCAAATTAGGCTAGGCTTTTTTACCTATATCATAAAAATGCAGAAAGAATAGGCTATGCAGTGATGGGTTATTACAAATACCACAGCCTTTTTTAAACATTGCAAATGCTGTAAGTGTCTGCTGCAACAGTAATACAAAAGCCAAAACTTTGAGTAAAGGAAAATTAAAACAAATAAGAATTCTCTGCACTGTGAATGTAAACCAGCTGCTTACAAACAGAACCAAGACAGCCTAGATCTGCTATACCTTACCTAGGAGATTTAAGGCATCTTTAGTTTCTTCAAATTGTTTTGCATCATCGATTGTGTCCACCGTCGGACTGTCCCCTTGACTTGTGTAAGTGAATTCATCTGGATGGCCTAGGATTATCGAAAAAAAAAAAAAAAATTTTAAGAGAAGAAAACAAAATTTTGGTCACTTACTGGTAAAGGGTCAAGGGGGGTGGGGAGGGGCAGCACAGTGTAAAAATGTTAACCAATTGTTGTAAGCTAGGAAGATCGGTGGCAAGGGCTGCGGAAGCACTTTTAATCTGGGGAGGCACCGACGTCGAAAGGCACTTTGCAGAAATTTGATTGGACTGATGCAGCCTGATATTTAGTACCCTTTATAACTCTTATTGTATTATCTTATTTACGTATACACATCACTCCATCAATGCCCCCCCCCCCCCCCGTCCTTCAAGGAAAAAATGCATACTAGCACTGCAATATCCAATGTGCAAATTGGGAAACAAGGAACAAGTTTTCTTTTGAGACAAAATGAGGTGAAATCATTATAAAGTCCAAGTCCCTGCACACGCGATCGATACATGCATGAAAGCAAATGAAATATGTCAAAATACGAAGGATGGGGTAGGTTATGGGATATTAAATCTATACTTATTATTCATAGTAGGCTATAAATGGCTTCTGCTTATTACAAAGTCACAATGTAATATAGCAATGCATTTTTGGAAATGCATTAGGATTTTTTGGGCAAATTGAATATGCATAATGGCACTCACCAGAATGTTAGAAGCCTTGTGGTAGTAAACATTTGAGTTTGACCAACAGAAAGTCATTAATACTTCTAAATTAGGATTAGATCTCTTACTGAAATATCGCTGACCTAATAAGGTGATCAAGAGTACAATTTTTATGTAGAAAAATGGCACATTTTTAACCTGAGGAAAAGTGGGGGGCACGTGCCCCCTGTGCCCCCCCCACCCCGGTTCCGCCGCCCTTGATCGGTCGAGACATGTATAAGAGGAATGGGGAGAGTAATTAAGTACACATGATCTAAATATTTTTCAAATATATCCCCTCATAAAATTTGATTCTCATTTAGCAAGGTGACATGGATTTAAAGGGGAATTTGTCTACCTAACCATAGAACTTGAACTTTAAACGTGTGTTATGGTTGAGAGAAGTAAGGCAAAAACACAGAATAAAAATACAAATATAATTTAATCACAGTGTCTCGTACTAAAACATCCACAAACAGAGATACTGATACGACCCGAATAACATTTGTACTGCTGAAGACTCAACAGGTGGTCTTAAATATTGAGCGAAAGGACACAAGAAGTGCATCCCGAGGATCTTGAGAATAAATAATACTCATATACTCAATACAAATACAATGAATTCCTCCAATCAACACCATTTCAACTTGGGTGTGCACCTTTAAAAATTACACTGGTAGGAAATAGTCGTAATGATCTTAAATAATAACAATTTTAATAATATGCCAGATGGGGAATTTGCACACACAAAAAACTCATGTAGAATGGATTTAACACCTGGAAGTATCTAATCACACTAACAACTTCCTGTCATGATTCAATGCACGGGCAGCATTAGCATTGATGAACACAACAGCCTCCCCAGATCCCTTCAAAAAATGGACAAACAGGCATAGGAAGTTTTTGCAAACAGAATATGGACATTTTCACCAAAAGTGTATAGGTAGTTCAAGTGTTTAGGTACTTAAAAGTGGACAGTAATCATAGAAACACATGTAACTGCATGGTTTAGAGTGATCACTTTGCTTTTTGGACTCTTTGTCACTCCTTGGAGGTGAAGTTGTTTCATGTCTTCATGAAAGCAAGAGATCTACTGAAGGGAAATGTTAATCAGCGATAAGCAAACAAGGAAACTATTAGCATTACAGAAGTACTCTCACCCAATATGGCCAATAATGATTTTTTTTTTATATTATAATTCTCAATATTTTTTTTTTTTTAAATTCTCAATAATTTTTTTTTTTATAATTCTCAAATAAGAAATCTTCTTCCCTCATCCACTCTGAAACTTTCCCTTATATCTCTATAAACACTCGCCACATTTTCGCAGTAGAATCTCCTCAAATACCAGCAAAACCTGTGACCATTACAGAGAATTTCGACGTCACACTTGGGAAAATTGTGGGTACGATGATTTGTATGACGTGCGTAATATTTTACAAAATCTCTCTTGCTTGTCTGCTACTGGATGATCTTCAGGAATTTGCCTGTTCACATAGATTTGACCTGATCTTCAACTACAGTATATAATTCCTACCAGCATAATATATGCTTGACTTCTTCGACAACTTCTGTGTATTAGCATTGCCAGAACTATACAGCAGTAGATGTGTAAGATATTCAACCCGATAGTGTACAGTACGGACTCATACACAGAAACATAGAAGCATCTTTCGGAGTAAGAAAATATCGGCTAGTATAGGATTCGACATCGGGGAACAGAGGTTTTTGTAATACGGTCCTGTGCAAGTGAGTCGTCAAATGGTGGCTATCCCCATTGAAAGGACACAAACCCAACTATTATTATTGGATATATGATGGAAATAAATTATGTCAAGAACAATTTCCCCTAAACAGCTAAGGAGAAGTCTTATTCCAGTTGGGAGATATGGTAATTAGATGTAATGTTCTTTGACACACACGTTAAAAGCCTTGATCAAGTGTAAAACATGACATTATTCAGCCCAAATCTGCTTCAATTTTTCTTATATTATTCTGTAGGTATTACAATGTGCATTTTCTGTAAATGGAGATGGGTTTACCTAATTCTGAATCTAAAAAAGTTCTTAACTTGAGATAATGATGGCTTCAGTGGTGCTAATGGTGGTTTCAGTGGCAACACTGTTAACATTGTTTGAACAGAAAAACAAACAGAAAGATTACGTTGGGATCCTAGTGACACTTACGACATCACAGATTTACTAAATGACAGCTCCCATACATGACTTTTAAACTAGGATAATTCCCAAACGAAGCAAGATTTTTCATAGCAATTTGGGGCATCTTGTTCTTTGCAAAGTTCTCTGTCATATAAGCCACTTGATGCTGGTTGGGTTTCTGTCTTCTTGTAATCTTCTTCTTCCTGCGGGTGTGAGGGAGTGCGTATCTTGCAAACACGCATGATATTAATTGCATACCTAGTTTTTGAGGGATATTAATTGCATACCTAGTTTTTGAGGGATGCGTATCTTGCAAACACGCATGATATTAATAGCATACCTAGTTATTGAGGGATGCGTATCTTGCAAACACACATGATATTAATAGCATACCTAGTTATTGAGGGATGCGTATCTTGCAAACACGCATGATATTAATAGCATACCTAGTTTTTGAGGGATGCGTATCTCACACACGCATGATATTAATTGCATACCTAGGTTTTAAGGGATGCGTATCTCCCACACACGCATGATATTAATTGCATACCTAGTTTTCGAGGGATGCGTATCTTGCAAACACGCATGATATTAATAGCATACCTAGTTATTGAGGGATGCGTATCTTGCAAACACGCATGATATTAATAGCATACCTAGGTTTTGAGGGGTGCGTATCTTGCAAACACGCATGATATTAATTGCATACCTAGTTTTCGAGGGGTGCGTATCTTGCAAACACGCATGATATTAATAGCATACCTAGTTTTTGTGGGATGCGTATCTCCCACACACGCATGATGTTAATTGCATACCTAGTTTTTGAGGGATGCGTATCTCCCACACATGCATGATATTAATTGCATACCTAGTTATCGAGGGGTGCGTTTCTCCATCATACTCATGATATTAACAGCATACCTAGTTTTTGAGGGGTGCGTATCTCCCACACACGCATGATATTAATTGCATACCTAGTTTTTGAGGGATGCGTATCTCCCACACACGCATGATATTAATTGCTTACCTAGTTTTTGAGGGATGCGTATCTTGCAAACACGCATGATATTAATAGCATACCTAGTTATTGAGGGATGCGTATCTTGCACACAACACATGATATTAATAGCATACCTAGGTTTTGAGGGATGCTTATCTCCCACACACACATGATATTAATAGCATACCTAGTTTCAAATGTGCCATTTCTGGTTGGTCTGCAGCAGCACACAGTTGGTAAAAAATGTGGTAGTTTCTTTCGTCCTGGGCCTGGTAGACGACCCTTGACTTCTCCAGGAGATACGTCCTCATGTTTGCTCCGAGTATATTATGCTGCCTGTTGAAACTGATCTCTATGTACTTCCCGAAACGACTGCTGTTGTCGTTTCTGGTCGTTTTGGCGTTTCCGATTGACTGAAAGACAAAAGGTAAATCATATCCTTTTAGGTCTATCTTTAATGATGCAGACTGATGTGATACTAAGACAAAGAGAAAACAACAATACATTAATACAAAGGTTAAATAAGAACAAATACATAGCAATGGGAATAGAACAATTCATACAGTCAAAAACTCTAGACAAATTACAATGAAAACATTCTTCTCAACGTCGAGGTCCACGATAGATTTAATATCAAGAGCAATACCAAGACATTCGGTTAACCAAACTTTCCAAAGATTACTATCATTTTATCCATAAAATTCTCGAAAAAAGAGAGTTATATCTGGCAGGTGGTCCTTTTACTCATGTTCAGGTCTAATACTCACGATTCACACTTTTTATTTATAATTGTCAAATTTCTTAAATTTTTCTTTATAACAGGATTTAAATTGAATTGAACACAAGGCTGAAGAAGATCCAGCTAAGATCGAAACGTCAGGCCCTCTTACTTTTACACGTTCTCTTACACAGGCTTTTTAGTGGATATTAAGCAGTTTGCTAACAGTTTTGTTTTATTTTAATATTGTATGTATTGTACATTTTCTTAAATAAGATTCAATTCATTCTTAGCTTACTTATTTGGTGCTTGTCAGACCCCATCTTTGTTTTCCGACCCTAATCATCACCAACCCCTTCCAAACACCAGCATTATGTTGAGACTTTTGCACATGACAGTACAAACTTTATTTCATGTTGTCCGAGTATTTGATGAACTGAGCAATTCATCACAAATACTTTCATATGATTGCAAACTGCTGAGCAATCACCTGTGCATAACTGGTCCATCTGTGCTCACATTTATGTTAATTGGAATCAACTGTGTATCACACAAATTGGTAAAACACTAAAATTATTTACAACACACTCGATACTTTGATAGACTATTTTTCCATTTTTTTTTTTAAAATCTTGCAAAACAGCACAATTAAGCCAATCATACCGGGCTAAGTTACAGTAGCATCAGATCATCAATGTGAATTAGAATAACAGCCAATTATGTCAGCCCATTTTAAATTAGCACAGCTAATCATATGCGATGGAATTATACAGCAACAGCCAATCACATCTGACTGAATACAGTCAGCAGCTAATCACATGTTACCGAATTACAGTAACAGCTTATCGTATGTGACTGCATTACAGTAACAGCCAATCATATCTGACTGGTAACAGTAACAGTGAGTCAATAACAGTGGTAACAGTAACAGTGAGTCATATCTCACTACAATGCAGAAACAGATCTTTGCAGTAAAAAAAATATTCTCATATTCTAAAATTTCCCACCGTCCTGTTAATAAAGACAACCTCAACCTTCACCATGAGAACTGATAAAGTTCACACAGTTAAATATGCAGGTTTAATTGGAATACACATTGACACATTATGCTTGCAACACCATTAGCATTTGCATAGCTCCAACTGGTAGGTTTAGTACTCTGTGGAGACACACATTCTGTATTCAAAGCATACTTGTGTTATGTTTAATGTGAACACACCACGCAAGGAAGGCTTGCACTTACTGATGCAAAATAGATAATATAAGTCTAGCAAACAAGAGGCCTGCCCTGAATAAATAGCATAGTTTGATTACTAGTACAGAGATAGCTCTAGGTCAATCACAGTAATAACAGAATTACACACACTCTAAAGCTTGTGTAATTGTATCAATTGTTTCAGATTCTTAAAGATTTTCACTCTCCAAAATAAAAAAATAAAAATGTAAAAATAAGATTAAACAGAAAGCAAAGGAAAGGGGCTCATTCTGGCATGGTAGATCTAGGGAGAAGTTGATTCAATTTCAAAATTTTATAAGAGAATGAGTGTCAAATACTATTTTGAATAGTTCACCATAGAGTACATTGCACATGATAATATATCTAGTAGATCATAGTGCATTAATACTGTGGGGACAGGTAAATGAAATGAAGAGCACATCTTATGTCCCTTTGAATATCTACAACTGTTTATAAATTCAAAATGGTCTGACATGATATCTTTTCACACTACAATTCTTGAAAGTGTGTCAATTAACTCTGACCATGAGAGTACAATGTTTCGGATGTGTCTTTGCAAATCCAACTCAGTTTACATAATGAATATACATGAGGGAAAATTGAACTCTTTAAGGGTGAAGGGAATATACCTCCATAATCGGGTTAGAAGCTAAGACCTTCTTCTCCACTTGCGTTTCAGCGCTTGAACCTCCGACCGTGGCGAAGTATCTCATGGCATATTTAGCTGAGACTGTCTTCCCTGCTCCACTCTCTCCACTAACGATGATGGACTGGTTTTCATCAAACCTGTTGAAAGATGGAAAACAAATTAAGAACCCTTATTGATATCTTGATTGATTAGTAGGCACAACCAACAGGATGTTATGTGGTGTAGCTAATCTACTACTGGTCATTTAGTGTTATATTGATGTTAACGTATGCTTCAGAGCAGATTAGGTAATTACATGGTGTGTAAGATGGGATGGAATAAATCTTATACATGTTACACCAGTTGCCTTCTTATAATGCTCTGTGTGTAGGTATCATTTCAGCTAAGTAATCACAGTACGTAAGTACAAATTACACCCCTAGTCTTGTTCATTTTGAGTCAAAAATCTTGTAAAAGATGCTTATTAGTCCCAAACAAGACGCATAATAAAATGTCTAAACACATAGCAAGGCAGCAGGCCTATAATAGTGTCTACCAGTTGGAATAAACACGAAGTCATATAGAGAACAAATACATACCTCTGGGCATCTAGTGCAACAAAAAATGAAGTTTGAACTTGGAGAATGAATTTTGAAGAAGAATTCTAAGACCATAGTATTCCTATGGCATGATGGACTAGTTATCTTACATACAGCCAGAGACTGATTCATTGAGTTAAGGGGAAGAAGGGTGGGATGGTGGAAACTCTAAGCCTGTGTCTATAAGGAATGAATTGTAACCAAAGCCTTCATCCCAAAGTTTTCAGACTTTGACCTCTATTGACCTCAAATCCCCTTTGACCTCCACATAAAAAAAAAGGCAGCAGGATTTTTGTACTCATTTATATTGGACCTGCACACCCAAGCGTTGAGCTCAACAATGTATTTTTCATCATTCAATTCACACATTTTTCTGCACAATTACCATTCGCGATTATGTATCATGAATCCATCTGTTCCCCTGTTATGTATCTTGACCCTAACAAAGACCGAAAATGACTGTTTTAAGGAAATCATTGACTTTTCTTTATCTATCACCTTACTAGCAATGGGATTTCCTTTAAAGGAATTTACCAGTGATATCTCCAAACATGCTTGGGGAGTAGATGAGCCTAGGGTCGCATTGATGGGGAAACCATGCTGACACTGACAGCTTGACTAAACATCCTACAGGAAATTCAACCAAGAGCTCAAAAACAGAGTTTGTTTTTAGATCTGTCAGACGTAGGAAATATTCCATCTTGTTACTTCTTAAAATGTGTCATTAAAATTGATATCTGGGAAACACTTCAGTTGCATCTTTGACTTAATATTTAAGGCTAATATCATTACATAGGTGACAAATGATATGGGTCCCTTACTTCTTACAGTACAATGTGTCATTAAAATGGATATCTGGTTAAACATCTTTGACTTAATATAAGGCTAATATCGTTAAATACAAGTGGCAATGATTGAGGTATATATACTACCCTCTGGCTTTCAAGATTATCAGATTTAAGTGATATGATTAAACACAAATTAGAGGTCAGATATTGTAGGCTACAATTGGTAGGAAACTTGAGGTGACAAAGTTAAAAAGTGAAATAAATTGCTCTTTAAGTATTTGAATTCAGGTGCAACCACAGTTTTATATAAAATTTGAAGCAAATCTATTTTTAATCTAAACACTTCAGGATTCCCACTTTGATCCAAAGATGATTCTAAAAAATCCCAACAATTTACAAAAAAATCTTTTCTGACCATTTTCTGAGCAAAGAAAGACAACACAAGTTTAGACCCAAACTTGGATGTGATACCGTTTCAGAAAAGTGTCAACATCGTTGATGATCGTTCTGAATTCCGATAGTGACAACAAACCAAAGTTACCATGGATTTAGAACCCCTTGTTGAAAAGAATCTTCTAGTAAAATGTGGAAGGTAGAATTCATGAAGAGGAAGGGGAGGGAAGGGGGTGTGAGGAGATTGGAGGAGGTCATTCCAAGGGTTAAAAGTTAACTCCTGGAAAGAGCAAATGTGTAGATGTTGTGTAGAGCCTACTGTACTTAGTTATGAATGATGTAAATATCCAAGGACATTAGTATTAACAGCTAGTGAAGCAAAACAAGGGTGACTCCATCTATGTAGCTCTAGTTGTCTTATATGCTAAATATTCTCTTTCGCTACAAAACGTGCAAGATTAAAATTTAAAAAACGTACGTTTTTAGGTTAGTTGCATACATGTACAGTATCGTAACAGACTGTAAAGCCTTTTCTGAAGCAATCTTTTTTCTTCTCAAAATTCAAGAGATTGTGTCTATAAGTACGTCTGACATACTTTCATATATCAGATAGACATACCTACAGTAGGTCAGATAGCCAATTAAATATTCATGTTAAGCTCTGAGCAGAAAATATTGGTTACTCTGGTTACTCTATAGAGGAAGAAAGGAGGACAGGGGCAAAATTTACAATATTTTTTTAATTTGCTTTATGGAATAATCATAATTTTTTTCCCAGTAGTCTCTGGACGAAGCCGAGAAAATGTCTAGGCTGTAAAAGCTATCTGGCATGAATTCAATGAAAGTTTAAAAAAACTACAAACATGTGCTACCCGTTGTCACATGGAGATTTAATCAAACCGCTGATCTTAGAAACTAACAATGATTAGATAACCATAACAAAACAGTACAGGTCTGTTACTATACATGGACATTGCAACATGCTGTACTTTCCAGAAAAAGTATCAGATTCTTGTAAAAAATATGCAGTTTTAACATTTTACCTCTTCTTACAGACCCAACTGAAATTAACAGTGCACTGATATGGAATTGAGATACAATATTAGAAATAATTCCCCTTATAGAGTATCAATTTTTATATACTCTGATAGCTTTCCAGTAGATTTATAGAAATAAAAAACTGTATACATGGAAATAAACAATAACAACAAATAATAAATACCTTCCATGTTGCAAGGAAATATGTAGTATACTTGCTCTAGCTCCAACCCCCTCACCCCCCCCCCCCCCCCCACCCCAACCTCCCTTACAGCAAGACAGCAAGTTTATAGAAGGAAAAGATCAACTATGTTTGAGCAATACCAAATATCCTTAGGGAAGACCCTCTTTCTAAAATCATATAAATATTTTGCCAAATATTTCCAAGTCATAAATGACAGGTGGTAACTGGTACAATACTTGGAAGCTTTTCAACATGTAGTTAATGTATCACATGTATGTATACTGTTTTAAAACTGCATATATATATATATATACTGTATATATATATGTGTGCTGTTTATTGGGACTTTAATATATATCAGGCTATGATTAAATGCCTTGACTGTATATATGACTATAACATCATTAAGGGAGTAGTTAGTCTGTCAGCAGATAGGTTTAATGACAGACTGAGTTATACAGTTGAATGCTTGATCAACCATTTATACCCACACTGACAGCATGCTTTCCAGAAACCCGATTACTATCCACTAATTGGCTTTTATTATGGTACGTGGCTGTCGGTTGCTGTCGTTCAATGTTGTTGCTGTCGTTCGATGTTCCGATTCTAAAATTGGTCTTTGGTTTCAACTAGTTTATGGGATGGTAGAATTTATTCCATAAGAAACCATGATGATATGAGCTAATGAATGATGAGTACGACTAGGTCTTCCTATAGAGGGGAACTTGTGGAATTTCATGAAGTTATTGTCTTCAATGTTTCAAGATATCACAATATTAGCCTATTAAACATGGTGCTTTGAAGTAGTACAGGGATATAGTACTATAATCAATCATTGCAAACAGACCAACCATAGCTGACCTATTAAACTGAGTTAGTATCACTTTCAACAGTCAAAGCACCAGCCAAAGCAATCTGGGAGAGCAACTGACAGCAGGCATAATTTTTTTATTGGGGGGGGGGGGACATATAACACTGATATGGGAGAGGGTGAGGGGGAAGGGGTTTCCTCTCCCCTTTGGGAATTTTACATCAAGTAAAGTGACTTAGATGCAAACTGGTGCTATCAATTGACAATTTTTCCCATTAATGCAATTAATTCGAAGCTGTTTCCAATACAAACGATTAGCATTGTTCTATACATTTTGGATAAGTAGCAGATCTGTTTGGGGGCAACTGGGGTGGCAAGGAGCAAATCTGCGGCCAATTTCCCCCTCATTGCCCCTCCCGTAACACCACCACTAACCTTCAACAGGCTCTATGAGGGTTTTAGATTATAAAGGGATGGCAGGGCATGAATTTACATGTACATAATTGTCAACCACAAAACCAATTGCATGACCTATTTTCATTACCTTTGGTGTCTTTCAGTAAAATATATAATCTTTGACCATACTACCTTACAATGGCAGTCTTTATATCTTGTACGACTGTGTGTCAAATTAATAATTTTACTAGTAATTAAAAAATTCTGTTAATGATCTAAAAATGCTCAGACAATCTTCCTCATTTTTGTTGCACTTTCATTTTGCATTAACAAGTAAACAAACCTATAACCCAACAATAATTTTCTAATTTGACTAATAATTCCCTAAGAACTGCATGGGTTTCATTCATAATTGGTTTATATTAAGTAGATGCATGCTGAAGCCACTATCAAATTACAAAAGCATGTAATACTTGTACAGAGCATGTACAAAGTTCATCAGACTACTTGGTCCCATTATAATGCATCATACTCTTCTCTCTGCTACAGTTTATGCTATTTTCTTGATTGACTCTGGATAAGCAACACTGAAAATTGCTTGCCTTGGGATAAATGGCACTTTATAAAAAAAATTGGTTGAGTGATTGATTTAATAAAGTACCTAGGCTGTAAGAAAAACCTTCTAAATCAAGCACATTAAGCAATCTTTTTCAACACTGGTTTCCCATTTTATGTATTCCAAACACATCATGTATATGTATAATGAAATGGAATGGATGCTTATATAACTATCATTTATGATCATGTATCTAGAAGGTGAGAATTTTGCTCTAATTTAACATCAATTAGCAGGATATTTTTTATCACACTGGTAAATTCAGGGTAGTGTCTCCATTTAAGTACGAACAGGTGTTATCCCGTGTTATCCCAGATGTGACATGACAAGTGACTGCACAACCTGGTTTCTCAAGCTAAACGAATAGTTACCTGTACAGTATATTCTGTCTCTTTGCAATGCGTGGAATAAATGGAGGCGAGGCTTCTGACCTGGAATATCATTGTTTTTAACACCTCTGTTGAATATTTGTTTTAATTAATATGAGAATTTCAGTACCTCTGTGAAGCAGTTTTTGTGTGAGTGTTTGGTTGTCTATCATGTACTATAAACCTAGCAAAACAAGATATCAACTCTTATATCAAACTGACTTTAACTATAAAGTGAACCTTTACTACCTGGGAGTAATTACTAATTGTCTTCCCATATTTCACCACCCAGAAATTTCACAAAGTACTTGCAAAAAAAGGCCATATCAGTAATTTTTAATACAGTTACAACATTCCTTAAATTGATACGTTGCCTAGTCCAGCTAATGAATTCAAACCTGATGGGATTTCAGTATCGATGTAATGTCGCAGATTTAATCGAGATCAGTGCAAAGGGCTACTTTTATAGCTCTCCCATCCCTCTCCCCTGCCCCTACCCCCCTGCCCCTACCCCCCCCCCCACCACCACTGTTTCAGGTATTGACTGGTCATCAGCCAGACGGTCTTTCCATATTCCCAATGATGTCAGTACAAACCAGTTTAACCACACAATAACCAGACAGTTTGTAACATCATCTGCTTGTACTTTGTGGTGTACCACTTCCTGACATCCACATACATGTACTTAGGCAGTGACTAGACTTTCGCATGGTACGTTACAACAAATGCAAAAACCTGAAGAAAAAGTCATTTTTGATAAATGTTGTTTTATGGATTGATACACATATTTATGTTTAGCATTTTCCATATGTTGCAACCTGCATCACTTCCATAAAACAGTAGATCTGCTTACGGTAAAAGACTTTCCTTATTAGCCAATATAAAATAAATAAATGTCTCAATGTGAGAGATCCTTGTTAAAGTCATCAAGTGGTTAGGATTATTACCAGCTGATGGCACGTTTGAGGTTATCAAAGACAATATACTTCATAGAGCACACAAAACTAATAAAGCATAGGTGTAACACTATGAAGGAAGTGTACAAATTGAGTAATTAAAACCAGCTGTCTTAATGGGTTATCACTTTCACATACAGAGAATATTGATGCTTTTACCTGGCACAAACAACGTAACATCCCATTGGGTAATGGAGCGTCATGGTGTTGGTGCGTACACCACTTTAAACACATTTGGACTGGATGAACTATTCAAGTAATTAGGGATTTTATTTTTAATTCATAAGTACTTCACACAGATACTTTTGCACTAAGTAAGTATTGATAACGAAAAGCAGAAAAGCTGAAATATTAATTGCTGAAACTGTTCTGCATCTATTTTTTATGAAATCTTAGTTATAAAGCTAGTTTAACTTGAGTATGCAATACTTTTTTCCAAATCTTAACAAACCACAGGCAAGAAACTGTTTTAAGGAGAATCAACGGGTTGAACAGCCTCGATTATGTGAGGACACTATAACTATATGCTGAACAGCATTGGTCATACTATGACCCAAAATAGCTTTGACTTTCCTTGGTTATGAGTTCCACAACATAATGATGAACAGTCCCATTACAAGTTCACTGAACTGCTCAGTGTTATATATCTGACATAGAAAACACCTTCCCTACAGTATATGCATCACATGATCATAATCACCTCCACAACTCCCTTCACATGTACTGCTGTGCCTCAGCATCAGACATTAACCAGTTCACTTAATAATAAGCTAACCAGATATATATCACATGAATCTCCCTACAGAGTATACAGGGTATATTAATCTATAGCTAAACTAGAATAATTCCCCCAACATTTCACTGTCAGCAATCTATCTTGTACACATTATTGTCAGTACACATTTATTCATGATTAGTTTGAAAACAAAAATGCCCAAAGGAACATCAGTGACATTCATGTGAGCCTCACATGACTCAGAGAAAAAGAGCCTCTCTACTAGGGTGATTTTTATCATCTCATAAATATTATTCACTATACAAAAGAGTATTAGGCAGTCTTGGCTTATCTTTACTGCTAGAATCCCTTTAAAGAAATAATACCAGACTTAATTTATAGCTGACCGATGACTGAGAAACACATTCAAAACATCCTGATTAAAATTTGCATTCAATTCCTTCATGTGGCTCTCATGACAAAAACATCTGAAAATAACATTTTGTACCAAATGTAGTCATGTGGAGGCAACCTACAGTAGTGATGTCATAGAATGCAGAATTTGTGTTTGTGTAATTTTTCTTCAATATTTTGAATATAATATTTCATGAATCATAATGTTAATAAACCACACCCAATGGTATCCTGTGAACTTGAAAATACCTCATAAAGGTTACCTCTGGACTTTCGTTTTACAATTCATGATCATACAAGCACATGCCGCCTGGTACATACATCATACAAGGGTGGTACAGTAATGCAATGTCAAGGAGGTTACCAATCAGGCATTTGAAGCAGATGCTTGTTTGGAAGGTAACCAGTATTGTAATACCATTACTTGGAGTTTCATATATATATGACAACAGATGACAATAACACTCATCAAAAAAAAAAATAAGGCCACTGTTTGAAAACAATTATCCAAGTTAAGCCTAGGTTTATTAGATTTGCTCTTCATGTTCACTGACATACTTAACAAATAAGAGTCTAGGCAGGAAGTTGCTACTGTCATTAACTAGAATGATTTACCAGTCATTTGCACCTTTCTAGGTGAAAAGAAACACTTACTGGAATTTATTCAGAACATCATTGTAGATGTATTCAAATGAATTTGATGAGAAATAGGACATGGTTACATCTACTGATTTAGACATGATGTTCAACCAAGTGGTTTTTAACGGTTACACACAGCCATTCATATCCATTTGAAGTATTCCCTCCTATTAAACCAAACCATTTAAGACCAACAACGAAAACGTGTCAATCTCAAGCAATAAGATTTCCAACACAGTTGTTATCTAAACCCAAGCATCTATCTTTCTAATTAACACAATGTTGTTACATGACATGAGTAGAATATTTGACAGCTGAGCCCTAAGGTGATGTTGATATCTTGAAATGGATTAAGTTATTAGCTATTCATGACACAGGATTTGACTTATAACTGCCACACGTAACTTCAAACTGACATGATTAATAACCTACATGGATTAGTACATGCATATGAATCACAAACATCAGATAAGACATTTCTTTATACTCGTCTGAATTATTTATAGCTTCTGGTATGAAGCCTTGGAATTGAATACATGCTGTACAATACAGTATTTACCAGGTTAACACAGAAGATTGTATTGCATAAATGCCATTAGAAATTAACCAATTGCTACTAGGTAAGAAAAGGTGTTAAATTTCTTTCATTGCAAGGTACAAAGGCAGTCAACCCTCAAACTAACTGGTGTACTCAAAGTTTTAAGAAATGACCATATTTAGCCTGTCACTTATACATATGAGCTTCAGAATTGGTATGTTTTGAAGGAAGAAGACAATGACCTGACAAGGTCAATGGGGGGCGCAGTGGAAAAACTCCTGCAATTGTTAGCTAGGAAGATTAGAGTGCTTATGTATAGGAGACAGGAAGAGAGGAATAGTGTAAACTGGCTATTTGCAAGAATGACATAATTTACTTCCCAACAGTACTTTACCTTTTGAGAATATAACAAACAACACCAATGCACAATTGACAAATAAATCATTTCATGCGCCATCTATGTAGGTGATGCTTACCTAGCAAGTTTCTTGAAAGCCTCCTCCGCGACGGCAAATATATGAGGATCCATGGACCCCATGTCCTGCCCACTGTATGCCCTGATAACATCTTCACTGTAGAGAGGTAACTGCTCGTATGGATTCAGAGCTACTAAAACAATACCTGCAAAATTAACAAAAGATCATGACGTATGTGTGCAGAAGTATGGAAGTACAATAGGGCATTGTCTCAGACCGGTAACTCCCAGATATGTAACATTTTGTAGCGAATTCAATCCAGCATATTTGAGGGTAAGTAAAACTGAATATATTTATAAATTATTATACTAGTGGATCGTCAAGGGAGGGAGGGGGTGGTAATGGCTCCCTAAGCCTAACATACAATCTATCTTGCTTTTACACATTAACTATATGTCACATATAAACACATAGCAAAACACACTGTGTATCAGCTAGCTCTCCTATGCTCCAATATGCTGCACCAAGTCCTAACTTTACACTGAGGTTTTTTTCAATCTCTAACAGCCTCTTCAAGCAGTATACTCTACAGAAGGGATGAGTATGTAAGAGCATAAACATTGCAGGCCAGTCTGTAACTCCTCCAAAACATGTAAGTTTATGTCTTTGACCGCCATGTGTTGCTGAAGTTGGTTTAACAACATCCTTATAATAATTTTGCCTTATTTTGAATGCTAAACGACAATTAGATTTAATGCGCTGCCAAATTTAATGGTAAACTATTAAATGCTTCCTTTAAAGAATGATTTGAGTTAACATTGACAATCTTTCAATTATACTCGATATCAAACATACTTATGAAAATGTGTTTCAATAGCTTGAAAAGGTCTGAAATGGTCCTTGGTTTGATAAATCACAATCTTATTTGGATGACTTAATTCTCAGTATGTTTTGCCATCAAAACTTCGCCCAAACGTTGTGAAGAAAAGCTCTCAATACAGTACTACCTCAGCACTGACCTGACATACATTGGAAGTTAGGCTCAACACAGTATAACACTCAGCAGCAATGACCTGACATACATTGGAAGTTAGGCTGAACAATATATGTCGGGTTGCCTCTCATGATTATTTCTAACCTCCCTAAATATAAACTAACATTAAACATGAAATGGAATAATTATCTCTACTTGCAGATAGAGGATAAATTTGCTTAGCATAAAAGCCACTCTAGCTGAGATTAATCAAGATACACGTACATCTCTTTTAATAGCTTCAGCCTTTAAGCAAGCACTTCATATCACAGAAGCCAATCACGGTTCTTTACCAAGACACTTAGCTCCCAAACATGGTACAAGTTGAAAAATGCAAAATTTGGCCTGGAAACTTGTTTCACCTAAATTTCTCATTCAAAAAGGTCTCTTCACTACTGACTTAATTGATAAATGGTTACAAAACTGCCCTTGACATATTTGAGAGTGCTATGGTGGTGCGTACGCAGGTAAGCAAGGAAGTTTTTTTTTTTTTTTGCAAGTTCCCAAGTTGTTCCCGAACACTTTGGGTATTTCCATGTGACTGATTCTTGGAATATCTGTATAAACATTACACTTCGACCATGCGTTCAAGAAACAGATGTATCTTGCATACTCTAGGTTGAAAACCTGAACAAACTTCAGACGAACAACACAATTAATATGGCGTTAATCAATGGTCTAGCGTGCGTTACTCACAGGATTAATGCACGATCGGGGGATAATGCAAGCGATGCACGATGGCGGAGCCCGAGTGCATCCAGCGATAGCATTAACACCCGGAGTGCATTAATCATGTGAGTAACGCACGCTAGACCGTTGATTAACCCCGTTCATTCATACACTACCATTTGTGTGGGGGAAAAATCATAAAACAAAACATTTTTGGTTACATTTAACCAAAGATTTATTAAAGTGATGCCCCGTAATTTTACCGTGCGTTACTCACAGGATTAACCACGGTCAGCTGACCTGAATGGACCAATAGGATTTAGGAATCTTTACTAAGTATGAATGAATAACTGTTTAAACACATGTATGGCATTGGGATTGTATGGCATTGCTACGATTAAATCTACACATACTCACCACAGTATGTATATATGGCATTGCTACGAATGAATCTTTCATGCAGGTTGAAGAGTACTGCTGGTTCGTGGAGGTAACTAAGCGAAGTGAGGTCATTTTCACCGATCAGTATCTCGGGATTCCTCAATGGTGGCAAATCTTCCTCAGACTTCAATTTCAGAGAGATTTCCTGTGAGAAGCAGTTATTTATAAATGATGATAAATACACTTTCATGTTCCTTGGTAATTAATGTCAAGTTATAAACAAGCAAATCAACTACTTGTGTTGGTTTATAGACATAGCCAGAGACAAGAGAAAACATAAGTGACACTTAACTTACCAGAGATTATTACTGATAAAAGAAATTAAGTAAGCTCTGCAGATACTTCAGAAGCAGTTGATTTCATTGTATTACTAAATTCCTATAGAAAAATTCAAGTAAGCAGGTCTAGGGTTGTCAATAGCATAAGACAAAGATAAAGAGCAAAAACCTGAGCAAAACCAGAGAAAGATGGAATATAGTTATAACTTGGTTTCTAAACAGTTTTTTCAAGGAAAACATGTAAACGTCTCCAACGTCAACTGACTGTACCTTAGCTATAAACACCTTTAATTATTCCTCATAAGCCCCAGCAAAGGGTTGGTCGTTATAGTCTAGTATGAAGCAAGGAATATTGCCAACATAGGCTCTCAATCCCATCAAGGTAACTGCTGCTGGGTCATCCCAAATTATAGCATAATTATCAAGTACACATTCAACGTACATATTAACTTATTTTCATCTCTCACATGATGATACATCTATAGATGCACTCTATGCATGGATGCAGTCTGACGTGGACTCTCTCATCCAGGCAGGTGCATTCAGCCTAAATCACATGATGACAATATTTAATAAATTGCATATGCAAATTACATTATGCTTTGGTCCGTCTACTATGACAGTGTTACAGGCCGAATCTTGGCATTGTAATATTAAAAGGTAACAGACACTTTCCAGGTGTTAACCGTGGTATGTTACAGTATACACTAACAAACTTAGATCATGTGTCGTGATCATGTGATGAGGCTAATTAATACAGTACCAGCAGATTGTAGTATTTGAGAAGGAATTCTAACCAGTCATTACATGGAACAATAACCAAGGTTGTAAATACTAGAATGATAAACAAAGTGGAGGAGTTGGGAAGTTCCTTTTATTAAATGGAACATGTATAATTATAGCAAAAGAAAGTAAAATGATAAAATAATAATTTTAATAGTAAAACGTTTCCTCTCTCAGGAGTAAAGGTTTAACAAGACGCAATAAAATTACGAACAAGACTAAAAAAATCACTTACTGGTGAACTCTGCAAACTGTCAATATCAATCATCCTACTGTGCTGCTATGCTGTGATGACATAATAATCAGTAATCAGTGGGACCAGTCTTAAAATATATCCCAAGTAGAGCTTGATGTATGGCTCAACCTGGCTACCGTACTCTACTTTTGACACGGTGTTTAACCTTAATCCCTACTTTCTTCACTATCACTTCCTATTTCAATTCCTAATCAATTCCCAACCGAGCGTCAACTTCTGAGGGGTTTCCTTTCTGGTCAATTTTAGAGCAAAATGCAAGATCCCTATGATTTTAAGCCCCAGGAAGCTGAGGTACACGTCGAGGGCCAAAGATAAAGCTTATAGTCTTTATCAAAAAATGAGGGGTATCTTTAAGAAGGCACATAAAAGACAAACATGATACTGTCACTTTAATAACAAACTTGGAAGATTCTTCAATTGTTAGATCAATCCTCCAGTTAAATATTTATCAGGAAAGGCCTAAAATTTGAAAGTCCATGAACCTATCTTGTAATTCCAAATTGCATCAATCACAATATTTGTTGTGAAAGGCATCACACCTTTAGTTATTTGTATAACATAATCAGGGCCTTCTACACAGTATTTCATACTACGCAACTACAGTATTTAAAGGTGCCATCGGGGCCTAACTTCCTACTTAATTAATACTTTTTCGCTGTGATGTAGTTTCAGAAACAGTGATTGTGATGACTAGCATTCTATCTGCATATATAGTTGCTATCAGTCAGAGAATAATTTATCTGACAGTCTAATTAAGTCAACAGTGCAACAAAATTCATAAACCTCTAACAATCAGTACAAACTGCGAATGCTAAATTACTGGTCCCCCCCTGTCAGTATCGGTGAACATTGCACACTTTGTTTCCAAACAGACCGAAAGGAATCACCTCTTAGGAATTTAGCAGTTTTACAAATCTGATTGTTATCTAATTTTGATACTCACCTCTTCTGTTTCATCTTCTAGCTCTAGAAGGACGGAGATGGTCTTATCACCTCCTTTGTAGTTTGCTGCAAGCGTGCCCGGCTTCCAAACTACCTCTGGATCCCGGATCCATACTCTCGCCCCCTGCAATTTAACAAAAAATATAAATGTCAAGAAAAGTACAAAACACACATCAATGCAGTAATGAATAATATAGACACAAAATATAAACGAGGCAATTGATATATCAGCAAACCACTAATAATTCAGTGCTCAATTAGTACTTCTTTGTAGTTACAGTACTTCTAAGGCAAAATACCAATCCTCTTCAAACTAGGACAGCAAATTTGGTGAATCATCTCCACAGTTAATCCAACACAGGCTCTCAAACTAGTTTTTGCTGACAGCAGGATTTATGTCGCATTACATCACATCAGTCATCTGGTGTATGCTATACATGAATTAACTTTATACCCGTAATCCCCACCACCCCCACCCCAACCCCATTCCACAACACTGATCAACATGCTCCAATAACTTGGGAAGTTTACGAGGGATCAGGATTGAGGAAGCAAAGTGACTTTTCTGTTTTTGAGGGGAATAAAGAGCATATCAAGCAGTGTTTTACTTCATTGCCTAAATTCATGCAACATTAATTCACTCATTCCAAGTTCTAGTAAAACCATCTTTTTTTTGTCTATATCATAGCGTGCATTTTTCCTAGATACATGGCACATATAATATTATTTGATTATTTTGACTCATAACATGATGTACAAAAAAGGAAAGGGAAATTTGGCTATCAAGTAGGAACAAAGTGTATTAATGGTTACAATGGTCAATAATGCACCTATGTCGATGAATACAAAGACACAGTGGCTTTCAATATTTGTAGAGTATTAACTGACTTTAAAAAGGGAAGAATTTGCCACAGCATGGTTTTTGTAAACATATAAATATTTCTACATTGACACCTCAACCCTACCACCTTTGTGACTTAAACACTGGTTATTATTAACAACATTTATTCACTTTTGGGAACTTCCCCCTGACTTATGAGGATTCTGATCACACTGTAGCAAACAGAACAGAAGTGAAGAAGAGAGTCAAGGGGAATTTTAGTGTTGATATACAGACTAAAAATACACTTAGTTTGTGCAATATATGTCTCGTGGGAATGGAAGGTTTTGGAGTTCAGGAACAGGAATTAAAGATATCAATGCACACAGGCTTATTCTGCTTTGCATTCAAATGAACTCCAGAGAGTGTTTGTTTGTTTCCTATATAGCAATTGACCTTTGCCATTTTCAGTGCTACCTAATTTATATACTAAGAAACCAAGAGAACTAAACACAAACAAATCACAGATAAGTGGATCTTTTCTCAAACTGTATTTAACCTCATAAGTTTGCTTTAATTGTAATGGCACCAGGTTCATTTGTTTTCTTATTCAGATTACTTTCATAGTACTTACAATAATAAATTTTTACTTATAGTTCACCATATGTAGTAAATGTGTGTGGCTGTACAGTATTAGTATGTAGGCTCGTATGTAGTGTACTCGACAAGATGGGACCGACTGGGAGATTGTCAAAATATCTTGTGAGGCCCCACAAAGAAACGTGAAAATTGCCAAACATGACAAACCTGCTTTATTCCATGCACCTTCTATATTATATATCTGAAGTCCTAAAATACTAAATACTAAAACATACCGGGTAAAGATATTTGCCTCTCTCCTGACAACCTAAGCACCCAGGCTCTACATTATCTAGAGAAACTGGTACAGTACAATAGCTAGTTTAGCACTTTTCACCCTTAGCAAACAGTCACTCTTGGACTCTTGGTAAAAAAAAAACCCTCATTCTACCGCCAAAGTGTCTAGAAGTGCTCTCTTTACTTAGAATGTGTTGTTTGTGCGTGAGTCTTGGTTTTTAGTTGCCATTAGGATGTTAGTAAGTATTTACACATGTATGCAGCCTGATACCCATTCTCTCCCTATTTGTGTTTGCTCAGGCAGTTTTAGTCCCCAGTTTTGCCCATTTTAAAAGGCCTATTCCAAGTTTGAGGTACTGGTTGGTCCTACTATGGGTGTTTTACCTCAATGGTCCAATGCAGATGGGGAGATCAGGAGTGCTAAGGGTATGTGGAGACTGGTAAGCATCAATGCGAGACAGCCAAGTAATTCTCAGGAAGTTTTCCTACAAGTCTAATTCCGACCGAATGCAACGTGCATTTGAACAACTTCCCATGTTGTGACATTTATTTAACAACTTCCTGAATTAATGCACATATAGCAATGTTTACTTTGTATAGATCTACAGTGCACAAGAATCTTGTTAACTTAGGTGGATGTCATCAAGCAAACACCTTGTAAAACTTCAGCAGATTGATTTCCTCTTACTTTCAGTTGGTATCCATTGAAGT
Organism: Apostichopus japonicus; assembly: GCF_037975245.1. Lineage (NCBI taxonomy): Eukaryota > Metazoa > Echinodermata > Holothuroidea > Aspidochirotida > Stichopodidae > Apostichopus > Apostichopus japonicus. The sequence goes on along the minus strand of NC_092564.1, from coordinate 23,963,970 downwards.
TGACAGAGATGTTCAGGAACTTTCTAGTTCATAGTACATACTGAGTAATAAAATAAGTTTTTCAATGGCAGACTGTAAGAATAGTGCAGTATCCATTCCTAAGCTTCAACTAAATGATAGAATGACTTTCATTGAGACTTAGAGTCAGCAGATACATTTATTGTAAAATAACAACACACATTTCCAAACAAATTGGAGATAGAATAAAATTCTCACACAAAACGGACACGTAGACACTTTGGGTGGTAGATTGAGAAGGGCATTGACCAGAGGGGTCCGACCGTTGAAAGTACAAATTGTTAAAAGGGTACTAGTTCATTCTAGACACAGTAGAACGAGAGTGCTAAGGTTGTGGGGAGACAGGTAAGTGAGGAGCTTTGATAATCCAAAGAATCCATCAATTGATGCACCTTATTAAAGGTAATCAGTATATTGCTCCCAAATATATGCTAGAAAAGTCAGATAATGGTCACTAGATCATGTTCAAATTTCAAAAAGCATTTCACCGCCTCCTCTAAAAGTAGTTACCCACACTGAGATGTTGAATTTTCTATTTTAATAATGCTCAAAGGCGGGGACTAAATTTGAAGGCTCATAGACTATAGAAAATTACTTTTGAAAATTTCCTAGCAATTTTTAGCACATACTGTATGCTAAAATCTGGGACCACTACTGATGAGCTTTAATCTTTTAGGTGAATTTGCAAACATGAACAAACAGGGAACTTAGATATGAGAATGAGTACTTAACTCAAAAATTTGAAATTTTGTTAAGTCTTTGTCAACTGCTAAGTACTGTTTACTTGAAGGTTTTAGTCAACTTCATGTAATGAACCATCGGTATGGGGAAATCCCAAGTTGTTGAATTGTCTACTTCAAACCCACTTTCAATGTTAAGGATGCTATTCAAGCATCAATTGTGATGTTGTCCCAACTTCCACTTTTGTGGATGATTTGACAATCAATAATGAAAAGCTCAACTCCCTTGTTTCATTATTATTACTGTAATTTATCTGTTGTTATAATCATCAGCAGATGTTGTCTACATTGTCTAGCAAAATTTGAAACTTAATTTATCAACGGGCCATATGGCAATAGTTAATCCATTGTTAATATATTATTGTTTCTGTGTTTATTTTTGCTTTTTATTCAGAGAATACTTAAAAATATGTACATGTATGAAACAATATGTATTTAAATCTTTTTCATCAGTGGAGAGTTAACGTTAGCTGTTAATTGAGATTTATGTGTAAGTATTAGTTGTAAACTGGATTTCATTGTATGAAATGGTCCAAACTTTGGTCGCAAAATATTTAAGCTCGCGGTTGTTGCACTGAAGTCTAGCATTGTTCTCAAAAGATATAAGTGATCTTCACAGACAGACCTAGCAGGAAAGATTGGAAGTAATTGATCTAAGTATAAATGATGAGCTGTGGTACATAGCTATGAATCAGAAAAGAAATATGTCAAACCCAGCTTGACATCTCATGAAAGACCTAGAAGAAAGGAGGAGAACGACCCTCATATATTACAGCCAAGGTTGACTCTACAATGATGAACAGGTGAATATAGTGGAGCCAAGATTGACTCTATACTATAGTAATAATGAACAGATGGAGACAGAGGAGCAACCCTGGACGATGAACAGATGACTAGAGAGCAAACCCTATGATAGTGTAGGCAAGGTTGACTCTACAGTGATTAAAAATCACTAGATTAGAGCAAACCCTATAATACTGTAGCTAAAGGTTGACTCAACAGTGATCAACAGATTAATAACGTGGAACAAACCCTATGATACTGCATGCAAGGTTGACTCAACAGTGATCAACAGACTAATAAAGTGGAACAAATCCTATGATACTGTAGGCAAGGTTGACTCAACAGTGACTAAACTCACTAGATTAGAGCAAATCCTATGATACTGTAGCCAAAGGTTGACTCAACAGTGATTAAAACTCACTACAGTAGATTAGAGCAAACCCTATGATACTGTAGCCAAAGGTTGACTCAACAGTGATCAACAGTATGATACGAAAACAGCTTTGCAATGTAGACTTAACAAAGTTCTAAGGGGAAAAGAAGGATACGAAACCCCACCATAGTTCAAATTATTTTCAGAAGTTGGCTAATGATCAACTTTTAATTAGTTTGTTATTCTTTTTATCATACATCATTAATAATTAATGAAACAATTTAATTTAGTGAAATGAAAGTTCTATTAGTTGCACATATTGCATTCACTTTCACCATCAGATTTACAGCTCAGTTCAACTTACCATATATAGCCTGTATAACAGGATACTGTGCAGTACTGTATGCAACCACCACTGACAAACTTGAGGTCAGTGACAAGATATAATCTGATACAGACTTTCATTTTTTACAGACATTATGATTTTTTTCGGTAGAATGCAGACAGAGGTCATCTGACTTCATCAGTGATGCTTCATTGAACTAAATGTATAAATATTGTTTCAATGATATCAAAACAAGATATGTATACATTACAGCCTTTGTTTTACTTTCATAGATCTGCTTCTAAGGTAAAAGAATTTCAGAATATATATAAGACTATATATATAGTATAGTGTATGATCACCAGTGAGGATATGACACATATATACATTGTAAGCATCTCTATGATAATGATACAGTAGCACTTAGTCCTAAATTTACACACAAGTGAGGACTAAAGTCTATCATTCCTGTATTTATGACTATTGGATTTACTTTTAGCTGATGTTGTACTATTCGCTGCAATCATACAGATACTGTACAATAAAATTTGCTCAATAAATATTAAGTGTCAATTCATCCATTCTTGATCATGTCTTCCATAATTCTTCTGTTCCCGCCCAGACCTTAAAGGTTAGAGGTATTTGTCCCCAAATATAATCTAGACATTCAGATGATGGTCACCGACAGTATGCTAAACATTTCCGAACACTTTGTTATACTGTACCATCCCTCTAAAGACATTGTTTAATACCTGTTCACACTCTGATACATTTTTAACTGTCCAGTGTTTTTAATAATCCTCAATTGGTGGGTATAAACTTGGGAGGATCACAGCCTATAGAAAAGTACTTTTTGATAAAGTATTTTTATAGAGCATTTAAATTTGAGGTCAGTACTGAATGTGTAAATTTTGCTTGCAGTGGTATTCATTGAAGTATCAAAGTATCAAAATGCAACCAACTGCTTTAGGACAACCACTTCAACCCTTCAGCCGATAATAAATTGTCCCTTGGAGTTTGACCAACACAGTATTCCAAAGTCTGACTTTATCAAAACTATTCAACACAAGTTTCATTACAGTGGACATAAAAGGGAAATTAGAGAGCGTTCAACTTGGCTGTCTAGATCTCAGTCAACTGTGACAAATCTTTAAAGTACCGTGACAAAGAAGAAGAAGACCCTGTCACTAGGGCAACCTAGTCAGGAAATGACCAAATGGTTAAAATGCCACCATACCTAGAGGGACTATAAAATAGATTGCAAAAATATAAATAAAGTGTCCTTAAACTTAAAAGTAGACCAACAAACAAACAAAATCCTATGAGAAAACACTGATTCAGAAGAGGTCCAATGGAGGTGCAGTGCTAAAACCTTACTGATTTAGATAAGTTAAGGCAGATAACATGCATGTCTTTTGGGTAAGAGAGGAGTAACATAACAACCAAACTAGACCAACTGAATCTCACTGCCACCAAAGTATGTGTAAAAGTAAGTTGGCAAAGTTGGTAGGGACAAGAACATGCACAGAATACAGACAGGGCATGGTGAACCTCTCTGTATTCTGTGCGTGTTTTTGTCCCTTCTGTTACTGTTACTTGTCATTCAGCCTCTGAAGAAGATCCTGCTAGGATCGAAACGTCAGGCCAAATTACTTTTACACATTCTCTTTATACACAGGCTCATTAGTGGATAAACAGTTTGCTAACAGTTTCATTTTATTTTGCTACCAAAGTAACCACCAAGTATTATCATTGCCACCTATAGTATTAGAACCTACAGTATAGTAATACAGAAGGAATCTGTGATGTCATATATAGTAATGCCATAGGAAATATTCACGAACTGCCACAGTCTATAAAGAACCGACATACAGTAATACTGTACTGTAGGAAACAGGCTAAACAAATCTGACTCCTGGCCACAAACTTATACAGGTTAACTAGCTAATTGACAATTGTAACAACGCATGCAAATTTAGTGGCCAGAATTCAAAGGGATAGCCACAAAACAGTGCTAAAACGTTCTAATGTGTAGTTAGGTAGATGGGAAAGTGCAGATGTGGAGTGGGAGACAGGTAAGGGAGGAGCCAAGTAAATCAGAAATAACCCTCAGATGTGCTATTCCTATTGATTAAATTGCCACCACGCCTAAACAAAACTAAAACAGACCAAACTAATTGAATTACTGGTCAGCCTCGGAACAAAAAAATCAATCCAACCAACTGAATTATTATAACAGACCGTGTACACTGAAGATGGCCACAATTAAATGTGACCAGTCACCCAATATGACAAACTGCCATCAGAACCTCAGCCCAGGTTTCTGCTAAATACAATAAAGTCTAGCTCCCAGGCCAAAGAGTATGACATGTTATAGTGGAGGTACCACCATTGTAGAACTAATTTACATACCTCCAAAGGTCTCTTTAACCATCTAAAAGAACACCTCGAGGGTAAATAATGATCTGTGAGAATTGAAGCATTTCTGGGATTCCATCTACCAGAGACTATAAGTGTTATAATTTTACATGGCACATACTGATGCAGTACTGTATATATGACAGAGTAGGGCAAGGGGGGAAAAAAACTTCCAGAATTTAATTGCCACAAAAACAAAAAATACCATATTGAAAGCGATCCTACTGAATCAACATCCTAAATAAATCCAGCATAGATTTGTTTGCAGTTAGAGATTCATGGGATAAAACATGAAAACACAATGATTCATTGCCCTCTAAATAAATGCTAAGGATAGGCAATGTCGAGATAGCAATCACAGCATATGAAATGTTTAGATAATCACATATAAGAATGTTATCTTCAGTGTTATCAAACGTGATGAAACTTTAGTCCGACTATGTACACAAGGCTTAATATCTCTACTAAAGGTTAAAGAGGCATTTTGGTACGTAGTTTGATTCCATATTTTACCAATACAACATCAATTCCAAATAACCCAAAACAAGATGCCCAGTCGGCTAGCAGGGAGTGTGTAACTGAAGAGCTACTACAGTTTTAACAGCAAAGTGATTTACTAAGCAATTAGCACTGTTAAGTAGTACTATGCAATAGTTTAATATTCATGTACTGTATGCAGTAAGTTATTTACTAAGCAATTAGCACTGTTAAGTAGTACTATGCAATAGTTTGATATTCATGTACTGTATGCAGTAAGTTATTTACTAAGCAATTAGCACTGTTAAGTAGTCCTCTGCAATAGTTTAATAGTCATGTACTGCATACAGTAAGTTACTTCCAAAAGTTTTGGTTGACAACGAAAATTTACACTTATTAATCCTATTTTTAAGGTAAAGATATCACCAAAATATTTGTTGTATCAATAATTTTTTCACATTTAGAGTTTTAGAAAGAAATATTTTGAGACCAAGGAATTATGACTGTGCGTCTATGACCCATTCAACCAATGACAATTAAACTAACATAAATTTATCATCTGCTCTACAAACTACTTAACAAAACATTCGTTGCAGGGGACTTGACCTACAGTATAGACATTAGACAGAAATACATGTAAATCTGAGCCTAGAGCATTCCTTTCTGTATTAAAAGAAAACAGACATGGAATTCTGTCTGAAGATACTATAAGAAAATGAATTGGCAATGCCTATCAATGCATATATACTGCAGAGAAAAACAATAGTTGTAGTTGTTGTATTTCTTGTTATTGTCGTTTTTGTTATTTATGTTATCTTGTTTTTGTTATTGTTGCAGCTGTTTGATTCTTTAGTAAATCTCAATATGAAATTTGTGAGTGGAATCGTCATTTGCCTACAATATTCTAGCACATGTCTATAGCTACGCAGTATACAGCAAACAAGTTACTCAAGCTACTGTTGTTGGTGGGCCTTGTGCTGGTAGGGGGGGTTGTCTTACCTTGACGTAGAGTTTCGAATCGTTGGGAGTGTAATTAAACGGACGTCCGACCCAGTCTACACTCATGGTTAAAATCCATTCACGAAATCAAAATTTGTACAGATATTAATATCCTCCATTTAAAATGGTCACACCTCATTCCTGGTAGCACATAATCCTTAGAATGTGCACAAAACCACCTGTATAGCTGTCATGAAGATATGTAATGTATATATGTCAGGCAGTTAACTGTAAGGAGTAACCACTACTGTATAACGTATTCAGTCACACTATCTGGGTACACAGAAGCTGCAATTACTGTATGCACAGTATGTCACAGTAATAGAGATATATATATGCCATATACAGTAAACTGCTACGTGTAGGTTGGAGACTTTTGCATGCAACTGGATAAGTTGCTGGTATACTTGAAATACACAGCAATACTTAGGCATGAGTTCACTGCTCCTATCAGATAAGGATCATTAGATCTACTTGGAATAGGACACTTTAAGTAGTTACCAGGATGGACTCTTATCAAATTGGCTCAACTATGAAACAGAGGTAATATCTGACCGGATTGCGTTGGTGTTAATTCTCTGCATGTAAATATAGTTTGAGGGAGGTAAAAAATTACCTTGATTAGAAAGAATCTAAATTTTGTTATAAACTGTACACTTTTTGAGTAAAATGGGTCTTTGCGTCTATATGGAATTACTGCACATGGTTAAGTGTAAAGTTTGTGGGTACTTCCAGCCTGCTACTAACAATTCTCAGTTAGTACATGGACAATTTTACAACTCTAAATAATATAGACTACAATATCTATATGTTGCATAAAAAACAATTACCAAATCAATAATGTCCACAGGATTCATATTTTTGAAAATCGTTTTCATTTTTTCATGTTTTTAAGGAGTAACTTTAGCTGGAAGTGTCTACTTAAATGTCACATGAAATCATTTTAAGAGAATTTTTCCAAACACTAAGATAAACAATTTCTTATATATTGTCATGTGTTTATGTTGTGCATAAGTATAAAAAAGGATTAAATATATCGCAGTCTAGCTCAATTTATTTCAAAATTTCTGAGATTCTTATTTCAAATCAATAAGTTTGCAAGCAAAACACAACCAAGAAGTCTGAAAAAATGAACATGAAATAAAATATACAACAAGGAAATAGTTAGAGGAATGATTGAGGAGATTTGAATTCATTTCTCACACAACAATTAAAAATTAGTTTCCAAGGGGCCAATTAATACTTAAGACACAGTTTGCCTTTGACCCCACCACCAATTCATTTAAATCTGTAATATTAACGTAAATTTTAAAATTGGAAAAACATAATCAGTCACACTGCAACTAACTAGAACATCATCTTTCTTTCTTAATTATTTGAAGCAAAACTGCTGATATAAAATCAAATTTACAAATAAATCACTAAAGAAATTGTGCTCCTTAATCTGCCTTCACTTAAGCAGAAATGACAAGCAAAAATTTGATAGTCTTGGCATCAAAATTCCCATGTATACATCAAAGGATATGAACCCTTAAATTCTTCAAAAGTTCTTTTCCAACTAACAGAGGACTGTTGAAGATGACTAATGAAAACTGATGGCGCTCTTCCAAAACATTTGTCACTGTGCACACAAAATCAGAAATGACTGAAAATAGCTGTCATGGTATGGTTACAGGAAATGATAACATGGTTTTAGAGTAACCTACATCTCCCTGGTACCAACAATCTACATGCCTATCATTCAATTCTCTTTCTCTCCCCCACCACCCCCCCAACCCCCCACCCCCCTCCCAACACACACATACACATCCCTTCCTTTCCCTCTCTATTAAGAAAATAGATCAAGGTAGTTTAGTTGAACAAAACATGTAGCATTTGGTACAGGTAATGTGTGATCATTAGGTTATTATCCAATGTTTACATCAAGTTTGTTACATGTTATCATTTTCATACCTGTATGCCTATAAACATAGCAGTATGTGATCCAGCTAGACAGGTGATACAGAACGCATTATGAATTGTGCAGATGTATTTATAGATCAATTTTGCGTGATGCACATGACTACCGCATGGTGACCCCCCAGTGGGTCAAAGGGCATACAGTTCTAACAAGGTTACCAATAGCGTAACAATAGACAAATGGGAGCACATGTATGTAGATGAGACCGTGACAGAGACGAATGGAAGTAAATGTATAGCTTTTGAATGATTTATTTTAGTTTCATGATATTAGACACAGGTCAAAAACAGTGTGGTGTTTCTTTTGTCTCGTAGCATGTAAGAATTTCCTCATTTTCTAATTTCTAAGTAATTGACAATATCGATTTTATGTTTATTTATAATTTTATTTATTTATTATATTTTATTTATTTTTATTATTTTATATATAATACCGATTTTATTTATAATATCGACAATATTGATAACAAACAAAAATTAATTTTGGTACAATTTCTAGAACAAGATATCATCAAATCCAAAACAAAAATGTGTTTCATCAGCTTAACTGGTAAAAATTAATTTTAAATAATAAAGAAAATGTCAAAAATTATGAAACTTTGCAGATTATTTTTTTTTGGGGGGGGGGGCAAATGATTATTTTTATTTGAAAAAGTGTATGTCTGGATAACAAACTCTGATAGAATCATTTAAAGTTAGGTGATTGAAGTGCATATATGTCCTGATGAGACAATAAAGAAAGCAGCGATTTAAAATAGTTTAATCATTCACTGGTGAAAACTTTGGAGTGTACGTGTCTCAGTTTGATTATTAATAACGATCCTGGTTGGAGTCATTTCACTCTGAAAGGTTTGATAAGATTGCTGACCAAACAAAAAACACCGATTGTTTAATGATGTTTTGTTATTCCAAAGAACCAAATAGGTTTCTGTTCATATGCCAAGAGCAAAACCATTTTCACATTCCGCAATGTTACAACACACAGTATGTCATAGATGTACTGTGGAGAGATTGGCAAATGTTTTTACAGGAATGGTTATTTTAACTTTATTATTATCTTTTACAACATGATCTTTGCTTTAAATGAGTTTCAAATAGAGTAGCATCACCTTATTGGTATTCACTCTTTATCAGTACTTTGACAGCAAAGCTGCTATACAGTATATATATACCAGAGTACAGAAACACTGCACAAACAATACATTATATAGCAGCAGTTGTACCATTGATCACTGAACGTTACCCATTCAGTGCTCAATTAACAAATTTTCACAATGTATTTATTACCAGAAATTCCCATTCATAGATTCTCAGCACTAAAAAATGCCAATTGAACATCATTTTTCACCATACTTTTCCCAATTGACAACATCTACTGTACATAGAAACCCCTTGCTATTCATTGTAGCACGGCAGATTCCTACCGAAAGGTGTTGGGTAAGTGTAAACTTAACCCAACAAGGACAAGGAGTGTTAAAAACAGGGCAATATTCATGCAACAGATGTTAACAGTTCAAGCACCACACAATACCTGGACAGCTTATTCACTATAACAAGGAAAAAGGGTATATTTCCAACACTAATATTGACAGTGCACATTAAAACCATATATATACAGTATATGACACTGTTAGAAACTATCTCCACCCTCTCCTACCTGCCACATCATCATCCCCTTCAATAAAACTAATTTTAGAAAGCAACATTGTTTGATGGACATTGCCACATTAAGTGGCCACAGGATACACATTTACTGCACATTTCCTACATTCGTTTCATCATTATTTACCCCCCCCCCACACAACCCCAACCCTCTCCTTTCACACACACACACAGGCCAACAACCTATCTGGGATATGTCATTTCAGGGATAACACACATATGTAGGTCTACACATATTAAACTGACATGCAATTTTAAGGATATTTCCTTCTTAGTTACTATTTAACTGAAAATATACCAGGAAGTTACCGCATTTTCTTAGTACTAAGCATGTACTTGTATACTATCTACAGACCTTTAACAACCAGAGTAAACATCATGCATTCCAAGGTTTAAGGATCTCACAGGTCTTTGGGTAGTCTATCTTAATTGTCACTCACTCGCATAGGCGTAGGAGCCTAATTTGATTTGGGGGGGCTGTAACGACTTGCCCGAAAAATATAACCGAACTTTTTCATGCGCTCCGCGCGCATTCAATATGTTAATGTGCATATCATATAGGCATTCATCGGTTATAACATCACATGCCAATAACATACAATCATTTTCCGTGACATTATTACCTTTCCATATTGGTTAGAATTATTGGGGAAGTTGTTACAATAATAATGATCATAATAAAATAAGTTTAACCATTCAAAAACACATTGCAAATTATTTTTCTTTCAGGTGCCCGAAAAATTCTCAGCATATTGCCCGAATTTTCACAAACAATTTTGGTTGGGGGGCTGCATCCCCCCAGCCCCCCCCCCCTTCTGCCTTCTACGCCTATGCTCACTTGGTCAATGTTTGCAATCCTTCTTTCATGCTGTCTTTGAAGTCACCTTAACAGTCCCCTTACTGGGGTGAGGGGGGATGCAAAACTTACCGTGTTTGGAAATTTACGAGCGGCAAGCTATCCTGTCTCCTCACAACCTCAGCACTCTTGCTCTACCATGCCTCTTTTTTTTAACACGGAACACCCTCAGCAACCGGTCACTACCGGTCAATGACCTTCCTTCTCATCCAACCACCAAAAGTGCTTAAAGGTGTACAGTTTTATCGTTACGAGTTTATCTGTCTGAATTTAGCACCTTGGTTACTAATCAGACATCGTTCAGTGTCAACTGTACTGAACAGAACGATAAGCATCCTTTACGTTTGTTGTTTGTTTGTTTTTTTCTCGGATGGATTCTGGTTCTCAGGTTTTTCCATTGATAAAGGCACCTTCGGGATAGGTAGTTGTGAGAAGACATGTAAGCAAGGATAACAATAGACAGTAGACTTACTATCCCCCTTCTCCCCCCCCCCTCCCCTTCCCATTGTGAATACTTGATGAGGGAGGGTATTAAAACATGTTTTAAAGTATATATACTGTACAGACCTTAACACCACATGCTGTACTGTGAGTGACTGTACCTGTCTTTACAAGTTTATGCTAATAGGTATATCAACATCCATTGATCTAATGCAGTTCTATTGCTTTGCCTATTGCTGGGTAAACAAACAGTCTACAAAGATCTCAGAATCATTTACCATGCAACTACTGTATACATGCATAACACATTGTACTGACATATCTATAGGTAACGTTATATATACATACAGTACTGCACGAATAACTTGGTTGTCTGAGAAAATGGTGAATGCTATCAAATGGCCCCCTTGCAATTTTACATTGGATACCTGTAGAGTAATTACTGTAGACAATGATTTGACAGTTGATATGCTGCATACACACAATAATATCTCATTCACATCTTACAGTTTTACAATTCCTACAGGATGACTCAGTGTACTGAACACTGTAGTCTGTAGGTAAGAACTGACAGGTTTTAGACTTTCAATGCGACAAATGTTGTTTCATTTAACATCCTTCGGAGGTTTCTTGCTAATTTAAAGAGATGAAAGCACCTTTTCTCCTTTTATTAGTTTTTAGAAAACTTTATTACCATAGAACAAAGCTTTATCTTAATAATTAGGCTTGAAATATGGCATCCAAGTTGAGGCTAAATTTCAATATGCATGTATGCAAAATATTTTACATGTCAATATCCAGAAAACCAGAATGAATTCACACTATTTTGGTAGATGATGAAATAATGACATCCAATATCATTCTCTATGTACTTCAACTTATTTTAAGTAAATGTTTCTGTATTTCAACTTATTTTAAGCAACCCTCTTGGAAATTTATGCCCAATTGTTACAGATCTTTCGTAGGTACAGTATCAGCACTGCCCATTGAATTTTAAGTTTACACAGAAACATTACTTTACATAAACAGAACGGAACAGAATCTTTCTAAGGGAAACTAGGAAAGTATATCATGTGGCTTGAAGGGTGCAAAAGTCTCATATCTCATGGTTCCTCCAGACACTTCCCATTTCATAAATAAATAAAGTTGTAGAATACTGTAGTTTTTGTCAAATGAAAAGGGGTAAATGTGTGTCTTTAATTGTTTCAAATAACTCAAAACTACAGAAGCCATTGAAGGGGACATGCCAGATGTCGAGATACCGTGTTAGAATACCATGATGGCAAACTAGTAGTTTTGTCGAGATAACACATGTGGTATTCTAACACAGTTTCTTGATATCTCACATGTCCCCTTATGGCTTCTACACAAAAGGCATCTAGTTTCATTCTAACTAAGAAGGGGTCAAGGGTTACGAAGAAACAACTTTCAATTTTACTCTCTCAGAAAAGCTCATATAGTACCACTCAAGATTCTAGTCAAACACACAGAATAGGTATAGAGTAAAATGGGTGTGTGTACCATTGGCTGCTGACTAAGGGGTTATGTAGCATGTTTACATCACATGTAGGCTATATATGGACTAAATGTAAATAAAAACAGAGGTTCTCTTTTCTTAATTGCCATAAAAGACTTAACTGGTTCCTTTTTGTAAAGGAGGAAGGGAGCGAAGGGAAGATGAAGGGAAGGGAAGGTAAAGGAAGAGGAAAGGGAAGGGAGAAACGGAGGAAATGGGGATAAGAAGGTATAGGAGAGAGGAAGGGGGAGGAAGAGGAAAGAAGAGGAGAGAGGAAATGAGAGGAAACGAGAGGAGAGAGGAGAGAGGAGAGGGAGAGGAAGAGAGAATGGAAAATATATTGGGCAAGAAAATCAGGATGGATAATGGAGAGGCATAATGAACAGGTTAAATTTCATCTACTCAACATGGGAGGGCAAATCAAGATCCTAAAAGTGAGATTGACCCAAGATTCTGACCTTTAGATCATACTGTACCTTGTACTGGATCTCATATGACCTTTGACCTCCAGTATAAAGACTACTAGCAACAACCTTCTTGAAATATTTACATACAAAGTTTGAAGATCCATCAAAGCTTCCCTTTTTGAGCTTTGGTGTTTACAAACTTGCACAAGCATCACACATACACACCCACATCATGGTTGGAAGGTTATGATTTTTTTTTTAAACCTGTTTTACATATATCATTAGAGGGTTTTTCTTTATCATAGCACTATAAGAACTTATACGTAGATCCAATAAGAACACAATGAGATACACCACCCACTAAAACTAATGAACCATGCATGGATATCTGAGGAACATCAAACAAAGAAATAGAAAATGAAAGAACCTCTTGATATTTCTAAGGGCGCTTATATTCCCATTTCATTGTTATCTGCTAACGATAAGAAATGAACTCATGACTGGACAACGATACTTTATTGGTCAATCTACTTATCAAACTTAAATATCCCTTAATCATACACTTAATGCCAGATGAAGTTTCAGTTGCACCTTATACAAAAAGTCTGCAATGGAAAGTTCATTCAATAAGTAATATTAATAGGTTTTTAAGTACATTACAGTATGTGAGACAGAGAGATGTGTATACAGTATGTTAAATTGTTATCTGGCGACAGACATGAATAGGCACAGGAATAAAGTTAAAAATATATGAAACCAAGAATCCCATAAACCAGGAGCTTCATCTCAGTTATTCTGTTATTGAATAATATCAGCTTTATATCGCTGAAGTTTAACAACTGCATATTTTGTTTCATTTGTCTTTTGTCAATTTTTGTTTTGGTAATTTTATTTTGGTTTCATTAATTAAGAGCCTAAGCTATGTGTACATGGTTGTTTGAACATTGTATACCTTTAATGGTCTATGTGTGTTGTCCTGTTGATCCGTATCCTTGCCAGTGTGTAAGAATAGACTGAAACAGGTCAAAGAGAGGAGCCAAGAAACTTGTGGTAATCCATCATTGAATGAAACGCAACCATGAATTGCAATGAAACATGGTAGTGATGTTTAATGTTACCCATGTTCATACCAAGCACTGCTGCAAGCACAGTACTATTAACATGGTTGGAAAACTTTGCTGAATTTTCCACAAACATGTCTCGCTTGCTAAGCAGACAATCGAGTGCTTGATCCTGATACATGAATGTTCTTTAAATGAAAAAAATGTCTCCTGAATGTGTGCTGATGTCTTCTTCTTCTTTGTCAATATCCCCCAAATTCTTTTTCTGTTTTTCAATTTAACTTTTTTTTTTTTTGGTTTTTTGATTTATAATATAATGATAATAAATGAGACTTATATAGCGCCAAATCAGTAAACAAAAGTCACTGCTCAAGGCGCTTTACAAAGAAAGTAAATTAATTTACAAAGGAACAAGTGAAAAAATGTGTCTTAAGTAGACTCATGTTATTTTCTTGAGTGGTGATTTCCAGCAAGCACCATGAATTCTCATGCTGGTCCAAATGGTTGAAAATGTTTTCCTAAAGGTGGGTTTGAAACAGTTACATTAATCTCACACAGTTTGGTATAGTATTTACAAAGCAGGAATTAGGAAGCTCATAACTACCAAGTACTTTCACATATGAAAACAGTTTTGTTGACATTGAGATCTAACTACATCCCATTTGACACCTGACAGTTTGGTATGAATGGAAAGTGGAAATAATGGAAGGAAATCATGCAAACTATAACATATATGAAAACATTGAAAACAAAATAATATGACACTGTTAACCAAATACTGAAAAAAATACCTTACATGAGTTAACAGATACCTAAATATTGTTTTTAGTTTGGAATTATTCAAAGGGCCTGCTTTAGATACTACACTTTCATGCTCCCCAAAAATATTTGACAGCAGCAAAATCATGCCACAGAACAATAACAAACTTGATGTCCTTTTGAGTCAAACCAAAGCTGATGCTCTTATCAAGGCAAATTTGTCTTTGTAGTACAGCATTTTCGCTTTTATTTTACTTTTTTTGGTTATTACATATATTTCACCACACTGGGGTATTTATCTATATGTCTAAATGCCTGTTATATTTACTTGTTAATAACAGCATGGTGGTACTCTTGCAATTGTACCAGCTGGTATTGCTAGGCAGTCTATACCGTCACGTTCTGCTTTCGAATCCTGAAAATTATGAATTAAGTCAGTGGTTCTATAGAACATTAACTTTAACAGCACTTTGGTACAAATTATGCAAGTTAGATATTGTGCCATGCATTAGTGAAGGAACTATACAATTTAGATGCAGAACTGTGTACCTCTCTGGAGATGAAGTCGTTTGTTAATTTATTCTGTGAAAGATTGTACGGATTTAAATCAAAACAGTTGACATTTTCGGCTTCTTTGGATGCTGAACTAAAGACAAAAAGGGGAGGTGGTGCGTTCTAACTTATTCATATCATTTAACAATCATCAACAAGAATGTCCATTTAACGTCATAATTTAGCAGAATTAGGACCAGCAGGTGACCTTATTGAAATTCCTCAAAACTGAACTCCATGATTGAATCAGTGCATGCCATCAACTGTGGTTCCTTCTTGCACAGTATGCCCCACCCTCCCCAACCCCCCCCCCCTTCTACTGTATACCAAGCAAAGAAACATAGGGATGACAACTAATTGAAGGCTAGATCTAGCTCAGTTGTTAGACCACCAAACTTGTAATGCTGGGTTCACTGGTTTGAATCCTGTTCTAAACAAAAGTTTCTTCGCTTTTTTTCAAATTGTTTTACAATTTCAAGTTTTGTCAGTCATGCTTCTGCTGTTTGGTTCCTGTTAGAAAGAAAAGGCTTTTTTAGTACAAAGTATGCTATCTACTGAAGTGTCTAAAAGGCTGAGATTTTACTCTGGTACAAAAATAAACATTACTGTAGTCACAAGAAATGATCAATACAGAATCAAATCCTACTGTATGTGTTTCTACGTGTTTCTACTGTACGTTTATATGGAAATCTCACTGTTGCGCTAAAATGAGGAACCAGGAAAGAGAACTGTATTTTCTCTAATTCAATCAATTGTTAACAAGTACCAGTATGACAATTCCAGAGAGATATTGGTCAATATATCCCACATAAAAGTATTATCAATCACATGCCAATTAACACTTTTTCTGGGAAGTTAACATCATATTTTAGTGATTAACTCAAAAGATAACATATTGTGTGTATGAAGAATGTGACCAATGAAAATACAGTTTGTAAGGGAGGATCATATTGAAAGTATTGGAATTGATTTCCTTCTTGAACTACCATAAGTAACTTGATTCTTCTTTCAGAAGGCTGCAAACGAAATTGTCAAAAGGATCTAACAAAATCGAAAGTATGACAGAATTAAAGAAAACAACAGAACTACAGAGCTGTCTAGTTACTGTTAGCCAGTGAAAGAGAAGTTGTTCTTTCAATGTGTAGCATAGACCGGTCTAGAATTTAGCAACTCGGATCAAAGCTACACTTTCAAAGTAACAGCTTCCTTTTTCGTTGGCTGACTCTTCTGTTGTTCTGGTCTTTTGAGGTACAAGGAATGAAAATGATGTTCATGAATATCGTGTGCACGATCATAATGCTCACAAGAATGTCCAAAGCTGGATATTACTGAAAACAATAATTGAAACAAATTCTTTATTATTCTCTAAACAATTTTAGTTCAATAAAAAAGCTATACGTGTCCCATATATGGATTTCTGGTTATATATACTGTACTTTGGCAAAATTTTAATAAAAACATGTTTACGACAAAATTTATCGCTGAGAAAAGGTGGGTACTATTATTTTAACATTCTGATTGAGCCTGACCACACCTTACTGTGATTCACCAACATGCAATTGCTTTTATAGTCTATTTAGTCTATATATACTGTACAGTGCGTGTATGCCTCCCAGTCCAGCTGTAACTACAGTGACACCTATCAAACTGCAACCTTGAAATAACATCATTACTGGTTGGAATCTGCAATATCCACAGAAGTGCTCTAGTATCGTGCAATACATACACTATAAATATTATTGTTTTAAAATTGTAATCATGAAAACCGCACCATTAAATACAGTCTCATCAGAATTGAGATGTATACATTAGTTGTATAAGCATAGAGTGAGTAACAGGTAAGAATTACTTGGGGAGGTTTCCTGTGCAAAGTGTTTACACGCCGTATTTTGTGATCAGCGGATTTCAGTTTCATCATATAATTTATCCATTATCACATAGCAAGTGCTATGCAAAATAGGTAAACTGCTATGCAAATGCAAAGACTTATGTAGATAGGAACCACACAGTAGTATGTTTTGACATAACACTAAAATATTGGAGACTTCAATAGTACTGCTTACACACAATTTGAACAATAAGTTATTTCCCGTTTTATGAATATTAAACATTTGATGAATTACTGACACAACTAAGATTAGTATTTAGTAATAACTTAGCACTGTTGTAACCAATTGCCAGTTTTGCACAGAATTTTGCTATTGTCTGTATGCAAAACCTATCCTTTAATAATATACAATAGTTTTAAGCAAGGTACAGCATATAATCAACATGATCACCATACAATGCAGCTTTTTGTAGTGGAATTTGACCATTTTGTTATCATTTCAGTGCTAATAATGAAGTCAAAGTTGGAAAATTTTGAAATTTTCCAATTTGAATTTTCATATGTACAGTAATGAATAAAATATGACAAAACTGTCAAGGCAAATGAAATGTTGAGAACCAAATGGATTGGAACTAACAACTGCTACTCCCTCTGGAGATAAAATACTTGAAGTGTTGAAGTTGGATTGAATATATATTAAAACTATTTCGAGAAATTCTCAGTATATATATATGGCAGAGGTGCTGAACAAACACAAAAAAGTGGCCTAACTTAAAACCAAGAATAAATTTAGTTTCAAGTTTCATTTCTATAGTGATGATACATATATATCAACATCTCAAACAACAACATATCCATCCATACAGTACTACAGTACTTCTACCTCACAATCGCTAATTATAGATGGAGCTACAGTACTACAGCTCTACAGTAGATGTGACCATTTCTGATAAACTGATTCCCTGAACTTAAATACTGGCCCTATCTCCATTCATTTTGGATTTCAAATGTTCAAGGGATTTTGGAAAACAGAAACTATCCACAGCACTTGATACAAACCCTCTGTCGTTAAATATTACTATAAGATAGTTCCATTTCTTATGAGGGAATTTCACTTTAACACTGTAGCATTAAGTGCTCTTCAGATCCCTTGTCATGACAGAACCACCTTGAAAAAAGGGTTAAATGACCAATTTTTTTTTTTTTTGGGGGGGGGGGCAAAGTTCTTGTAATTGAGTAAACTCTCTTCTTGTATAGCATTGTAAACAGTACAATAACAATAATTTCCAACACAAAGCAATTTCAAAGCTCCTTGATTGTTCTTAATCAGTGAGCGCCTGAGCGGTTACAAAAGGGTGAATGCAAGCAGAAAATGGACGTACTGTATACAGAGTACGGCCCTTGCTGCATAGTCAAAACTAGTGTTTGAATATACAGAGCTGTAAGTTCATTGTGTAATTCCCAGCTGGGATACTGTCACAGCTGTTTGGTCGCAGTGATTAACATACATGTAACTTCCCATGTGCAGCTTCTAGGTGATCAACCGATTAGCAAGTCAGCAATGCATAGCGTTTGAGGTATTATCCAAAAGTTGGTTATATATTGCCACTATGAGTTAACCACTCTAGTAGGTATATTAATAGTCATACACCCACCAAAGATTGATATGCACCCTTGCAGGATGGGTGGTATTTTCCAAACAGTGTCTGAAGATATGAACTTCATTAACATAATGACCTTTGACATTTATGTTACATAATATGATCTAAACATTGACAGCAATTATTTCCTAAATTTTTGTAAAACGTTCAGCCATTTGGTCACTTGGGCATGTACACAATAGCCAAAAGAAGTGTCTTGGCTGATATTGAACTCTCACCTAAGAGGGTAAAAACCTGCAAAAATTGTACCAAGTGTGTAAAAAGCATTAGTTTTCAGATTTTGGCCATTTCACATGGTTTGGGCATCACATCAAATGGTTATATTTTTCAGATCTTTACCACTTTGACGAGAAAAACTAAGTGTGCAAAACAGTAATTATCATATTTTTTTTCCAAAATATTAATGAATATGTCTCTTCTACACCTCCATAGAAGTGAGAAGTGGATTTGAATTGAATTTGTTAACCCAAGTAGCTATGATCTTGACTTCAATTTTTTGTCTGAACACTTGAGACCAGCTCTACGTATATCTGATCTACTGTAGTAGGCTCCGTTCCTCTCCTCCCTCCTCTCCTTCACATCCCACAGTAAACCATTTATCATGTATGTATTAGTTTGCACACAAGAAGACAACGCCAGGCACGGGTGCCAAAGTCAGATTTACCACTTATTTGGCGATCTTGTTTATCGATTCGTGGACAGGAGGTCAACTGATGGCCATGAGTAATTGTTACTAATTTGAATTTACTCAACTATGTCTGATACAAATTGACCTAAACTGGTCGCAAACTGACAAACTGCAACATGTATTGTTTGTCTTTCAAAACGATTAGACTACACAAATAATGGAAACTTAATACGTTCATCCAGGTCCAAGCAAATGCTATGACAGCAATGTACAGTACTGTAGCATGTCATCCTTTCAAAACCATTGCACAATCCACTTCAAACAACATCATGCTTAAGAAAACTTTCTCCTCACAAAGTTGTTTCTCATCAGCCTTTCATTAAATACCTTCATGTTACTGTAGACTCTCTTTGAGTATATACTATCAACAGTGTACTGATGTAACTATGGTGAACGGTGAAGTTTAATTAGCACTCGTACATGGTGTAAACAGCTATAAATATCATCATTCTATCAAGAATACTCTCAAACAGGAAGTTACTGTTTGGGAAAGCAGTCAAAGCACCTTCACAAAGTTCAACAGTTTCCAATTAATGTTCTAGGTTTTCATACCAACTGTTATGTTAAGATAACTGCAGGAAATGTGTTTCAATTTCAAAGTTATAGGAAGTCTGTAGTATCATTCAGTTCTATACTAAACTTGTTTCCTCTTATTTACAAAGAGGGATTTATTTTTGACACAAAAATCCCAATAACATCAAGTGGATTTTAAAGACAAATAGTTGTCATTCTAAGTACTGAGTTATCTGAGATCACATTTATTATCCTTACAGCCAAGATGGTTGTTTTGCAGCATAATGTCTCGACACTCTTCCGACAAATATATTATATAAGATTATGAGCGAAGATTTTATCGTCACAACAGATGTTAAATACAGTACATGGAGTACTGTAGATCATACTGTAGTATGGCATTTCTCGACTTTAAAAGCAAATAAAAACATTTACAGTAATGTAGCCTCTATATATCTAGCGGTCTATTTTCATAGCAAGTGTACCCTAGTTAATGTCTAGCCTATTTCCATACAAGATCTGGGCAGTATTTATGATCATGAGTCATGACCAAGTTATATAATGTGGCTCATGTAAAAGCTAGTCAGAACAAACTATTTCAACAAGTACATATTAAAAGTTGAGGTACTGACCAATACACTACTTAAATCAGTGAACAACAAATGTCTGTGCTAATTTGCCAGAAGACATGTATCATTTTGGCTGGATGATATATTTCGTAAAGTTGATTGGAAGAGTGTGCATACCAGTTCATGAACTGACAACCAGTATTTAAGTAGTATTCAATGGAGTGTACCATTTTAGACATGGAGCTATATACCTCAGTCACACTGCACTGTAATCTATTGTACCATCAATACTGGACTGTGCGTATGTATTTGCACAGGTGAAATTTTTTTTTTACATTACTTGTTCTATAGTTTTGGAGAAACAAACTGTGAGTCAAAAATTGCAATATCTTGACCCTGACTGTATCACAGGTGGTGGTATGGAAAGTCTTTATTGGTAGATGTTCTTTTAAACGCTCAACTTTAGAATTTCCTCAAAGTGCAACACTTTGATATATTACTCTGTGCATGATTGAATGAATTTCAAAAAAATAAATAAGTTAACAAAAAATCAAGTTTTCATTCAATTGCCTGATGACATCATTCACTCAGCTGTTGCCAGATCTATGCATTCACAAAATATTGAAAAATTCAAATCTTTACTATGCAAAATGCTGTAAGGATGCAGTTTTCCAGCTAATTTGCTAAGCAATCAGTTTTCAAGGCAGCAGAAGGTCCTTTTTATTTATAATGAGTGAAAGAAAGACACTGATGGGAAGTTCACTGATGAGTTATAACTTAGCTACAGTAAGTCCTCTTCTTTACTTCTTTGTACAGTATGGTGTTAATGTACAGTTTACTAGAGCTAGATTTGGGAGTCATATCACACATGCACCTACTGTACTCCTCACTAACTATATAGAGTATATTATCCTGATTGTGTATAAAGCGAACTCCCACTTCATTCTATTGGCTTCAAACTACAATCAATTTAGTGATCAAATATGACCTATTGTACAGTAGACTGGTGATAAAACCTGAACTTTGACCAGGAATGATGCTGAGAACATTAATCACAAGATACTGTGTGTACACTGATCAATTCCATGGCAATATCCTGCAACTAACCTTTATGTATGTATTGACATGTAGCAAAATATATGCAGTATATATATGGAATGAGTACTGTAGTGCCTATAAACACACCCTCTTCAAATATTACTCAGTGGTACACACATTGATGGCTTTCATACAATGTTGTTTGCTAAGAATTAATGCGTATCTTCTACAGAAACTTACAGGATGAGTGTCATTGGTAAAAACTTTGATACCGAGAAATATGGATGTGGCCTTGGTGAAATACTTTGGTGACCTTACCGTCAGTCAATTGAGAGTTAGAGGAAATTAGTGGACTAATATTTTCCTGATTGGTTGATAGGTAGAAAGAATGTGTGTTGCTAAAATACACTTGTTGTAATTGACTCTATTAAAGGGTGTGAAAATGACTTTACAAGAATCCCCCCAACACTTGATGTCAATGTAGATTCCTTAGTACAGTTAAATCTGTTTTTGAAAAGTTGGTACAATACATCAGCTGTACCACGGGTCAAGGGTCATCCTCGATGATAATTCAATTTAAAAGTAATAACTAATATATGTAGCTTCAATTACTGATTACAAATTATAAGCTAACAGAGATTGAATTAATCCATCATAAAATAATCCACTTTGAAGTAATGGAAAATATTTAAAAAATAGTTATCAGCTCTGTATCTGGGTAAAATATTGAACATAAACGTATGAACATTCACTCTTTGAATTTTCTCATAAGTTACAAGATCCAAACATTGTCATAAAGAAAATATGTTGACCTGTACAATTTTTATAACTTATCCCACTTTTCTTTTCAATAAGCCAATTCTCAGGAACATTAAATAATAGGTCAATAGCTAAATCGGTAACAGTAGAAAACTTTTCAGTGGTAGACATTCACATATTACTACACTCTCTGCACTGATGTATTTGGAAGTTTTCTGAAACTGCCGTGCAGTTATCTTACTTCTGGTCCGCCTGCCTCGTTGCTATAACTATGTAAATAACAAATGTATATCATTGTGATTTAATGGCAGAAATAAACGAAACGAAACGACCGACTAGGATACAGGTTCTCGTCTCACAACATCAAATGACAACATGTTGCAAACAAACCACAGAGACAGACAGGATAAATTTATTTAAATGCAAACTTGTTAAAAGTGAGTTAACTGCAGAAAATGGGACATTTAAATGTCTTTTATCTTTCAAAACCAACATAGAAAAAGATTTTTTTTTTCCAGATCATGACAACTAAGATAGATATCCACAGGTTGACTTCTTAAGAAATATTGTGGGTTGATATAACATTGCAATGAATGATTATCTGTTGACCTGTGCAGCAAGAGAGCCTACACAGAAATACAACATAGATACAGATTTATCCCTTTTTGGGATTCCTAGGAAATCTATCAGGTATTGACTTTTTTCTTTCTTTTCCAACTTGGTGTTCAAAATGTTAACAATCCACAGTCATTCAAAGTAATGTTTTAATACTGTACTCATAAAAGGGAGTCATAACACACTCTGCAAGACAGTTTTACACTCAAGAATCCCATTTGCTAACATTTTCAAAAGGCTTCTCAAGAAAGTATGTCCTTTTCATTGCTTATTTACCATATAACTTCAAGGCTATTTCTGGCTATTAATTTGGGGTTGCACATTGAGAAAAACATTTGAAGGCTATTCTGAAATTACTCTCCATCAGCCCAGATTCTGATAAGCATTCCATAATTGGAATTATAAATTGTTTTTGTTAGTGTATTAATTGAATCTTGAAATGTGCAAAGGCTGGATAACTTAAGGTTTGCATTCAACCGATTCAACACAAATTTTCTGCTCAAATGCATGACCAGTCACCTGTGCCACTCAAACATGTATACCACTGATGTGACCAGAATACCAGAGCTGCAAGCCGGCACGATGTAATGCAACGGTTGATGAGGGATCACATTCTTTACTTACCAGAATCACTCAACACAAATTATTTCATAACGTGGAGAAAATTCAGATTGATGGTTTTTGATTTCTGTGTTCTGATTTGACACAATTTGCCTATCCTGCAGTACTACTATTAGGCCTACATCATTCATGTAAACAAAGGTTTAAATATCAGGTTCAAACAAATTTATCACAACCGCAGTATGAAAATCCAAGAATCTGCCTCATGGATGATAACAAGTGATTGGACGAATAATAGGCATACTTCAAGATTCAATCCCTATCATCATTCAGTCATCCGTATTTAATTACTGCTAAGGGCCGCCCTAAGTTAGACTGAGCCTAAGTGTGCAGCCTAGCAAAATAAGAATGTAAGAATTGGTAGGAATTCCACAACTATTCATAAGGTTGGGTGAGTTTTCTCGTGCACGTCTTGAAAGACCTAACGTAGACCTTCCTGATTGTTGTATCAATAATTTAATGCTAATCTAAATAATAAACCCATCGAAAAATAATAAACAATTAATTTATGACATAAACCTGTCATATAGTGCCAGACGACACTTAACAGATTCCGTTCACACGATCAATCAACACCCACCATGTACATGATTATTTCTAGCTTGATATATTCTTACCTTGCAGTATAATTCATGCGTTGTCATGTTGCTTCAAAATCCGAAAAAGGAGTCGACATTTATATCATTTTACTTCATCCAAAGTTAATAACTTTTACCCTTAGCACGTTTACTTGTGCCAATAATTTGACGGTACAGTTGGAGGAAACAGAAAACTCCGACTCTCCAATCGTACACTCGTCAATATAAAAAAAAAAACTCCGTTGGTAGTATGATGAGGGTAGTTGTTTAAAAAACCTACCTGAGTTACACTACTGCTTGACTATTATACGTTGCAACATATATGCTAGATTTACCGACGTAAGACGCTAGTAAGTACAGCCTCGCCCCCTCAGCAGTGTCAATGAGGTCGGACCGAGATTGAGGATCACATTACGAGCGAAGCCGTAATTACGAGTCATTGTCTGGATCGGCGGAGCTAGGGAGAAGAGACACGGGTCAAGTTTCCAAGTTTTTATAAAACTTCAATTATGTTCTTTTCATAAAAACGAAGTGTCAAATTTAGTTAATCAATGTATGGCTCCTTTTCCAGCGATTGTAATTAAAACGAGCGCAGTTGTTCAGATTATACAAAATTATGTTAAACAAGTGTGGTTTTGTTGGAAAGCATCCAGTTTTCAATCTGACATTTTTGGTACATACTGCATGGGATGTACAGAGAGAGGATCTATTTTGTCCGGGTATTGTGTGGATTCAGTGTGGTTTGCCCTTCAGTTCAAAGTCACATGTCCCAACTTGCCCCTCGAAATTTTGCACGCCTTCTCAGATGGGACACTCTTCTGACGCCTCTGGGTTAGTGCAAATTTCATCAGAAGAAAGACCAGATGATGTCGATCTGAAAGCAAAAGCTGTCAAGAGTGATCAAAATGCCGGGTTTGCATAGTAGCGCACATGTAACAAGTTGCGTTTGGAAAAAAGAGGGCGCTATGCTGGTTTAAAAAGTTTTAAAATCAAAGCCGTACACTAATCTCAACATTTATTTTACATTATTTTTGTATATAGGGGACAAATGAAAGATGTCCACATATTCTACAGAACACCTAACTTTCACTATTACACTTTTGACAATATTTGTATACAGTGTTGAGGTTACTAAACGCACCATTAATAAAGCAAAGTTTTGTTTGTTTGATTGATTGGAAATAAAATGAGAGAGTTCATGAGCAGGGATTGGTATTTTCAAAGTTTCAATTTCCAATAGTTATCGTCTACTTCTATACCATCCTCTCACATCGTCTTACCCTTCCATCCCCTACCTCCGGCAGTGGTTTACGGCAATACTTCCTTCTCTCAAATTACTCGAAGACGTTAATTTCGAGGTACCACAGGAAGGAGAATTGCTATGAAATTTGAACAAGAATGACGACCATGAGCAACGAAAACTTAACAACGACAGATATATAACCGGTATGAACTAACTAAAAGGAGCCATTCCTCGCTCATAATAGTAATGTTTATTGTGATATTGTATATATGCAAGCGTTAAATGTGTGTCCGTTGAACTTGAAGTCTCTGCATGTTTAAAAAGTAGTAGGCTCAGCCATGTCAATCAGTATGAATACTGAGGTCAATGCGACGATAATCTACCGAGTTCGGCCTGATGAGGTGTGTGTGGGGGGGGGGGGGGTCAGGGCTATATGGGATACATGGTTAACTGAACAGCAGTATTCTCATTTTCATGATATATACTTAAAGGAAATAGAGTTTTTAAAAGGTTCCCCCGATAACATAATTGACCTCTGCTAGCCGTGCACGCCGCCCGGGCGCGAATATTTTTTTCCCAAACTGAACTGACACTGAAATTATTTCCTCGATTCTGATTGGTTATCAGCGAGCACGTGATATACTTTAGTTTTCAACATGGATCCTCCATAATCTGTCGATATCAGTATGATCAACACAATCAAATTCAAGATATTAACATTAGCAACTTTCCAGAACTTTTAGTAGGTATATTTGAACGAAAGTATAGAGTGAAGCAACTATTCCCAACTACTGCGCCCATTATAGGCAGTCCTCGTTCGTTTGTTTACTCGCTTGACTCCGCTCTACGCAACACATACATGTAATGTAGCCTATTGTACTGTGTATAGTATACAACACAATAACACACAGTGCATTTGTAATTGTATACATGTAGCCGATGTACATATGTACCGTGGTGTTTGGTTGCGATACTTTTAGTTTTATAATCATAAATTCAAAATGTATTCAGTCAATGAATCATGATAGGCCTATTCGAATATGTAGTGGCCATGAAGACGCGCGAGCGAGTGTGTGTCAGCCAGTGAGTGTACACAAACATGGCATTTGACGATATGTCTGTGTCTTTTGACTTGTTAACTAGTTGTATATAGCATTATAACCTATACGTACGTAACCACATATGTTTACCTGCACAATTAGTTCTTATACATGGTGACATAGTAGGCCTGCATTAACCGTATATACGTATTCGTACTAGTTCGTACGAGATCTCAAATTCACTAATATAGGCCCTACCGCCCTTGCAGTAGCTCTTGATAACTGGAAGCCTCACATTGTATCTACATGTAGGCACACTTAGGCCTACATACTTTAACTTAGCCTGTATATGGCGTACACACGTATTTTTGACATGATGCGGCCCATGAGGATTGGTATGATCAACACTAACAGTGTCACATACATTCATTCATAAACGCCGACTACCATTCCGGTTTTGATCAGCCAATCAGAATCGAGGAAATAATTTCAGTGTCAGTTCAGTTTGGGAAAAAAATATTCGCCGCCCGGGCCGCGAATATTTTTTTCCCAAACTGAACTGACACTGAAATTATTTCCTCGATTCTGATTGGCTGATCAAAACCGGAATGGTAGTCGGCGTTTATGAATGAATGTATGTGACACTGTTAGTGTTGATCATACCAATCCTCATGGGCCGCATCATGTCAAAAATACGTGTGTACGCCATATACAGGCTAAGTTAAAGTATGTAGGCCTAAGTGTGCCTACATGTAGATACAATGTGAGGCTTCCAGTTATCAAGAGCTACTGCAAGGGCGGTAGGGCCTATATTAGTGAATTTGAGATCTCGTACGAACTAGTACGAATACGTATATACGGTTAATGCAGGCCTACTATGTCACCATGTATAAGAACTAATTGTGCAGGTAAACATATGTGGTTACGTACGTATAGGTTATAATGCTATATACAACTAGTTAACAAGTCAAAAGACACAGACATATCGTCAAATGCCATGTTTGTGTACACTCACTGGCTGACACACACTCGCTCGCGCGTCTTCATGGCCACTACATATTCGAATAGGCCTATCATGATTCATTGACTGAATACATTTTGAATTTATGATTATAAAACTAAAAGTATCGCAACCAAACACCACGGTACATATGTACATCGGCTACATGTATACAATTACAAATGCACTGTGTGTTATTGTGTTGTATACTATACACAGTACAATAGGCTACATTACATGTATGTGTTGCGTAGAGCGGAGTCAAGCGAGTAAACAAACGAACGAGGACTGCCTATAATGGGCGCAGTAGTTGGGAATAGTTGCTTCACTCTATACTTTCGTTCAAATATACCTACTAAAAGTTCTGGAAAGTTGCTAATGTTAATATCTTGAATTTGATTGTGTTGATCATACTGATATCGACAGATTATGGAGGATCCATGTTGAAAACTAAAGTATATCACGTGCTCGCTGATAACCAATCAGAATCGAGGAAATAATTTCAGTGTCAGTTCAGTTTGGGAAAAAAATATTCGCGCCCGGGCCTGGCTCTCGCAGACCTTGTTAATGGTTGATGATTATACACGTGAGTATAGTGTAATTGTAACCTGAGAATGTAGTATCACGTATCATTCAAAACATGTTCCGTATATATAGTATGCATTAATTTATGCTACATACAAACTTGAGAGGATGTATGTAATTACACATTCGCCTTACCTTGTACCAGACACTGCATGTGTAACTGGTCAAGTCGTTTCATGGAAGCAGTTATTTCATAATGAAATCTGACAGGTAGAAGACTTATTGAAAATGATGTATTAACAAATGAGTCTTCTGCCATCAAGTCAGTGGCGGCGGAACCGGGGGGGCTTGGGGGGGCTCAGCCCCCCCAATAAAAAAGTTGAGGGGGCAAATGCATGATAAGCCCCCCCAATATTTACCAAGGCTCCGAAACGTGCATCTGCCCATTTTTCAATGCATACTTGTCGATCTGTCCGATGCACACGTATACTCTATAGGTGTAATAATTTTAGTAATTGCTGGGGGACCCTCGGCCCGTCCCCTGGCTATAGACCACATCGTCACCCCAACCGCGTCTTCACGCTCCGTGAAAAGTGGAAGCAGTGAGTGTGAGACCCGGTAAGCGTAACACAACTTCGTCTTAGGCCAATGACTTGCCTCATTTCAGCCAGTTCTCCAACATCCCCTTACTTAGTGGCGGAGCGTCCATATATACAGTCAGGGGGCGGATGCCCCCCCCCCCCCTGACGGACTCAAATGGACTGCTGGCGCCCTTTTCAGCTTTTCACTACTTTTTACTTATTCGCGATTTTTGACTATATTATTGCGCTCTCATATACCTATTGACATTTGTCATATTCTGTTAGTGTAATTTTCCGACAAAATGGCGACGACACCTATTTATTCTCCGTTTATCTGCAAATTAGCAAGGCCCCGGAAAGGGTCATTTCCTGCAATCTAGGGAGTATCTTTACTCAAAAATTTTCTGTACGCTCCGCGCCAAAGCGCCCCTACAGACAATTCTTGCCCTCCCTGACCAATACTCTAGCTCCGCCACTGCCCTTACTACACTCAAAAACATCTTTGCGAGTACACTACGAGTAATAGCTACTCTCTTAAAAAAACCATCGAATATACAAATTACAATGTTTTTACAGACTTTTACGTGCAATCTGAGAAATTGCAGGCTTGAGACCCATATTTTAGGGCTAGGTATTCGCAGCATAAAACACTCGGAAAGTACCGTTTCCGGCCATCTGGGGGTTTGAAAAAACCCAAAATTTTTTTGTACGCTCCGCGCCAACCGATGGTGGCGCTCCGCTTAGATAGTCTCCAGAGCTGATAGTCTCCACACATTAGCCCCCCCAATAATTTTTCCGTTCCGCCGCGCCTGCATCAAGTTATATATAACTTGCAAAAATAGGTTGTTAGTTCGGATCTGTGCTGTCTTTTAAGGTAAACATTGATACTTTCTTTACTAAGAGTGTTCGTATTTAATGGGGTTAATGGGGTTGATATATATATATATATATATATATATATATATATATATATATATATATATATATATATATATATATATGTATATATATATGTATATATATATATGTATATATATATATGTATATATATATATGTATATATATATATATATATATATATATATATATATATATATATATATATATATATATATATATATATATATATATATATATATATATATAAATATTGCGTGTATTCCTGTGGTGGGGTTTACTATGCTTGTGCTTTCCATGGGGCATGTGCCCTTCTTGTCCCTTTAACCCCTATTCGGTTCAAAGTATAAATTATTAAAGAACGGTATTAACAAGAGTTTATTAAGACTATCCGTGCACCTTCTCTGAGGCTTTGCCGACGAACAGATAAAGATGGCTGAATTGTGGGTCATATTAGTGGCATACATCTGTAGGAGGGAGCGGGTAGGAAAGTTTCAGGGGTGGAATGTTGACCAATTGACATCCGTTTTTAAGCTGACACAAATATTCAAAAGTAGCCTTGTTATCATAGCACAATCTTGGGTCTGGACTTGGCAGGCTCGGAAGGATGCTTGATCTGTCAATAGACCAGGTTGCAGTACAAAACCAGTATTGACATTGTGACGGCTTATCTGGCAATTTTAAAGTTTCTACTTGAAGCACGGTCATATTTTATGGCAAACTTAAGGCGAATTTCAACGTTTTAGCTCAAAATTTCGACATCGCATCTCATAAGTAGAACGTTGTATGCAAGGGCGGCGGAAGCACTTTTAATCTGGGGGGGGGGGGGGCACCGACATCAAAGGGCACTTTGCAGAAATTCGATTGGACTGATGCAGCCTTATATTTAGTACCCTTAATAACTCTTATTGTATTATCTTATTTGCGTATACACATCACTCCATCAACGCCCCCCCCCCCCCACTCAAGGAAAATATGCATACTAGCACTGCAATATCCAATGTGCAAATTGGGAAAAAGGAACAAGTTTTCTTTTGAGACTAAATGAGGTGAAATCATGCTAGTTGCTAATGTAGGAATCTTCCGAATTAGAGTTTATTTCTTGTCAATATCTTAACAAATTTTTTCCATTCGAAATAGCTCTGAGTTTGACCCACAGAAATTAATTAAAAGTCAGTGGCGTAGCCAGGATTTGCAAAGTTGTATGCACGACTATCTGAGCGGAGCGCCATCTTTGGTTGGCGCGGAGCGTACAAGAAAGTTTTTGGTTTTACAAACCCCTCAGATGGCTGGAAACGGCCCTTCCCGAGTGTTCATTCTGGTTCCCTGGCCTCTTGCTAACTTGAGACACCTCAGTTTTTATGTAGAAAAAGGGCACATTTTTAACCTGAGGAAAAGTGGGGGGGGCACGTGCCCCCTGTGCCCCCCGGTTCCGCCGCCCTTGGTTGTATGACAAATTTACCCTTAGTTCCTGAAGTTAGTTAGACGTCCTGGCCCCTTGGCACGTCGATGACGTCATAACAAATGGGTATCTTGTTCATGCGTGCAGTAGAAAAGTAGTGTCAACACTGCCAAAGAAAAGGTACACGAAAGGGAACTTTCTATAAGCAAGTATTACAGTGAAAATACAGGTAAGTGATTTTAAATAGCAGTTAAGAGCATGTTTATAATTTCTTTCGTGGCTAAAAAACAGTTAAATAGTCGCTGTTATTTGTCGCTGCGAAATAACGTTTGATCGTAGTTTGTCACGGTTCTCTAGTTCCGCGATATTTCCCCCATGTAACCTACTGTTACTTGTTCGTGTTATTCATAGGTGTGTTAACTGAGTTAAAGGACTTCCTTCTACCTGGTTGAGTTTTGCTAACGGACAGCCATAATAACTGCAGTTTATTTAGTTATTTGAATTTCCAAGGCTCATGTAAAGCTCATAAGTATAGCTCATAAAGCTGACTTAGTTTGTCAATGTTGTTAGCTTGATGTAGTTGTTGGCATCTATATCAAAGTGAAGATTTTATTTTTTTAGACTTAGACATCTGTAATGTTGGACTATGAGCATTTGTAATTGTTTGCTTCATGGACACTTTAGCCGCAGTATGTCATAATGTTAATTTCACTGGAAAGTAATACTTTTCAGTCAAGCAGAATCATGTATTTTAACCAAGTCAGAATAGCACAATTTTAATTACCAAGTGTAAGGTTATGGATACTGTACGTCAATATGTTGGCTTCCTTATAAATGTTAAAATATGATAAAAGGTCACATAATAACTAATTGTATTTGTTGCAGTTATGGAGGAATTAAAAGGCAAGGAACTAGTAACATGGTTAATCATATAAAAACATGGTTAATCACAGTAACATGGTTAAACATATGTTCGTATTCTTGACCCTTTCATCTTTACCCAAACCCATATTCAAAGAGTCTTATAACTCTTCGTTCATTGCTTTGCAGTGTCAACATGGCTCATTCCGCTCACTACGAGTGTAAAATTGGACCCTCAATTTTAAACTCAGATCTCTCCGCTTTGGCAGATGAGAGTCAGAGGATGTTAGACAGTGGTGCAGATTATCTTCATTTAGATGTAATGGACGGGTAAGCAGTTTGTTATCAGCGAACATCAGTATTATCCCTCTAACCTCCCCATCTCCAACCTCTACCCCCCTCCCTCCCCTCAATGAAAAACAGAAGTACTAGTCTAAGCAACCTGCATTGCATATAAGAATTGTGAAGACAGGATTGTTATTTTTCTAATCGCCCAGGAGACCCTGCATAGATTGCACAGTTTGGCAGATATTTGTAACATGACCACACTGGTTTAAGTATTTCTGATCAGCCTTGTTTAATGGTAACATTACAGCTACATCATGACAAAAATTTGTGGTGATTTTTCATGATTTGTTAATGGTTTCATTTCTCACAGACATTTTGTACCTAATATGACCTTTGGCCATCCTGTCGTGAAGTGTCTTCGTTCCAAGATCAAATCTGCTTTCTTTGGTGAGAATTCACATGAAAAGTGTAGAAGCATTTAATACAACGGAAACGTTGTTTGTCATCATTTCATTTCTTTGGGAGTGTCATATCAAGTTATATGAATATTCAGATACCATTTCTGTGGTAGGTCTCTATCATTTCAAAGATATGTAAACAGTTTGCTTTTGTTATTCATTTGTTGTTCATGTAGTAGTTGTTGCACACTCTGTCAAAACTGGGAACGAAAAAATGTCCATTCGTTCCATTTATTTTCAAAAGTGAATTACAGGTCTAACTTTCATGACGATAGGTACAAAGATGTCAGATGAATATTGCTTTTCAATAGAAAATTTAAATCTGAAGTTTAATAAGTGATAACAGACTTGTCTTATTTTTTATTTAAAATATTTTACATTTTTTCTTCTTTGCAGATATGCATATGATGGTGTTAAATCCAGAAAAGGTGAGAATGATTAGTGAGAAAGTTAAATGGTTTTGACTTTTGAACAAGTGCTGTGAAAATGGCATAGTGAGGACTCAATTCATGTGTCCCCAAACTGATTGTGTATATTGACTAAATAAGAAACTGTTGGTGCCTGTCATTGATACTTCCTTTTCATATACGTTTCAACACCAAGGATAGTGACTGCATAATAATCTCAGTATAAAATAAGTTAAGACTGAACCATTGCACAATATAAAATAGTTGTAAGTTGCTACTGCTGTCTAAATAGAAGTGAACAGAATTTAAAGCATTTTGGTAGTATGTAGTTACCTAACAATTAATCAGAACTATGTTTGAAGGAACTTGAGTTGTAAAGAAAGGCTTGCCGATAGGGAGTGTGTTGGAGGAGGGGGGGGGGGGGGGGGGAGGAAGGGGGTGCTACAGCTCTGGTGTCAATAAGGGTACCCAGGAGAAATATGGAGGGGTCCTGGGAAAATATGGTACAAAGGATCGTGTATTCTCAGTTTCTTGATATTCTTCCTCTTGTTCTTATTTGTGTCCTCTGGGCCTGACCACGCTCTCGATAACTGTGCATTGAGAACCTTTTATATGTTAACGATTCTTTCATTCTTCGATCAGTGGGTTGAACCGATGGCTGATGCTGGGGCGGACCAGTATACGTTTCACATAGAGGCCACAGATAAACCAGCAGAGACCATTAAGAAGATTAAAGATGCAGGAATGAAGGTAAACAGTAAACTAATGTGTTATTTGATGATCTGGATATAAAAAAATGGAAGACTTTGTTTTTTTAGACTGTGAAGAATATGTTATGGTATAATCCATTAAGACCGCCGTTATGACATGATTATGTTACAATCAAATTTATGGCCAGTTTTTTTCTTGATATACGAAAAGGCTAGCAATAGTGTCATGATGTCATGATAGATTTAGAAATGACACCCAAGCCCTGCTCAAGCCCTGCTCAAGCCCTGCTCAAACTGTCGATTTCAAACTTCCCTCAGGTTGGAATAGGTGTGAAGCCCAAGACGCCGGTAGAATCGGTCTTTCCATTCGTAGAAGAGGTTGATATGATTTTGATCATGACGGTGGAGCCTGGCTTTGGAGGGCAGTCTTTCATGGAAGATATGATGCCAAAGGTTGGTAGAGATTGAAACACTATCTAGATAATAAATGGCTTATCCAAAGGTTGTATGTGTCTTAATGTACACATGATTGCAGACAAACTGATCCTATGAACCTAGGAAAATTACAGCTAGGACATACTCTCAAGCCTACAATATGGAGAGAGAGATGGGGGGTATTGGGCTAAGAGACCATGGACCCATAAATTTCCACAGCAGCGATTGTCACTTAGACAGGTTGCCACCACAGACAAAAAAATTCAATACTAGTGTTCATTGGTCTGAGTTCTGAACACCCTACCCCCTCCCCCCCCCCCACCCCTCCAATCCCAAATCTGTGTTGAGTATGTTATTTTCAGTGTACGATGCAGTATTATTATTATTGGTAAAATTAATCATTTCACATATTTGCATTGATTAGGAGAGGATTAATCAATCTTGTAACTTGTTAGTCTCACCAATGAATATCACAGTACATTTATGCAGTTGAAAATCACAAAACAGAGAAATGCCACAAGGAAGATTAATTTGTAGAAAATGGGAAAGAAATCAACCATTGCTGGAGAGGTGTGAAAATCATTTCAGATCATGTATCCTCTATTTTAATGTTAAAGGTGCAAGCCTTACGTGCCAAGTACAGGTCCTTAGATATTGAGGTCGATGGTGGCCTTAGTCCTACAACCATTCACAAGGCTGCAGAGGTATGTAAAACACTGTTCAGTATTAGAGTATTTTTACCAAAAAAGAAGAAAAAGTCCAAAACAAGGAAGAAAAAGACACACAAAAATGGTAAAAAGATGAAAGAGGTGTTGTCTGTGTTTTTTGCATAGAGTGTGTACGTTTTATAGCCAGACAGTTTGAAGGATTTGTCTGGTAACCAAAGTTGTCTGAAATGTCTTGCCAGATGACTTGAACAGATAAAGTTTAAGCAGGAAAGGAAATTACCTACAGAGAGTGACTAAATTGTCTGTCAGTGGGTTTTTTGTGCGTAAAATTATGTATTAATAACACTGCAAATTTAAAGCAAGGTTAACAATAGCTGGTCAAGTGATTGGGAGAACCAGAACCATGTGAAGTATAACAAGGTTTTAAAGCAACACATGTATTCATTTATCTGATATGTAAATTAGCATCTGGTCTTCTAAGTTTAAAGTAGTTTGTTGCTGATGTGAAAGTACATATTCTGAAAAGAGTTTTCAAAGTATTTACTTCACTCCTCACTTACCTGTCTCCTCACAACAAATGCACTCTAACTCTACCATGTCTAGAGCAGTTGGTAACCTTTTAGGCACTGGCCTTTCCGGTCTACTGCCCTCATTCTCATGCTACCATAGTTGATATTTTTTTTTAATATCCAATGACACTTCTTCATTGACAATTTCGTTTCCTTTCAAGAAGTTCTATTTTTTTCTGTTTAAAAAGCTTATAAATCTTTTATTAATTTATACTTGGTCAGGCTGGTGCAAACATGATCGTGTCTGGAAGTGCCGTTGTCAAGAGCGATAATCCTAAACAAGTGATGGACAACATGAGAGGCTGCGTACGGGAATGGATCATGAAGTCAACTCTAGAGAGGTGATGTCATGACGATGACGATGATAGAAACAGATTTATCTCGCTCCGGTGGAGGGAAAACAAGGACGTCGGCCATTCCAAGTTTTTTTTTGTACTAAAGAAGAAGAGTTGAAATATTCCGTTCCCTTTCTTACTTTCATCATCTCAGATAGTAAATTTATTTTTGACCACTTAAATGTTGCATAGTTCTGTCATGGAATGGTGGTGTGACAGGTTTTGCTCAGGTGATAATAGTGTTAAAACACCAGGCATGTCATTACTGTGTGATATTTGTTACTGCTGGTAATGGGGTTTTTTGGTCTGGGGTGAAATTTGTTGTTTCAACAAACTCTTAACATCAATGGTTCTCAATTTTCTACGAGGACCATAGACAAAGAATTTGTTGGAGCAAAAGTGTCCAACGGAATCAAAATCTCACTTGATCGATCAATGTGCTAGGTAAGGCAGGTAGGGTGCCTAAGCCTATGGCCTGTGAAACAGACCAATTTTTGCAAGATTCTGAGCCCAATTTGATCACAGGTCACTGAAATCTTTCTGTGGTCAGGTTTGGCTTCTTATTGAAAACACCTGCACTATGCCCAGTCAGTCTTGCATAACTGGAGGGGGGCTAAAGTACTATTCCATGGTGAACAATAATATAGTGGGGAATAAATGATCATTACTAATGTAATATTAAATGCTGGTAATTTTCCTATTATGGTTGACAAGTATATGCAAAGGGTAGATTGTTATTGAGATTATTTATCATTTATATTTGCTATGCCTGATGAGGTGATAAGTATTTATGCCAAACACTGAAATGGGGGAGGGGGGGCAGGGGTTTATGTAAGAAAAGGCATTTTCATATAGTTAAAGTAAAGTTAAAGCCGTCATTGAGTAAACTAATGATCACTTGTCAAATGTAACAATTTAGTTGCACATATTTTAAAACTATTTGGATGTTTTCTAATCATTAATATCTTATTTTTTTCTTCTAATTAGCGGGAGTGGGCGGGAGGTTAGGGAGAGAAGTATTTCTCTTCATTTCCTAGTTTTTTTCTGCAACAAATTTGATCATACATGTCTGATATGATGCAACAATTGAGTTGTAATCACCATTTCAGCACTGAAAGAAACATGATGGGGAGAGGGGAGGGGATGGGGGGTGATAAGATTGAATTCTGCATTTTTAATGACCCCTGGGTAAATGATATCAAATACTTTTGGGGAACCCCTGGTCTAGCTGTAGTTTTCAATGTTGAGGAGTACCTTGAAGTGTCTCAAATTTGAGATAAGTACTTTTAACTTTTGTTAATTTGTAACAGGTGACATTTATGAGATCAATACTAGGTCCCTTCAAGCACAAAACTTAAACTTCTTATTAAAACAACATTGAGGACATTAAAGACAAAAAAGAAAATACCAGTCATTTTAATGAGAAAACATTTTTATTTTCATTATTTAATAAAAATCATCAAATTTTTCAATGAAACATTTGTCATCGTTTCTAGATTTTTTCAGTTTTCCTCCCTTTTTTTTTTGGTTTTTATCAGTTTCCATATCATATGCCTTTGTACAAGAAGCTAAAGAATTGCATTCCAAGGCAGAAAAAAATACACAATCTGAAGAAAACTAGAGACAAAGAAGGTTTCTTCATTTTGGCCTTGACGATGCAGACTGCAAAATAAAGCTCAGAGAGAAGCAGAGACTACCTCTCACACACGAATGACGATAATTATATTCATAATTGAAAAAAAAAAATACCAAATCAAAAGATAAAAAAAAGAAATTATGTTTTAATGATTGAATCGAAATAATTCAAGATTTTTTTTTTTATCTTACATTTTTATATGATATGAACCATGTGAAGAATATTTCACATGTCTTCCTACTTTTAATAAATTTGAACTTTTTTTTTAACGAATATGCCCAATTATTTGTAAACTCTTCTATTTTTAAAAGACGACACAATTTCGTTTAATGTGAAGAGAAGAACATCATGAGAAAAAATGAGGTACGCAAAAAGAACAAAATGTTTCAAAATAAGACTGTTGAAAAATGAGGTGAACAGGGAAAAAAAAGAAGCTTATAACAGAACAAACGTGCCCCCAAAATGTTGACAAGTAAACATTTTGGGTTGTTGTTCTAGCTGCTTCACCCAAATTTTGGAGGCATATCTACACAGACAATTCATGTGTCCTACAGTGCTGCCAAAGTCAAACATCCATTCTGAAAATGACAATGACGGAATTTGAAGCGTCTCGAAGGATAAATGCAATAACTTGTTACACAAAGGCCATCTAGCGATAAAAAAAACTGTGTCGTAGTTTTTTAGGAAAACTGCTGAGAAAAAAATTTTGTATCAGGAATTATTATGAAGTTTCTTTTTCACTCATCCAGAGAGAAACCCTCCCTTTCTCTTTGCACACTACTGCCAAATACCAAATAATTTTAATACTATTATTTATATTATAGCAAAAAGTGAGAAAATATAAGCAGAGACCAACTTTAAAAACACTACAAACATTCAATCATCAATAAACAGTTACTATGCAACCCTTCACCTGCCTTCAATGCTTCCATCACCATCTCCTTCCTGGGACCTTCAATCCATTCTCCATACTCTTTCACACCTTTGCCCTCCCCCCCACCCCCCCACCCCACCTCTGCCCAACCTCTTTGTAAATTCCTAAGGCGGACCAGCCATCCCTTTTAATCATTTCTCAATCTTCCCTAACTTGATTCTAAAATACTGCCCCCGCTTTCCCTGTTCCTCTGAATTTGTCAGGTACTGACCGAGGACTTAAAATTGACAGATTCAAATAATTTGTTGATAGCAAAATTTGTTCGAGGGAGGGTGCATTATTTTGGACCACTCGGCGAAAGATGTAACTGGGATAAACATGCATATTGCAACAATTTAAAGCTATTTATACTGCGATCTCTGGATATGATAACGAGGTATTATTGGAAGGCTGTGTCAATGACGACAAGGATATCGT
Organism: Apostichopus japonicus; assembly: GCF_037975245.1. Taxonomy (NCBI): domain Eukaryota; kingdom Metazoa; phylum Echinodermata; class Holothuroidea; order Aspidochirotida; family Stichopodidae; genus Apostichopus; species Apostichopus japonicus. The sequence continues at coordinate 23,925,348 of NC_092564.1, read as the reverse complement.
TGATCAAAAGGAAATAAATATTATCAAGAGCAAGAGATTCCATGAAGCTTCCCAAAAGGAATCGCAAGAGTACAAATGACTTCAAATGCAGTTCCGCATGTGGGATTTTCGATCCCTTAGAAGCCCAATATTGCATCTTTTTCATATATTTGCATTGTTTTGCTTCATACGAGAGTCTTAAATTTCAATTTAATCTCCAACTCCCTTCACCAACCACACAATGTTAGAATATGCAACGAACCTGGTGGGTGTGGAAGGAGGAAGTCGTGGGGACTGACAGGGACACGAAGGAGAAGGCAAATTTTCTGGCAGTGTCAAGTTTCATTTTACTCATCAGCACAAATTCTAGTTTTAAGTATCAACACTTTGTAAACCTTTACAAAGACCAATTTTCTTTGATGCTTTTTTCTCCCCTTGCATATAATACAAGGTAATTGCAAGGAGGGATGAAAGGTACATAATAATATAGATCCATTCAATGAATCAAATTTTACACAAAGTGCAGTTTCTTCGAATCTCTTCTCCCCTTGCATAATACTACAAGGTAATGCGCAAGAGGTACATCATAATAATATATAGATCAATTTTTTCAATTGATTCATCATTTCCTAACACTCTTTATTATCTCAAATAACCATACAGCATAACCTCCTTACAAGAAATACAACCTCACACAGAGATTATCACCAAATTGTAGGACTAAAAAAAATGACTATCCGTGTGGTACTGTGTGAGATTGCTGAATAATCCACATGACTTTCATACTTCAAAAATGTCATCTACAAATGATGTCCAAAATACAAACTAACCTACGGTTAAAGCTCTTATACACCATTTATCATTCATGTGTCACCTCCGATAACAGAAGGTATCAGACTATCAACTACTTTAAGAACCCAACTTACATAAGATGCAAACATTACACTGATCAAAATGGGAAAAAAAAAGAAAGAGGGAAGGGGAAGGGGAGGTGGTTATAGAGAGTAAAACAGGGTACAGGATGCCTCGTTTTACTTTCATAACCGTAACACATATTGTGATTGGCAAAGAAAAAATAAAAACATGCAAGTTTAAGGAACTAATGGACAAAAAACAAGATTAGAACGAACGAACGCCTAGTTCTGCTCCTCTTCTAAACCGGAAAACATGTTCTTTTGCGTCCAATCCTTAATGGAAAATAAAAAGAAACAGGAAATGAATAAAAGTAATTAAGAAAAAAAAAAAATTTCAGTCAAGTCAAAAATTGGAACTTCTGGACAAAAAATCAGGACACGATGAGTGACAAGAGCATAGAGATTTTAATGGGAAGAGAGAAATGAAGGAAGAAGTCAGTTGGGATGCTACTGAGAGAGTCGCACTGTGACGTACACAGAATAATCAACTTATCAGCAGGGTCTTTGCATTACTAAATCTATTACACTATATCAATCCTGTTTGATACTCAAAACCCATAACGATATACGTGACAAGTCAAGTTTCACCGAGGTCGTGAATAAGGTGAAACGAAGAAAAAAAAAAAAAAAAAAATCTGATTTTGTGTTTTCTGCATGTGATTTAAAGTTTAATAACTTAAAGATTAACCATTAATAAGTCTTCATGCCCTGGGAAACAATTCCAGTTGGATGCCTTACTTCGATTAACTGCTGAATTGTGTTTCTGCATGTGATTTAAAGTTTAATAACTTAAAGATTAACCATTAATAAGTCTTCATGCCCTGGGAAACAATTCCAGTTGGGATGCCTTACTTCGATTAACTGCAATGTTAGTGAAATAATAATCGGTGGATTGGTCAAATTCTTTGAAACACACAAAACAAACGCCAACAATGGTTAAAGGTCTGCATTTTTTCATTTGATATGACTTACAACTGACCTAAGTTTTATCAATTAATTAATATAAATGTATGAAAACAGCTTCAAAATGTCAGTTTTTTTTTTCTTTCTTTCAGATAAACACAGTTCATGGCTTGTAAAACGAATAAACTTTAAATGTTTATTTTACTTTATAAAGGATTTTTTTTTTTTTTAAAACAGCAACATTTTTGGAGGGCAAAAGTATTCTTTTGCGATTAACGGTAACACGCTGAAATGGATTAAACTTTACCTTGATGGGGTTATCGGTCTTTGGAACACTTAATCTGACTTTGTAGTTGGCTGTTTGGTTTAATTTTTTGAAAAAACATGACACTATCTTTAAAGATCTGGATACAATTGCATTTCACTAGGCTGGATAAGTCATTTCACATAATGTAAAAAAAAAAAATTAAATTATGGTTTATGATGTAAGTTGTGTGGGCTTTTATTAATATTCTCTTAATAAACAAATATGATCTCTTTGCTGGTCGCTTAGACATCTCACCAGTCAATATATTGTCTAATTACATCATTTTGTTACAAGTCACATGAAATATTTGTTAATCAAATATACTTGTCACTGTTAAGGACTATTAAATATAGTCAACCATGTAGAATACATTTGGTAGGTTTAATTTATACATATTTATGAAATATGACTTTTTCCATGAAGCTTAAACACCTTACCGTATTTATATGTGCGCATGTCATGTCCAATGTGGCTGAACCTACACCTACTTTAAGCAACAATTCTTTCACTTTTTATTGTAAGTTTCAGAAGTTTTAGAAAATTTAATTTGTGGAAAACTCAATACCACCCTCTAATAAATTTTACTGGATGGGCAACGGCACATTAGACCTTCCACTCTTCGTCAAACATAAAACCGTGGAGAATTAAAGCAATTTATTTCCCAAGAAAACTATTAATTGACCTTACTGAGTTGTAGTAACAAAATATTATTTCTTGTGTTAATTCATTTCTTTTGCAACATGCTACTGTGTGTGCAAAGTGGCATACACATATAGTGAGTTCTATTTATTTATAATTTCTTCCCATTCATTTTTCCTTTTCCCACATGCGGGTGTTTTACTTAGTTAAGCCCCGAAACTACCACCTAGATCATTTGATTTCCACAACCATGATTTACGTAATAATATCATTAAATTTATATCTTGTTGAGGAAAAAACAAAATAAATTCAACCAAAATCCAAGTGTGATCAAAACTGTCAGAACGTGCGGTAAGAACGGCTGTAAATTATAACTAACATTAAAACAACAACACAAAACAATTTGAATACTTTAATTATTCAGGAGCTTTAGGTTACCTTTGGCTTTGGTTCTTCAAACTTGGGCATATCAGCAGGTTTTCGTGGCGATTTCTCCTGCTTTTTCTCAATCGGCTTTTTAGGAACAGGTTTAGTTCCCCGGCCATCTCCTTGAAGAGAAAAAAATACAGATAAAAAAAAATTAAATATTGATCACCCGATAAAAATTACTTCTGAGGTTTTGGGAACATATTGTCCAACGGATATTGGCATTGACTGAGTCATGAATATTTTAGAATATGCCAAAATCATTCATTTACTTTCTTCATTCTTTCTTCTCTCCATCCCTTGTCTACTAATCCCCTTACATCTATCTCCTTGTGTTCACCATGCTCATTAACCTGTCTGTATTCTGTGCGTGTTTTTGTCCCTTCTGTTACTGTTACTTGTCATGTAGCCTCTGAAGAAGATCCTGCTAGGATTGAAACGTCAGGCCAACTTACTTTTACACATTCTCTTACACAGGCTCTCTAGTGTATAAGCAGTTTGCTAACAGTTTTATTTTATTTTGATTTACTTGACCACTCAGATTTCCTTTCAAAACTTCAAGAAGTAAACCCGATTCGGAAAGTTTTTCACTTTCACCTTGAAACTGACGAATATTTAATGGTGAAGAAGTGTTTGGGCGATGAAATATTTAATATTTCATGATAAACATTAATTCGATGAGAAAAATCTATGAGGGTGTCTTGGTTTATTAATTTCCAAGCTGATTTTGAGTTTTAACTCAGTAACACCGTTCCCATGCTTTCAACATAAGAAAATCTCAAGACTTTTTCTAGATCTTAACCTGTTTTACGGTTTACTATGAAGACTACACATAAGGATGTGATGTTAGGCTACATATAGTTAGCCTAACACTTGCAATTATTGTACAATGAATGCTAACACCCATCATTAGAACACAAATTTATCGGAATAATCGCAGGGGACTTTTACATACAGCATTGATTGTTCGGGACAAAAAAGTTCTTTTTGTCCAAAAAGAAACAGTTTAACTCAAGGACTTTCAAGACCCACAAAAGATGATTTTCATTTTCCAAATTTTCCAGATTTTTGTGGAATGCGTGGGAACCATTTAGTAAGTAAAAGCATGGTGAAGCTTTACTGTCATAGTGACTGATAATCTTACCCTAAGGTTGCAGGGACTAGCAGTGATTTAATCACTCTCATTCCAAATGGTATCATCTTGAAGATATAATCAGTAACATGTGTCACAGATCTGAAGATTCTTAGCTCATCATGTAGGTTGAATGATAATGTATCATCATATAGATTGTTTGATTAAATCTGATGATGATGATGATGACGACGATGATGATGACGATGATTAATGAGAACATGATCAGTGGAGGTCAAAGGTCATTGGAAATAAATCTACGCACATTCAATTAACAACATATGAAACAAGTAACTCCTTCCCATACCTAGAGAGAAAAGTTGTAACAAAGAGCTCTAGATTTTTTTTTAATCATACTTCAAGTTTCGGAACTGACACACTTTAATTCATACAATGGTATCTCCTCTCTTTTATCAATTATTTTTCCCCCTTGCATCACTTCTTAAAAAATTTGTTCAAAAAAAAACAAAACCAAAAGCAGACACTGCATCTACCTGAAGACCTTCTCTTCTCTCTGTCTTCGTGCTGATGTCCTCCAGCCTGCTCCCTCGGTGAAGTCGGCTCTTTTGCACTCTCAGACGAGGAGGAAGTGCGACCGCCCGTGCTCGACCTCGGGGATACTACGTTGTCCTTCCTTCTGGCCCAGGCGTTCTCTTTCGGAGGTGGTGCCGGCACGACTACCTTTGGGGGTTCATCTTTGAAGGACTTTGGTGACTTGGGTGAGATGGGTTCGACTGGGGTGGTAGCGGCCACTGGGGAGGAGGGATCCTCTTTATGGAATACTGTATCCTCGTCGTTGGACCGCTCACTCTCTCTACGGATCATGACTGAACCATGGAAACAGATCGACTGATCAATAACAGCCAGTTTGGAATCAACCTCTCCCAGTGGAAGAGCAATGTATTCACAAAACATGTAACAATTTGTGGGGTCAGAGGGACAACCAGAAAAAAAAAACCTGAAAAATTTTCCCTTTTAAAGAGGCAAACAGACTAACAAACAGAAATTTGGTAAAGGGTAATAATGACCATTAACATGAACACTACTTCAGCTTTACAAGTTTGCCCTTAACGAAAAGTATAGTTTTGCCATGTTTAGTTCATTCCCTAATATATTCTTTGATAACGACACCAGTATGTCTCTGATATTGTCATGAGAAAATTTATCTTGCGGTCAAATTCCAACAAAAGTTCTCCTTTTTCTTCCTTCACTATTCTAGAACGTCATCATCAACATCTACCAAATTCAATTCCAAAAAGTCCCAAATAAACAGCTACATGGCTAAATATTAGATAGCTCTGCATACCAAAATCACCTTGACGAAAGCTGCCCTGTTATTCTGTATATTCTCTCTTTTCAGTATGCAGACTTGCAGTGGGTTTTCATTCACATTAAACAACTAATATAATAAACAACGCTAAAAATTTTTGTTACTTGAATCTCGGTCACCCAACTAACACCACCTGTGCAATGTCATTCATCACAAAGTCATAAAAATGCTCAGAGTTCCTTCAATGGGCCATGTGCACAAAGCACCTGAAGGAACATCAATGCATCACGCAAGAAACAAACACATTTTCCCCTACAAATCATTTTGTTAATACGATGAGAAAGTTATGTCATCTGTACCTGGTCTTGGTCCACTCCTACCAGACCCAGAACTGCTGTGTCTGGTTCTCCCCTCGTGGCTGGTCTCACTCTCGGTCCGGGTACGTTCGGGCCTAGAAAGAGCAACGATGAAAAGTCCAAGTTTATTCGTCTCAATCACAACATTTTCACACCCCCCCCAAAAAAGAGTCACTAAATAAATCTGACTTGTATACACATTTTACATACATAATCTACGCGACAGGCAATCATTGGGAACAATCCATTCTAATATCCAGTTCTTTACCTTATATATTGTCTCACCTTCCCCTCCCATCACAACTCCTATGTTCACCATTGTCTCTCATTTCACTTCATACGACTCCACAGGTGTTTACCTAATCCATTGTCTTACAACTTCCCTTTATTATGATTCCACAAGATTTGAAGTGAACCAATTGTCTAACCTTTCCCTCCATAATGGCTCCACTCTGTTCTCTCTTGAATACAATCACCTAACATAACCCTTTACATTAATCCTGTGTTTTTTTAAACTCTATTCATCTAATCCATTGTTTAAATATTTCCCAAAAACGTCTCCTTCACAATTTTTTTGTAGCAGATCTATCGTCTCACTTTGCCCTTCCGTAGGTGATTAATTAGTTCGTATCTCGCTTCTTTTAATTGACTCTACCCAAGGGCGGCGAACCGGGGGGCACAGGGGGCACGTGCCCCCCCCCACTTTTCCTCAGATTAAAAATGTGCCCTTTTTCTACATAAATATTGAGGTGTCTCAAGTTAGCAAGAGGCCAGGGAACCAGAATGAACACTCGGGAAGGGCCGTTTCCGGCCATCTGAGGGGTTTGTAAAACCAAAAATTTTCTTGTGCGCTCCGCGCCAACCGATGGTGGCGCTCCGCTCAGATAGTCTGGATATTCTCAGATAGTCTAGATTGGATATTGCAGTGCTAGTATGCATATTTTCCTTGAAGGGGGGGAGGGGGGTGGCGTTGATGGAGTGATGTGTATATGCAAATAAGATATTACAATAAGAGTTATAAAGGGTACTAAATATAAGGCTGCATCAGTTCAATCGAATTTCTGAAAAGTGCCCTTTGATGTCGGTGCCCCCCCCCCAGATTAAAAGTGCTTCCACCGCCCTTGACTCTACCAATCCTGCGCTCGGTCTATTGTCTTACCTTTCCCATCTGTTGATGTCCTTCTCGCTCTCCTGCCTTCTCCTCTCCAGGGCATCTGCCTCCCGCTGTCTCTTAAGTCGCTCTTCGATTTCTTTCTCCTTCGCTGCCGTGTCCACTGGCTTGGCTCCTCCAAATATCGAAGATGACCCCACGGCCGGTCTATCTGTTGGGGCTTCTGCGGGTTGCGAGCGTTTCGCAAGGACTAACTTCTTTCTTTCCCTGATACCTTCTGAAAAACAGAGAGGATGTGTAAGACTAAGACGATGAGGGGAGAATAGGTGGTGAACAAAGAGGATCAAAGAATCTCAATTATAGACCTCTCTCTAACCTCGCTGTAGCTTGGAGCTCCATTTATGTCATCTGATCATAACTTGGTGATGCTCGGATCCCTCTGTGAAGAATATTAACTCGTAAGTCGTAAATCTACCTTAATAGATCTACATGACAACAAACCAGCGGTCTGCTTATCATGAGCAAGTCATTCACCACTTTGTCCCATGCAGGAAATGAGATGTGTCATAAAGTTAGAGTAGTGTTATATCCCTTTTTTATATTAATTTTATGCATTTGTTTTCTCATTTGCAATTCTTTGCAGTTTTTGACTAATTCCCATCAAATGGAACATTTTCATACCATGACCCCAATATTATCCTTCGTTGAGATTTTCGAACTTTTTCAACATAATACATAACCCATTGCTTAATTATTATAGTGCACATGTTATGTGGATGTCCATGCATTTCCTTGGGAGGTGGATTTCGACTCAAAGAACTTTCAAATCTTACGTTTCTGAACAGTGACCCTCTACTCAGCAAAAGGAAATGGTAAGAATGGTGAAAATGGTAAGAATATCCCAATAATTGTTGTGGAAGGATAATTTGTTTGTGTAAATTCAACAAGTTATGACACTAAATTACCTCCCCCCTCCCATCACCCCCCTGCCCCACCAACTGTGAAACCCAGACAGTTGAACATCACAAAACGTCGCACCCCCCCACCATCCTTGTGAACCCAACTCTTGAACATGACAAAATGTCACACTTTGCAGCAAGAATAAATTCTAACCAAAGTTTCATGTACGTTCATGTAGCATTCTATTAAATGTATTGATTATTGCACACAAGGACAGGCAGATGGCAGTGCATCCAGACTGTGAGAGAAAGTTAGGGACTCAAAATGCAACTATCAAATGAGAAAATAAGTTGACTGCATCCCGGGGATTGACCAAAAACACTCACCTCTCTCGCTTTCACTTCCATCTCTTCGGCCACGCTCCTCTGGCCCTCTGTCACTTCCAGCATCATCTATTGCAAGGAATAACAAAAAGTATATCAATAATATATATAATATATCATAAGTATATCAAATAGAGATGAGTAGATCAAATATGTCGCATGTGTTCAGCAGCTACACCATGCAAGAACATGAAGAGAGGCATGATGTAGACAGATTAACGGTTGTGGAATCAAACTTGATACTCTCCTTGATCAGATTAAGTTTTAAATCGCTGATTTCCGATGGAGAAAAAAAAAACATGCATAGTTCAGTCAGTGATCAGTTCTATAAATAGTTTTTAGTGTAAATGCTTATTATCGAACGATATTGCCGACTCACCTTATGATATTGGTAGTGGCTTAGAAAATTGGAAAGCCAAAGTTACTCTGTTACTTTCTATTGTCTTTAAAGAAGTCAAAAACCAACCTTTGTTATTGGTCTATGTGATAGATGGAAGTGCCCTGAACGACCCAACCCCACCCTCCCCCTCCACAGCCAGGAGACACAAACCCAACCATTGTTATTGGTCTATGTGATAGAGGGAAGTGCCCTGAACAACCCAACCCCCCTCCCCCTCCACAGCCAGGAGACACAAACCCAACCATCGTTATTGGTCTATGTGATAGAGGAAGTGCCCTGAACAAAGCAACCCCACCCTCCCCCTCCACAGCCAGGAGACACAAACCCAACCATCGTTATTGGTCTATGTGTTAGAGGGAAGTGCCCTGAACAAACCAACCCCACCCTCCCCCTCCACAGCCAGGAGACACAAACCCAACCCCACCCTCCCCCTCCACAGCCAGGAGACACAAACCCCAACCATCCTTATTGGTCTATGTGATAGTGATTACTATTATGAACAACTCCCCAAAACAACTAGGATTTATCCCAAGCGGAATAACGTTTCTCTTAGCTGTTTGGGGAAGTCGTGCTTTATCGAGATCTCTGTCATATAGGGCAAAGTTATGGCTGGAATTGGGTCCCCTTGAACTCTTTTGGCCCAGACCTACTATTCTGAGTTCTTCTGGAATTGTATCCGCCTCTCTCCTCATAACCTCCTCTTCTGTCCCCGGTGTCGCCTCCTCTCCGATCTTCAAAACCCCCGCGACTATCATTGTACCCTCCTCCTCCTCTGCGATCGTCATATCCACCGCCTCCCCTTCGATCATCGTATCCTCTTCTGTTATTATCATATCCACCGTACCTTCTGTCATCATAACCTCCTCCTCCTCCGCCACGCCTATCGTCATACCCTCCTCCGCCCCTCCTCTCATACCCACCCCCTCTTCTATCACCGAAACCGTAGCCCCCCCTCCTATCTTCGTATCCTCCTCCCCTGCGGTCATCATATCCTCCACCCCTTCTATCATTGTATCCGCTTCTTCCACGGTCATCGTACCCTCCTCTTCTGTCGTATTGTCCTCCTCCTCCTCCTCCTCCCCTTGGGTCATCGAACCCTTCACCTCTCCTTTCATTTCTTTCGGTATCAGGACCCTTGCTTCTCCAGTTATCTTCTTCCTCATTTCTACCACCGCTCCTGTCCTCAAATCCACCGCCTCGTCTATCGGGCCCGGCTCTCCTACGGTCCCAATTATCAGAGTTGTCCCTCCTTCCATCTTCGTTTCTATCCCTGCCTCTCCCGAAATCTTGGTTATCATAACTTCCGCCGCCTGTGTGATAAACATGAACAATGAGCCATCAAATATTGGGGCAGTGCACATCGTGTTTTAATACTCCATGAACACCTTGAAGCTAAAACTGTAAAAAGTCTGACAAGTCTATTCGTTCCAATGCAGACAGTTACATACCCTAACCCAATATATATCATACTGGTTAGGAATTTTTGCAAAAATTCTGGGTCTGCCTTTGGCATGTGACTGATGCTTATATGAAAATCTGTGCGACAAAATTTGTAAACAACTGAATGAAATCATATAACTATTATTACTGGTTAGTTCAATTGAAATCTTATTTTAATGCATAAAATTAGTAAATGTTGTAATATTTCAGAAAATTGAGAGACAGGGAGTGGGAGAGAAAGAGAGACTGGATGGCAAGACATATTAAAGCAGCATTTTGCGTCCTTTTCTATGGTTTTTCTCAACCTCACTGATTCCACGATGCCATAACGACATACATAACTAGCTTATCTATTCAAATCTTACTTCAAATAGTGGCATAAAAGTCGAAAATTTTACACATTTCAACTTTGTTTTTCTCGAAGATATTTTCCGTTGGGATCCAAATAAACCTCGCCCATAATATGAATATTCAAAAGCTACGAACCTCATTGGCCAATACGTAAAACAACACCATTCTTGATTTGTGTAGATTGTCTACATGTGGCAGTTGTACCATGGAGCTGTTAGAGTCCAGCTCGCTGGTTGTACCAAGTTACCAACTCGACCTTTTGAATCTATTTTTAGCAACGGCTCATAACTAAAACCTGCATCTCTGATTGGTTGAATTCAAACTAGTGGGTTGGGGGAACTGTATGCGATTAATATTAAATGTGTAATTTGTCGGAGGACACTTTTCTCATTATCTGCAAATGTCCTTAATTACTCGCCAATTAACGCTTTTTGGCAGGGAAAAACTTGGCTAATATCTTAGTTTGCTGTTTTGTGATTGATATATGTGTTAAAAACTCTATGGACTTGTCAAAAAAGTGGAAAAACGGCAACAAAACGCCAAATGCTGCTTTAAGAGGAAGACTTACCTCTGCCACCTCTGTCCTGTCCTCCTCTCCAGTCGGGTTCATCACCTCCTTTCCTCCAATCATCTTGAGTACGGTCATATTTATCATTGCCTCCTCTAGAGTGGTTATCTGCAGAAAGTCACAAAAAAAGAAAGCTACAAAATGGTTCTAATGGGGGGGGTTCTTTAATCAACCAAAAATTTGACCCGACAGGTACAATTTGTAAACTGTGTGTGATTCTTATAATGCTAATCGTAGGGAAGCAGCCTTGTACTGAAAACTGACGAAGTATCTGATCGACTGTAAACTTTACATAGGTGTGTGTGCTCCACATGATCTTCACTTCCTGAGCTTCAATGGTTTTTTCGGTGTAAGTTGTTAATTATCATTCATGAGCAAATCAAAAGCCAAAATACGTTTTTTTTTTTCTCACCCAATTCCAAACTTTCCTCATATTCTTTTGAAAGAAAGCTAGTATGTGAAAGAATACTTGTTTTTTTGCATCTTGGACCAGCCATTAGACTGCAATTTATACCTCCTCCTCTGCATAGGCTTTACGACTGGTGTATCGAACATTGCTAGGGGGCCACTCTGGCCACATGTTTACATAAGGCTACCTCCAATAAGGAGAAACAACATCTCTAAAACTGCTAACATATCTTCAAAGCTACCTGAAAAACCTACAAGCATAAACTAGGAATCTAAGACAGAACCGTTGATGACACCATGACGCAATACAACCCCAGTTTTTTTTATTGTCAAACGATAACATTTTCCTTCTTCGGGGAACGGAAAACTGTTCAATTAAAAATCAGACATGAGGGAAATAAATACAAGACTTGTATCATATCAAAATAAGCAGTTTTCAAGCCTTCGCATCCACTGAATTCAGCCGTTTTCAGTGCATTTGCTTTATGCACCATAACATGAGCTTCATAGCTCTGCCAGAAGACCTGTGCTACCTGCCACAGAGAAACAATGAGTGCTCACAGTCAAAGAACAAACATATCCTACTTCTCTATAAAACAAGTGGCATCATAAAAGAGGGCGGCAGAGAGATTAAATAAATATTCAACTCCTGTAGCTTTACTACGATTTCATTGGTAAACTGAGGATTCATTACTGAACGAAAAGGAAACTTGTGGGTAGGGTGGAATATCTAGAAGAGGCCCATGAGATAGAAAAATGTTCCTTTCAAAATTTAGCCACTTTTTGCAAGAAGCAACTCACCTTGTGTGGCCAAGTCAACTTTTATTCTTCTATTTCTCAGAGACTGCATACAAAAAAAGAAAGAAAAAGGATAAGACTGAAGGAACAAAAAATGTCCTTAAAGATGTAAATACTCTCATACACAGCAACATACTATAATGACACATTACTGAATAAACAGATACACATACATTTTATCATCTATCCTCTCTTACCATAGGCGTAGGAGGCGGGGGGGGGGGGGGGGGGGGCTGGGGGGGCTGCAGCCACCCAACCAAAAATTTTGGTGAAAATTCGGGCAATATTCTGAGAATTTTTCTGGCACCTACTGAAAAAAGAATAATTTGCAGTGTGTTTTTCCAATTTTTTGGTGAAAATTCGGCAATATGCTGGGAATTTTTCGGGCACCTACTGAAAGAAGAATAATTATAACCAATATTGAAGGGTAATAACACGGAATGAATTGAATGTTATTGGCATGTGATGTAATAACCTATGGATGCCTATATGATATGAACATGTATTAACATGTTGGACACGCGCGGGGCGCACGAAAAATTGTGGTTATATTTTTCGGGCAAGTCGTTACAGCCCCCCCAAATCAGATAAGGCTCCTAGGCCTATGTCTCTCACCCAACCCCCCCCCCCCCTCTCCTGGCCAATTTTCACAAGAGAATGCACATAGCAATGACCAGAAATGATCTTTGACCTCCACTAGAAACGGCTGGTGATTCCTTCTATGCATTACAGGCCGTAAATTCATGCCAAGGGTTTTCCAGTTGCCCTTATTGAGATGTCATTTTCTCAAAAGCTGTGTCATGTACACGCAAACCACCACAATGCCCATAGAGGTGACTATTTGAAGCCTTATTTTAATCTTTTTCCTTTCAAATTTCATCACCACTTAAAGTTGTGACTGTTGTAAACGAGGTTTCAGCGATTAGACTGTGACACCACAGCTGCTTCCAACAATTACCTCATCGTTAAGTGATAGTGCTGTCTTGAGTGACTCCAGATCGTCTACTTCAGCGTAACAGAAACCTTTGAAGCGTCCGTCGCCGTCCTTGGGAAAACGGACGTTGCTGACCTGTGAAATGTAGACATTCCAGACTATGAAAGACTCCCTGGGAGGTTTTTAACTGCGAATAATAGACGACTCTGTACAATAACTCAACACATTACTTTACCGATGGTTTTCTTCATTTCTAACATTAGTTACATGCAAAACACAGACCATTTTAATACTCTACAGAGACGTAAGCTTGGTTTAGCATTCCTGCTAATTCATTCATTTTTTCCTACACATCTTACCATTGTTGCAGTACTGACCGACTTCAGTCACTGTTCTTGATACTTGTTGCTGTATACAAGACATTATGAAAAGTCCTCGAAAGCCAAAGTTGATTATATAATTTTGATCCTTGGGGATTTTTCCTGGATCGACACCACTAGTGCTACAATGCATTTTCAATGTGCGACTGGGATTTCTGTTGTTTTGTAATATCAGTTACTTTATGTCATATACTTTATGACATATACAACAACAAAAACTAAAAAAATAATAATAATAACACATGGCTTGATATAAGCCTCAACAAGGGCACAGCAAATATGCCATCGGTATGTTCCAATGGTAAAGGGCATCATGGCAAATGGGAAGGGCATGGCGGCAAAAAAGAATCTGAGAAAGGGGCACTGACAGCATTTCTTCCTCTACGCAGTACTACGTCATTTATGGAGCAGTAAATGTGTATAGTTGGACCATTTCATTATGGATACGGACAAGATACAAGTATCAAACTACAAATTGTTCCCCCCCGCCCCCCCCCCACTCCCTTTATCTCAAGATTTAACATGGTCTCCAAATTTATGGTGTCTCCAAAAATCATTGAATCTAAACAGAAGCTGCTTACCTGACACTGCTTAAGGAATTTGATAATATCCTCCTCACTGATATCAAATGGAATATTTCCCAGGTAAACTGTGTATGGGGGCTTATCTGGTAGCTGTGAAGAATCCAGATTGACTGGCTGAGCGCTTCTAGGAGCAGTGGGAAGTTGAACCCTACTGGGTAATGCCCCATCTGTATCACGGTATGCTGTACTCACTGTAAACCGGGAGCAGAAGTAGGTAAATATCATACATACAAACACATCAACGATAACAAATTCAGGTGTTACCCTCTGTCGCAGAACAACTTAAAAGCATTGACTGTCTGGAAGTGTCGGTAGCATTGGTACAATTTTTGTAATGAAACTAGATTTCTTTTTTGTTTTGTTATGAAAGGAATTAATTTTTTTCTTGTTTGTTAAACCCCCAAAAGGGATTGCAACAATAACATAATGCCCAATGAGAGGGGTAAAAAGGTTATTAATTAGGGGCAAGTGTACATGGGTGGAGGTCCTCTGTGGGGTGTTAATTTCTTAGGAAATGACACAGCTTAACACTTTGATGTAACCTAGGAATGAAGCAGTTTTTTCATGTTTAGTTGTCAATTTTGGTTATCTCTCAAACCCCTGACATACTAAAGAGTAAGATTGCACAATACAGCAAAGAAATCTCAAAGATTGCTTATTCACCAATTTGAAAATTAGAACAATTCTCAAAATAATGTTGCCAAGATAACATCAAAATATTAGTATTATTCAAATTCAAAAGGCCAATCAGAACTTTTGAAAATATTTTGACTAAGCCTATCTGTCAATTCCCAAAAACAAATGCTTTGTGTGTGAGTTAAATAGGTCATGATTCATACCATCAGCATCTTCACCGGTATCATCATCTGCCCAGGATCCTGGTTTATTAGACACTACATAGCTAGAACCAGGGGCAGCGGTTACTCCAGGAGTATCGGCTAAAAATTCACTCAGGTTTAGAGTCACTCCTTTCTTCTTCCCTTTCTTCTTTGAACCTATGGTTGTGAAAATGAGAAAAATAATACATACAAGGCAACAACAGATGCCATTTAAACTATACTGTCTCCAAATGCGAAAGTAAGTGCAGGGGTCGAATAACATGCCAAACTGCCCATTAAGATCTTACAAAAAATATGCAAAGAATCATTACTTACCATTAAATAATTGCCCAGCCAATAAACCATCAATGGAAGACCTTACATTTATTTTCAAAGTACAAATAAACAACAACATACAGCACAATTAGCCTAGGTTATATGTGCAACTCAATTTAGGCTAGATTTGTGAAATCCAGCACTTAGTAGAATGCCATTCATTGGCTCATGTGAAATGAAAACCTATCCATGTGATACTTATGGACAAACAGTGGCGCTAACTCGCATGGCACTGATGTACTAAGATCAAATAATACTTTCATGTCTTGCCTTTTGGAGCAATTGCAGAATATCCTGCAACTCTCACACTTTCCGCTTTGTAAGAATGGCAATACATTGTTTACTACAGCCATCGACTTCCTTCCATAATCTGTGAGAATCAAGTCTAGAGCCCCTTTTTGTGAGAATGGCAATATTTATTAAAAGAATGGGGGCTCAGATTTTTGCAGGTGTTTGAATCAGCTGTAACAAGTGAGATATATCCGAGGCACTTTCATCCCTATGAATATGACATTTAAAATTGTTCCAGAATTTGGTGATCCCGATGATAAAACCGACATAAGCTAAGCCTATACTACTTTACATTAGCCTAGGCTAAGAACACCATCCATCAGTCAAAACTGCACTCTCATTTAGGCCTTTTATATGATTCTTTTTAAATACCGATAAAGGTGACAGTGTTTCGTTCATTATCACTGAAGTACAGTGCAACTGAAGTATGGTAGCACAATACTAAAGACGAATTGGCCTAGGCCTATATGGTTAGCCCAGCTTAGCCTAACAGTTAGGCTAAGTTTTTGGTAGTTAGCATGATGTTAACCCTGGCAATCGAATAAATCTAGGGCACTTGTTGTCACCAAAACAGTGATCGAAAAACTTAAAATAGTTTTAGCTTTACCAGGTGTCGACATCCTGAGTAAACAGAAATGACGTTATTGCAGTCGTCTTTTCGTCGGTCAAACACCGCAGCGTGATTGCCGTGTAACCGGGATGTTTTTATGTAGAAATGAACGTGCGAGTTGGTGCACTGTGAGAACTAAATGCATATGTAGGCTGCGCAGGTTGTGTTGTACGTGTGCTGAATCCTACTTCCATATGGGTAAGCATGTTGTATACGTATAAGCAATGGCCAGTACAGTGTGCGCAAGAAAAAAGGCATCCACGTTATTACTGAACATGTTTTCGCACCAAATTTTGCTAGCGATAAATCGACAGTACTGCTTATGGGACGCGGATTTTTCCATTAGTACCCAACAACAGAGAATACTCCCTGGTCATAAAGGGCGTGACGCCCGTTCTCAGCGCTAACAATTTTGACGTAATTGCCATGGAGATGAGGAAGATGATGCTTGGTGTGACGGGTGGGGTAGGGGCGGGGTTGGGAAAGGATCAAGGGCATCCCGTCGGATTATAGGGCATGTTGTATGCTTATGTGACAGTAAAAATAACTTTCATGTTAGGTGCTGATCCTTGTATAAAAACTTAGCCTTGCCATGTGAATATCTGTCATTTCATCTCCGGCATATTTTGAGGGTATTCCGAGCAGTTGGGTGATATAACTAACCTCAGTGTCGAATTCAGGGTCATTTGGGAAATAACTCCATGTCCTTTCCATAGATATCACGCAGCGTATCCAAATTTCGGCTGTTACTTCTTTCAAAGTGGTTTCATTTTTCGATTGAAAATCCTCCTGGGATGGGTAGAGCAAGAACTTAATACTCTATAAAACGTAACATGGATTATACTTTCATCAGGCTCCTCGTTAACTGCCCAACTATAGATTATAAATATTGGTTGTCCATTATACGAGTTGGTACATCCACTGTCAAGATTACAATGAGTTAAATGTCAGTTCAGTAGCTGTGGCTTGCCAGGACTGAGAACCCAGGTAGAGCGTGTGGTACCCAGCTGGATCGGTATTTGTTGGGGATGGGGAAAGAGTGCATATCCCGGCCCGATTGTTAGTAGAGGTATACATTTCTTCACTTTCAACCCCTCCCTTAAGCCCTACAGAAGAGTCACTACGAAACCTTTCCCCTCTCTTTATGGTCACACAAAAAATTAAAACTCCCAAGCATAGACCGGTCTAAGCATTTTTCAGTACGAATTAAAAGGGCATTGAACCCCTCCCATAGCCCCACCAACTTTGAGAAGCAAATCGACGTATATGGTCCCCCCCCCCTCCAAGGGATTATGCCGTTCTGCTGAAGTGTATGAAAGTCCTGATCGGGTCATCATTTAGAATTCATCAACCCCCCTTCCCCCATCCCCCCCACACACACATAACCACAATCACCAACACGACTGTACCTTCCCGAAGAAGCCAACATTGGTCACTTGAAATCACAGATTTATCACAGCATATATTTTAACTTTTCTCCATTCCACAAATACACAAGACGGGAGGGGGGTGGGGGAGTTCCCACGAGTCTTGATGGAAGCAATTTTTTACACGGACATGGTGCGATTACAAATGACAATTTCAACATCACATGACACTGGTCTGACACCCCCCCCCCCCAACCCTCCATCTCTAACCTAGCAGTGTCGGGTCCCTGTATGAAGGGATAAAAGTGGGCAGTTTGAATGTCTAGCAAATTCCTTTCGGAAAATAGATGCAATATGTACGGACGGCCAGTTGTTTCGTTAATTCCAGTAACGCCATGGAAAAAAGAAATGGCTTGAGTAATTATAACTGGCACCCATGGAGGATTCTAGGTCACCATGTTTGTGAACATGGGCCTACGGGCCCTACGGAAACCCAGAGGATTCGTGAAAATTATATGGGAAGGGGGTCCGTGAAGAAAAAAGAGGCCACAGGCGTCCGCGACAAATAATAAGGCCCGTAAATCCTGATCCGTAAATATTTCACAGAAGTTCTTTCAATTTTCAAGAGGGTCTGACAAGTCGGAGAGTGTCATCTCTAACAAAGGAAAACCGACATTCTTGATACCCTCTATATCTTTGGTATGTGAACATTTTATCATTGTCCCTAACGGTCGGGTCTGTGTGTAATTAACATACACGTCATATAACAAGCATGGTAGCAGGTTATCACGTTGGGTAGCGTGTGTGGCGAGGGGAAGGGATGGGGGACCTCAAATAATAGGATAATGTTTCAATTTAGACGCAATTGGCTCTTATTGATTTGAGAATTCCCATCAATAAGGGGTTAATCAACGGTCTAGCGTGCGTTACTCACAGGATTAATGCACGATCGGGGGATAATGCAAGCGATGCACGAGGGCGGAGCCCGAGTGCATCCAGCGATAGCATTAACACCCGGAGTGCATTAATCATGTGAGTAACGCACGCTAGACCGTTGATTAACCCCGTTCATTCACACACTACCATTTGTGTGAGGGAAAAATCATAAAACAAAACATTTTTGGTTACATATAACCAAAGATTTATTAAAGTGATGCCCCGTAATTTTACCGTGCGTTACTCACAGGATTAACCACGGTCAGCTGACCTGAATGGACCAATAGGATTTAGGAATCTTTACTAAGTATGAATGAATTACGGATTAACGTCAACCGCGAACTGGTTTAACTGAGCGGCCTTTAAATGCATTTTGTAATTTCATCCAATATTTTTGTGCCCACCAATGTCATTTGGGGTGGGGTGCAAGCGGTCGGCAAGACATTTGAGTGGGGATATCCTTCCCCCTCCCCCTCAAGGCTGGTTATACCTCTGGCGGATATGAATAACACAACATCAAATGAATTTGCTTATAAAGTCATTCTTGAACTTGCCAGTTGAAACCTTCGCCACGATGAGCAATATTTTATTGAATTATGGCATCATTTACACCATTTTCGCATTGTCAGCAATTGAAAGTGGACTATACAACATGGCAACGTATTTCAACGACTGATGTGGTAGTCCAACTGTGAACTGTTGAACTCTTTGAAAAATATGCTAAGTAAGAATATTTTAGGCTTACATTCTGGTCAACCATCCAAACAGACTGCTTCTCCAAATTCATTCGCCTTTTCACTGAAAACAAAGTTCTTGTGAACATACGATTATTCTTTCAAATCAAAATACTAGGAATGTTTGGTGTTGAAGGATCATCAGTTTAAATGGTTTGAAGAGAGAATTCTTGCATATATTTCGTCTCTCATCTGTTGTGTATCCGGTTTACATTTTTACGCGTTGTTATCTTTGAGGTATGAGGTTTTCCCCAACGCACGATATCAATGTATACTCAAACAATTGCTGATCAGTTGATGTTACTGTGATCATGAAGTTCACACACACGTATACTAGAAGCATCACTTTACACTGGTTCGTTGTTTCACAGAAACGTCGACATTTTTCGGAAATATTGAGAATATATTGCAGTTTTGACACCGTTACGGGGTGATCCTTTATCTTTGGACTATACGTGGATATTTTTGACCCACTTTGCTAAATTATAGCTCAACGATGGACGGGGACGATGAACGAACTGACAAGGAGTCCGAGAAGAGCCAGCCAGCGAGCCCGCAGAACAATTCCAAAACAAATACTGCCATCATCACAGACTCAAGCAGTGGTGAAAATGGAAACCAGCACCGAGCCGAGGGCCGTCGACGGAAGTCGCGCCGAAATCAGCGGAATAATAGCAAAACTTTTAATCGAGAGGGACATCATATTCGTCAAAGGGTGAATACTCAGGACAGTAATTTAATAAAAGAAGATGCATCTGCGCCTGCACAACGTCGTAAACGCAGACGAAGAAATCACCAGCGTAAATACAAACCTTACACAAAGTTGTCTTGGGAGGAGCGCATGGAAAGAGACGAAGCCGAATCGGAGCGTGCAACTAAACGGAGGGCTAACCGACCCACCCCTTACAATACCACCCAATTTTTGATGGAAGATCACAAAGCTGACACACCCGATTTGAGCGGTATTACAGAAAATAACGACAATGACACTTCGGAAGAAATATTTGAAGAAGACTTTCGAAATGGAGAGTACCTTGAGAAAAACTTTTCTGCTGTTTACGATGAGGTACAAACTGAACGATTACAATCAATGTCGAAGGAACAGTTAGTGAATGAAGTTCTCGCTCTGTCGAAGAGAGTTGCAGAATTGGAAGAATCTCAACAAAAACTGAAAAGTGATCAAGGAGACCTGAAAGGTGAGACAATCAAAGAAGAAAAAACTGATTTACCAGTCCTGCCGTTGAGTGAAACATTGATGGATGTCCCCTATTTACAGAAGGAAGTGGAAAAATCCACCACACCAGAACAGAACTCGTAATACATAGCCCACCTTGAGTGGGAAATTGTAGTTTTGTATAAGGATTAAAATTTGAAGAAAAACAAATTTACATGCTGATGCCATTATTACTACAATCAGACTTGGAAATGGGTTTGTAAGTTAGCCTACAATAACTTTGAAGCTAAATGACCTTGCCTAGTGCCTACCAGTACCAGTGAATTTGATTTCATGTAGCCTCTACAGGCTTAAAACAAATTTTATCAACACTTGACAATGAGAATAAATGTTATATTTTTGGGGTAATAGTCATGAGTTTGCCTATCAACATTGACAGTGCAACCAGTGTACTTCTGTTCATCAATGTGACATTTGTAGGAACCCCACTCTAGTGATTCATGGTCGAATGTTTGGTTGTAGATCCTTTACTAGATATTGCCACCCTGTGAAGTTCACGTCCAGGGTATATTTCACCTCCAAGTAATCTGCTGTGACAGGTGCCCTGAAAATGTAAAAAAGGTATAGCCTAGTCATATTTTGAGTGTCCTTGTACTACAGTAGGTTTGTGTTTCAAACTTTGGTCAGAGGATAACCCTCTCGGTAGTCGGTTTCTTAAAACAGAGATTGCTGTCATTCAAATGTCTCTTGAGATGTGATTTTATTTAGTAGAATGTCCTTAGTTCAGACTTTAATATCATGCAACTAGATTGTTTTAGTCCAGTATTGGTGCTATTTACCTGCCATATGGTATTTATCAGGTTTTGCTTCACAAGTATACATTCTCTGGTTTTACATCTATGGTTGAAGTAAATTATTTTTAACAGCCAGTTGAGTTTCATAGAAAATAGTGTTCAACCCTAATGATCTACTAACCATGTACCAGTTCAATCATATCCCACGTGCCTAGCTTGCAACGTTTATCTCTACGAACTGATTTGAGCAGACCCTAGAGAAATGATTTTAATTTTTCAATGAACATGTAAATGACAGTTAACTAGGAAGATCACTGGTCTGCAACAAACCTTGAGATGAGTGGGTTATGCAAATTTTTACATATAATGCTGTGAAAACTTTGTAGACGTTATGCAAATCTGTCAACAACTGAAGAAAAAGAAAATAAGTAAAAGGTGACTCTTTAACACAGACCTGTTGTTTACATAACTGCCACAAACTGATTTGTAAGTTGTACTACAGACTGCATGGCTGGAAAAGTTCAGTCGCCTAGACAACCATATGTTCTTTGTCTTCAAACATATATGTATATTAGGTGCTACAAACTTCTACTTCCATTACTGGTTTGTAAACATTCCAATTATGACAGTAAGGATGTTAAGTGTGCCATACATCATAATGTTTTCTTGCAAAATTTTATTTGTATGTAATGTCATATGCAGTACCTTTATGAATATTTATTAGCACTTGTTCACTCGAGTATCGTGCAGAACTATTTATTGCTCTAATCCTGTCAAAAAAAAACCTTTTCTGAACTTAAAGGAGACTATAAACCCAAACATTGTCCCTAACCTACGAGATAGAGAGATAGGTGTTTATGTTTAAACACCCTTCCCTACCTCTCCCCCCACCCTCCCCCCTCCCCTTTAATGGAATCAGCCATTGTGGGAGATAATCTCGACAAGCAAATACTAGATCACAAAAGTTAAGGTGATATTTTGGATTATGTCTTCTTTAAATCTTTTCATATCAGAGTGTACAGGAATACCATCCTCACTCGTAACTAGTTATCATTAGCTTAGAGGAAGTCAGTGATTAATACTGGTCAGGAAAGCGGCTCATTTAGAGTCACAAGGATATTGCGTGGACACGGCAGATTACAAACAATGACATAAGTTTTAGTGTTACCCATTTTAAGATTATGACAGGTTTGAGGTGCAGTCACAAAAGCAAATTTGGACGCTTGGCTGATGTACCTCCACTTACCTAAGTGGTCAGTCTGTGTAGCCCCCAAATATCCCCACAAAAGACTGATACTGGTCAACACTGTTGCTCAAACATGAAATTCAAGGAGTTTGTATTGTAACAGGTTTTATGCCTAAACAATCTCGGGCAAACTGATGACTTTCAGACTTTAGAACATCATTACTTGATCCGTTAACAAACTCACATAGAGAGATAGATGACGTCACTTGGATTCTGACATTAATGGGATAGTATGATTGTGCAGATCTCATCTGTACCAAAACACAAAAGTCTGTACAGGTGCACACAGACCTGTCCATGATATAATTGCTTCATAGGCAACATTCCATTCATAATTGTATCTCAACAAATTAAAGATAAGTTTTAATACTGTATTTAATTGGGGCTGTTTCCTTCACAACACACCAGTTGTATACACATATTTATGAAAGCTATGCATTTTGTATGTTTTGTGACTGATAGTATAGCCAACAATAATATTGGAAGAGCTGCTAAAATAAACAGCACAGGTACCTTCTTTACCAACATTTCTGAGGTTTACAATTTCTATAGAAAATCAGACAAAAGAAAGGATCATTTGTGTGGTTGTATATAAAAGTATTTATAGCTGCATTCAAATTTGGAACAGAAAGAAGCCTAATTTTTGTGATAGAAACGAAAGGGACATCCTTTTCAAATCTATCAGTGTATTAGTCACTTTTCATTTTGTAACTTGTTGGTATGATGAAGAATTAAAATAGTTTATCATCAAACAGTCCTGAAATATTTGTGACGTTTTTACTGAAAAGTTCCCCTTAGAACGGAACCTATCTGCTTGGGTCATATTAGGAATCCGGCTTTGGCCGTACAAAATGTATGCATTTTGTTACGTACACAATTTTCATGAGCTAAGTGTGGTTTTGGAAGGGTTCCTACCACCTGTTAAAACTTAAACACTATTTCTGGTAGAAACTTTAACATATGTGAGGCTATTTCAGAAACTCTATTTTGAGAGAGCAATTAAGTTGTTACGAATTGAAAAACAGTATCTTGAGTGTAGTAATACCTATATTTTGAGTATATTACAATGTTTGTAATCAAAATGGGGGTTTTGAATAGATCCTATATCTGCAATGCAGGTATTTTTTCCATGGATTTCAATACCTTAATTGTTTTTAATCTTGCTGTGTTGCAATCATATGAAATGAGCTCATCTTTATCCCAATCCCCACTGGAGATGATCCAACCCACAGCCCAATGATCCCTTCTCCCAGTGAATGTACAACCCCTCTAAACACCAATTCACAGATACACACTCCCTGTTGTAGTTTCAGAAATCTATTCTTATCATCTAAGTTTGTACTGTATTTCATAGGTGCCCTTAAACCTAGACTAGATGATGTTCTTCCCTTACCTCACCCCCCCCCCCCCCCTTATCTCCATCTTTCCAACAGAGTAATATGAAATTCAGTACTACTTGGACTAAGAAGATATCCATAAAGCATTTGTTATTCAATGCTCTAAAAACTGATTTCTGACCCTCCCCATTGATTGCTCTGTTAGACAAATTTAGAATATACCAATTACAGGATATTTTACAATAAATAGCAGCCCAAAATGTAACAATTATTCATCAAATTTCAAAATCTTCAAGTGACTTTTTTCGGGAAAAGGTAAATCTAGCAGGAGCTTTCAGTGACACTTTGTAGATCATTGCCAAGGTGCTCTTAATAATTCTATGAATCAAATATAAAATCTGTTGTGGGCTACATATTGAATTAGCTACATTCTATTGTGATAGTTTCTGTGATAAAAGACCCTTCATGTGACATATTAGACAGGGCTATATGCACAGTAATTGTTCTTTGCACAAGTATGGTAGGATAATTCATAAGTTTGAATTTCATTCCAAATGAAAACAACTGCGGTATCTGCCAATTCTGGTCATGAGGTTAGTTGCCGACAAGGATGACCAAACTGCCTGTCATGTGATCACAGTGTCACTGGTGTATTAAATATATATATATATAGATCCAATTGTGTGTATAACTGGGTCAACCAAATTGTAAACATGTAGTGGAAAGGGTTTCAATCCCCCATTTATATGGCTCGGTGTCTGAATGACCATCACTAGTGTTTACAATGGCTAGCTTAACAATTTATGTACTTAAAAATACACCATTTTTTGCAAATTCATTTAGGGCATGCAATGCATAATTTTAACTTAGGCACTAGGACCATAGCATATTTGAACTGTTGTCTAGGTAATATTGTGTGGTGTGCAGCTGAGATACTAATAACCCACAATCATGTGTTTATTGTGTTATGTTTAGCACACATACACTCCTTAGATATATCTTGTGCATGTGGAATGAACTTTGACCATGGTTGCTTGTACATGTGTATCACAGACTCTTATTTACTATACAAGTCATTGTTTTGGGGGCTTTATAAATAAGTAGTGTCCTGCAATGAAGATATATTCAGATGAAACATGAAATAAACCGATGGACAAGGCATGATCAGTTAGTCAACTCAGATATATTGCTCACCGGCCAAAGGCTACATGTAGGTTAATTTCCTTCCTCCTGTCAACTGCAATCAATATTGTCATGTCCCCAGGCACCTGGTTGTGGCTAAATTTTACAAACTAGTGAAAGAAACAGCTGCTACCTGTTTTGTTATACTCTTACAATAACACTGATGCAGTATCGTAGGCCTACACATGCTGACTACATTCTCTGACATGTAATACACACATATAATGTGTATATGTATATATATATATATATATATATATGTATATATATATATGTATATATATATATATATATATATGTATACAAGGGCGTAGGAACCGGGGGGGGACTGGGGGGTCGCCAGCCCCAAGTGAAAAAAAAATGGGGGGGCGGAAGTATCATTCCGCCCCCCCCCCCCGCTTCGCAAGTCAGAAAACACCTTTTTCATTTCCAAATGAGAAAAAAATCTCATTTGGAGCACCAAATTGCATCTAAGGCCAGGTGAATATGCAAAATTACTTACAAAATGGAGTGGGTGTTGAAAAGTGTGCTATATTGCACCAAATTGTATTTGAGGCCACCTGGAAATGCAAAAAAAATCCAAAGGGGAGGGGGACACCCCCTCCCTGTAGACCCCTCTCCCAGGCTGGCCATCAGTCTTCAGCCCCCCACTCAAAAGTACCTTCCTACACCACTGCATGTATACATAAGAGCTCCCAACTGACCTGCAATTCGCGGGTTGGACCTGCATTCTAACACCCAAAACTGCTGACCCGCGCAAGCATCCCGCGAAAAAACCCGCATTGAAATTGTCAAGTATACATAAAAAAAAATTGCATCAAATTTTGACTTAGCAACCATCATTTCTTTAGCATTTAGCATAATAGAGTATAAAACCTCCTTTACAGCATCAATTGAACCTCAAATTAGCCTATATTACTTTTCATTGGGGCGAGCAGCGACCATTTTCATGCCACGGGAGAGAATGAATTATCACCTACTATTCAATTTATTGATGTTACACACAAAAAAATGCATATTTCTTAGAAAATTTTGGGTGACAAAAGCCTTTCTAATTAAGTGCCACCATTTTACATGTAGGCATCACCAGGATTCCAAAAAAAATCAAAAGGGGGAGGGGAACAGCCCCTCCCCCAGGACAGCGATTCGATCGTGGCATGGACCAGCATTTGCCTTCTCAAGAGTTGGGAGCTATGATATATAAATATATATATACAATGTATATATATATGTATATATATTAATATGTATATATATATAAATATGTACATATATATAAACACATATATATATATATATTTATATATATATTTATATATATATAAATATATATATATATATATATATATAAATATATATATATATATATATATATATATATAAATATTTATATCCATATTCATATATGTATATACATATATGACAGTGAGTATGAGTATGACAGTACTAGTAGTATGAGTAACTTGTTCACTTTAATTCTTGAATTGATTCACATTATGATGACTATAAGTGTTTTGTCTGAATCATTGTGTGATTATCATTCAGTACGTATCACTTCTTACTTTTTGCAATTCCACCCTACCTACCATAGTGTTTATATACTCCCTGCTTGATCTCCCCATTCCCTCCACTCCCCGTCGATCAGCCATGTCCCCATCTCTCAATTCCCCTTAGTCTAGCGTCAATTCCCTTCGGTCCCTCAGTACCCTTCCCAGCCCCCCTCTGCAGATCATTTCCCAGCCAATTCATCCAACCACCTTACTACATAGTTCCCTTCCCCCTAGTTTTGTTTGTATTAAGATTTCATTAAGACTACTTTTCTGATAATGTAAACTTTCAAATTACTGTAATTTAGCTGATAGCCAGGAAGTTTAATTGCACAATTCAATCTATTCTGTGCAGAAAAGAGATAAAATAAACTTCACAGATGTAAACATATATATATATACCATACCTGAAGAAAACAGTCAGTCCCATTAAAACTTGACTAAAATAAACATTGAGGAAGGGTGACAGGGTGGGGAGGTGGGTGACAGTTAACTGACATCTCGCACCTCTTAACTACCTACGGTCAATTAATTTTGTTTAATGGATACAAGTATAACACAAAAACTATCCAATCAGCATGTCTATCAGCTGCAATTTCCACAAAACCAAATGTCCAATTGTCACCTAGTTCCTGAGAGCTGAGGTTTCCAGCTTTCATACCAGCAACGAAGCAATGGTCATGGTACAGGATCCAGATGGGTGTCGGCTTACTCACAACACTATATATTACACACACAATATGACTTCCTACCAGCGAATGTATTCCTGGCAACATCGTGGAAGTGGCAACTTCACAGGTTTGCTAGCAGACTCCCTCAGCGCAGAATGGTTGCTTGTGGAACGGAAACCTATGCCCAATGCTGTATCTCAAATGCCTCTTCCTCTGGTTATGTAATTCAATGTGGAATTCAGTTAGACATATGGCATGGGGGAGGGGGAAAGGGGGCAAGGGGGAGGGGCAGGGCAAGGGGGCAGGGGAAGGGCTTTGTGGAGGAGGGCAGCTGGGGCGTTTATGCACTGAGGATGTACTTCAGCTTAAGCCTACCGATTAACTTTTAACAATAATGGCAGTAAAAGAGTCACGTTTCCAACTTCTGGCAAATGTATCGGGTACTTTACTCTAGCATGGAAATTCCTTAAGAAACTCAAAGAGTTCAAACAAATACACATTTATTTTACTACCAGTTTTGTTGTGGAGCAAAAACAGGTTCATCCTTCCCCTCCCTTTAATGCCCCCTCACCTCCCCCCCCCCACCCCCATTTGAACAAGCACAGAACTTATTACCTAAAGTGGGATTTGAACCTATAACCTCTGGAATCACTTCAGGTTTTCGTGGTAAGATTTTGCTTAAAATGATATTTAATACTAAAACATATGACATACAATGAATGACAAGTTCCAAAATAATACAGAGGTAGCATTCAATTTCATGGGCATGTACACTTCAACTCTGATTTGGACATTTTTGTGTTCAACCCTGGTTTCAGGCACAATACCCTCACCAAGTTTAATCGAGATCTGAAAATAGGTTTCCAACAGTGATATCACTGTTGTACAGTCTGAGATGTGTGTTTGATCGGAATTCAAGTTTACATATATACTACATGATTCATTTCAGCCTATTTTTATATTAAATTGTTTCTTTTATCTCCCACACAGTTTATCTCTCACCTCTCCTCTTCCCCCTGTTGGTTTCTTTCTTCTCTCCACCCTTTGTCTACTAATCCTCTCACTTCAATCCCTTTTGTATTACCTGCTCATTAAACCTATCTGTAATTTGTGTTTGTATTTTGTCCCATGTATTTTCTGTTACTTGTCACTCAGCCTCTGAAGAAGAGCCTGCTAGGATCGAAACGTCAGGCCCACTTACTTTTACACATACTTTTATATTAAAATGATAAGTTAGCCTTATCCATTTATAAATGAAAAGAATAATACCTATATATATATATATATATAAATATTTTTTCTAATTTTTTTCCACTGCTGTGTATTCCATTCTTCACATTATCAAGTCAGTTTAACAAAATTAACTCCAAAAGCCTCCATTCCATTCATACAAATTAATGCCCCCCTCCCCCCCACCCACAAATAGTTATAAATTCCAGAAATACAGACCCAAAATATGACTAACAATAAACAGGCTCTTTAACTAAATGTTTAAGGTTACACTGAAGATGGGAACAACGATTCTTTCAACTACAAAAATGAACAATTGCTCAGAAATAAAAGACAGAAAAAGCTGTTGAAATTCCTTGTAACAAAACATCCTGCATGGCTTCAAACGAGAGCTAATAGTCAAAGGACAATATTGTCTTAGTAAGTAAGAACCCTTGATCATTGTGTTTATTTATTTCTATTCTTTCTTTACATAATCTGAAGGATACACATAACAATAAGCAAAGACTGTTTTCTTATTAAAAGAGTAGTTTCACATTTATTGCTTCCGAGATGAAAAACATAAGAGAGAGAGAATACTGTAAAATACTATGGAGCATATAAGCATTGGTTTCATTGCATTTCTCACATTGTACACACTCAAGTGCACTGCCAACTAGAACCATACATGTTTCAACGGCCTACGTAGTTCATTTTCCAATACACATATCCTCTACTATGTGTATTCTTCCTTCCACAATGTATATGTATGTATATTAGATCCTCCTGCAAGCAGGAACTCGCGAAGAAGCCTCATTGGCTTATAAAAGCCGCAAGCTGACCGAAGTCAGTCTCTTACATTCATATTTAACGTCCATGATTATGAATTGCTAATTGTCAACAACTCTGTAACTGGACGACATACATTAATCTGGGAGTGACTCGAACTGGGGACCTAATGATTGAAAGGCACCGGCGTTAACCATTGAGCTAACAATGGAACAAAAATCAGCTGGTAATCGACTTTATATGTGACACTCATGTCAGAAACCTGGCAAATACTGTCTCTGTTGGTGTGTTAGTTTAGCAAGTGACATAACAGTGAGAATAATACCAGCAGACTGAGACAGTCATTTTGTATTCCTCCTTTGTACTACAATTTAATTACAACGGAGTATCTACTCCACAGGAATAAATCCATAACCACGAGAAATGTGGGCGTGTGTGAAAACCATCTACGCATTCCACAACATCTCGCTAAACAAAATCAGAAGTAGGTTGCTGATTGCTTTACCGATGCCATTTATACTTAATTAACATAGCCATTTGTTTCCTAATTATTCTACTACTACATATATATCTTGTGATCATGTAAGAAGTACGACTTCGTAACGACAAACATCGTCTTCTGTATCAAACTCAGTAATAAACAAAAATCGACAGAGGAAATATGGATCTAACACAGACGAGCAAAATCAAATCATCACTTGAGACACAAAAAGAAGAAACATTTCGTTTATGAATATTCAGCTCTTTGTCGTCCTGGCCAGCCAGTTGGGACAATTTCCTAATGCTATTACCTCTCTAAACTGTACTCCAATATCATGCTTCAAAGCACTGGTATTGACAGTACAAACAGTTCCTCACCTTGATCTGATAGAAACTTGATATTCATACTGCTCGTACTGACAATACGAGTGCTCTGAAGCTGGACTTGACACTACAGTATAGAAAAAAATTGCCCCAACTGGGTGTCCTGGCACAAACCTAAAGAGGGAGCAAATCTGGTTAATACTTCATACCTAGGGTATTTTCACACATAATTGCCCAAACCATCAAGGTGGTAGGTAGTAAATATTGTCTGTACGTCAAACTTTCTGATTGTTTATTGTAATGAAAACATCAGACAAACGTCATTCATGTGAGATATTGCCCTACAGCCTCTACTCCTATCGAAGTAGTCGTACAGCTGCCGCTTGACGTTCGCAATTTAACATATGTACAGCTTAAATTTAAAAAAAAATCACTTCAACATAAATTATTAACGAGGCACATTCTCAAAAGTAAAGCGATGCGAAAATTTAAAGTGAAACAGCCTTTTTCAGTTTTCTCATCTCCAAACTGCTAATGCTGTGATTACAAAACGTCTGCAATATTTTGTTCACTGACTGCTACGGTTATTGAAAATCCAAAATAGCAAAGAATCTTCTTTTCATCCTCCAGATAAAAGAAGAATTCTTTCCACTTTGTATTAATTAAGAGGCACTTGTTCTGTACTTGGAGACAGCTGGATTCTTACTTTGAGACTAAGCACTTACAAACCTTCAACGATTTGAATGCTATATATCAGTATATCACCAAACACAACTCCTGCCAGATGTTACATCTAAGATCACAACAAAATTGGTACAGGTCCGATGGCTTGAATATAAAATTCTAACGGTAAAATAAGATGAACGAATGCGCTAAAAATTGAAAAAGGGACATCTGCATATAAAGCAGCTGGCTGGGTATGATGATAGGCTGGTACAGGACTACAATGTTTATAATCACACAGAAATAGTTTAGAACCTTCCCAAAATACCATCGTACAGAAAAATTACAAACAAGCTCCTTGAAATTCAGAACGATGACATTACAATGTAGACTGACTTTGTAAGACCTTTTTTTCTCTTTTTTTGCAAGTTTTCCTGCGTTCCCTCTAGAAGCAAAATCAGTGGAATAAGGAGAACCGTTTTTTTTATCCCCCGGGCAACATACAATTTGTCATGAATGAAATGATATTGTGATGGCTATTACAAATGTCACATCTGTGCAGTTAAGACTGACAATGCACATAGGAGCCTTCCATATTGTAATACTCAGAACTATGCACACAATATGACACATTTACTAAATTCCAGTCACCAGGAAATGAAAAAGGTTACCTTCAAGGATATGTGTGACATTTCTATTATTTTCTCCATGTGCGGTGTTTTAGACGAGCTCCACTTAGTTTAACACTTTTGAGTGAACAAAGGTATAATACCTAAGTCTGGTTTTACAGTATTCCTTCTACAAGTTTAATTTGAGTCAGCATGCCAAAGTCAGCTTATGAACACTGCAATGCCGAGAGTATTAATTGTAACCTTTTCTGCATATGACATATCACCTTGTTTGTTGAGCAAAAGTCAGGATAAAATCAAAATGATCAAAGAAACTAAAATCCTTGTAGCACTGACATAAAATAACTCCTTTTAAAGGCAATCATATTCCAATTGATTATCTCTGACATTACACAACAAACACAACTTTCTTTGCTGATTCAATTGACTTTTTTTTGCTGTAATAATAATAGTAATAATATTCATATTTCTAATGTATATACTACATTATGAGCCAAGGAAAAGACCAACTCCAAACCATTAAAAAAGATATCAAATGTACATTATCAAGAAATAGCTTACGTAGATTAGATTGCTTACATGTATTCTAAATAATTTCTTCCAAAAATATGATTGGTTTTACAACTCGTTATGTTAACGTGGTGGGGGTTGTTGGTAGGGGTTGGGATAACCTGCTGGGGTGTACGGATACTGCTGCTGTGGGGGCTGTTGTGGGTAGGGATTATAGCCCTGGGGAGGCTGTTGAGGCGGTTGCTGGTATCCAGGGTACTGTTGGTACGTTTGAGGCATAGGAGCATACCCCCCATAGGGGGCATAGGTGGGCATCGGTTGGTAGGGAGCGTACTGTCCCGGAGCCTGTGGTGGAGGTTGCACCTGGTACGGTTGAGGAGCTGTTGTAGGAGGAACAGTTGGAGGCGGAGCTGTTGCAGGGCGGGGAGGTGCCCGACTCGGAGGAGGAGGGCGGGCCGGAGGTTGAGAGTTGGAAGCTGCTGTTCCGCGAGCAGCAGGGATAGGTTTATCTGTGGAAAGTGATGGAGATATGTAGAAAGTCCATTAATCATGGCTTTGTGGATCATGTGGACTTGTCCATGGAAATGAACAAGGTAATAACCATATACTCACTTCACCAAGATCAACTGTCATGCTGAAAGCCTAATATACAACTAAGGCCAGTCATTGGTAAATCAGCTATGAGAATATTGTAGAAATATTACTGATGTCGGTGCATACTCTAACAAAACTATAAGCTATGTATACTACATACAGGACCTGGATATTTTTCAATCCTTGCGGGGCTCTTCAGAGGCAGAACTAGAATGGAAACAGACTAAAAATGGAGAGAGAGAGGGAACAGGAATGAACTGAATGGATGGAAAGATCAATTTAATTGGAATGTTCAATCATGAATAGAGCAGCATTAGACAGAACAAAGGGCATCTCACAGGCTTTCTGTAGTAGATAGGCACTCTGCGCAACGTTTTTTTCGTTAGTCTTTCTTTGTGAAAAACAGAATATTTTATTCAGACAGTAAATCCAAATCATTGTGGCAAAGTTGATGACCTGGATAAGAGGCCTTACCCAACAAACGCAAAACAACTGTTAATAATTGTATTAATAATAATGATATCATAATAATATTAATAATATTATTAGTAATAATAATAACAATAATAATGATATTAATAATATTAGTAGTAATAATAATAAAAATAACAACAATAGCAATTTATAATGCGCACATATCCGCCCTGCGGGTTGCTCAAGGCGCAATATAAATTTAATTGGAAAACTGTTTACTATACTATAAACCAACAACCCTCACACACTGTCATAATAACCTTTAATCATAACCATGGTTACCAACCTTGATGGTGAGCAGGGGCGGCTGGTGCTGGATTGCTGGACATACTGGCAGCTGCTGCAGTCAGATCACGGAGCAGCTCCTCCTTCTCGGTCTTTCGAGCAAAGCAGAAATCAGAGACTTTGCTCTGGAACCTAACTAGGAGCTGAGTCAGGTCATTGTAGAACTGAGGGCGAAGAGAAGGGAAGACTTAGATGGTGACTTGAATGGACTTAGATATATACACATACATATGTACATACATGCACACAATCTTACATAAACAAAATACATACAAACACGCACACATACATACAAACACACACATATGGGTGTGTGTACATATGTATTTTCGTACATAATGGAATTGGTATGGTACCATAGACTTTCTTGAAGTACTTGTGTAATTTCTGTTAACTCTAAACCACACTCAGTCAGCCTATGCGTTTATAATTAAAGATGAACACATAAGTCGATAAACTTGGGTTGCAATTGTGTACTGCTCTTCAAAGTTTGACTTATAATGACTTTAATTCACAGTATATAAGATTTGAGCTGGCTTCGAAGTAACGTGAAAGTGAAGCTGTTAACACTAGTGTAACTTAATGGTAGTCCAACAGTGTGGCACACTGGACTAGGGAGTCACATGTATACAAGACTAGTGTAACTTAATAGAGGTCCCACAGTGTGGCACACTGGGCTAGGGAGTCACATGTATTCAACACAAGTGTAACTTAGACTAGTGTAACTAGTGTAACTTAATGGTACTTCCACAGTGTGGCACACTGGGCTAAGAGTCACAAGTATACAACACTTGTCTGCATTGCATACACTTGAGATCGTAATTTCAGACTATCTTTAACGACTGATAACCCATTGTTCACCACCATCAGGAAGATTTGCACAACAGTCACTACAAATAATGTGGAGCCAGTTGGGACAAATAAGGGTGATTAATGAGAGTGGAAATGGCAGCGCCATGCAAAGTAAGTCTAATAATTGAAGCCGGTTGTCACAGACTCCCATTAACATATCACTTAGGGTACAGACGTACTAATATTCAACATATTTATAAAGAACAGTAAAGACCTTTGTTCCTTCTTTGAGGTTTCCTGTAAGTTCCATGTAGACATCGAAAGCCCCGGCCAGATTCCTCAACATCTCCTCTCTCGCCTGTCCGCTCACGTTCGTACTCTTGGCATTACAGAATCTGGTGTTTGCATCCTGGAGAGGACAAAATCAAGGATACAAAAAACAATGGTTAATGGCCATTCTGGTCAAGATAATTACTTTCAA
Source organism: Apostichopus japonicus (assembly GCF_037975245.1). Taxonomy (NCBI): domain Eukaryota; kingdom Metazoa; phylum Echinodermata; class Holothuroidea; order Aspidochirotida; family Stichopodidae; genus Apostichopus; species Apostichopus japonicus. The sequence goes on along the minus strand of NC_092564.1, from coordinate 23,890,892 downwards.
AGAGGGTTACCTATTGATGGCTAACACTGTCAAATAAAGACATTTTATGCATTTTTAAATAGGTTTGCTCTTCCCTACAGTAGGAATAAATCATGAAACATTCGTCGTCTCCTTGTCATACCTTGTAGATTGGATGTTTTCATTTACGGGAATACTCGAACACATTTTTGAAGTTCATGCAATCACTGAAAAAACGTTGTCGGCGTTATTGATTTGTAGATTTGCTAGAGGGGGCGGAGCCCTACTTTTAGCATGTTGAGACTACATCAGAAATCAGGGATGAGCCTGGGGTGAAAAAAAAATCACGGAACTTTGCAAAACGTTTCCAGTTTGCGTATGCTACAGTGTGTTAGGATAATAGTTTTTGTCCCCAAGGTAGAAAAGAAATCACGGATATTCCACGAATTTGTGGAAAAAAGCTCATGCTTGAGAAACAGGAATCTTCCTACTTCGAGGATACTCCATGGTTGGTTCACTGGGATAATTGACACCTTTTCACTGCATATTATCCACGAAGGACGTCAGACACTGTCCGCGACCGCACAATTCCTATGAAGCTTAACCTACTAAGGTTTGTCCATGGCTTGGTCGATCAGGATAACTGTATGTTTAATGGTAAAGTATTAAAGTGACTTGGTTCACTCAGATAATTGGAAAACCTACCTGAATGTTATTGAGAAGAAGCTCCTGCCTCTTAATGCTCTCTTGAACCTGCTGAATCAGACCGTTAAAGAGTTGATCTAAATCTTCATTCGATATCTTTTCTTCGTCTACTGCTCCGCCTGAACTTAGAGAAGACAGGAATCTCACCTCTGAAAAAAAAAAAAAAAATGATGAAATATTGAAGTGTCATAAATTTTGTTCAGTGGCCCAAACAAATTTAGAAATTGAAAAATCCATGGAATACACACAATAAATCTCAATTCAATCCCTCCCCAACTCCCTGCCCCCCCAAACAAATCCTTACCCCTCAACTGCATTTAATGAGATTTTCGGAGGGGGAATTGTAAAGGATTAAAAACTATAAAAAAAACTCTGAAACGCTGCCGTTAAGTATTAAAGTTAATCTATAAAATGGAAGTCTGGAAGAGACGACAAATCCCAAAATGAAAACTCGTTTGGAATCAATTTTGGACCCAGTTTCGTTTCTCGAGAAGCGGACTACTGGATGAAATCGAGAGGGATGGGGGTAAGAGACCAACTTACGGACGTCGGATGAGGCGGTCTTGATCAATTTCTCTGTGACCTCCCTTTCATTCTTGATTGCGTCTACCTTACTGAGATGTTCTCTCAGTTCTCCTACCACCGTGCTATCCTTGAGGGCTGATGCGGCTGAAGCCGGGGGCAGAGAGGCGGCTATCTCGTCCTGATGGGAGGTGTGGGATAATTCAAGTCTTTAATATACATTTCGCACTATCTCAATACATATTCTTTTAATTTTCTATCAGAGAAGTGTTTCTTTATATTATACTCGGCAGTCGTTGGCAGGTAGTTCTGTCGATAACGATTTTACAATCTTCTGGGAAACGAAAGTTTTTGAGAGGGAACGATCTCATTGTGAAATATGTTATGGCCAGCGGATGGACTGTTACTACCTAAAGAGATGTTTTAGCATCATGGAAATAGACTGTGTCATTTGGACTTCTTAAGAGGCAATGTGAAGTCTCAACTTTAAACTTACAACATATTTGACTATTTATATCTGATAGGATATACTCTAGTCCGTTACTCATTGGTTAAAGCTCCTGATTTAACAGCTTCAAAATGTTTCTGATATATGGTATACAGAAACTTGATCATTTTATGGGAAATATACATTGAATGGTCTATTTATTGTTCATTTACAATTTGTGTTAAGTACTTTCTTCAACATACTAAAACAACATGTTACAATTTCCTGTTGTGTGATTATATCATGTTATGTCAACATTTTTCAAGTTTACTTTTTAAAGTTAACAAAAAGTGTCGCTTGCAAAAGTATATAGTCGATTTCAACACATGTTACATTGAAATAAACATTATATTTTCTGTTCTCATGAAATACTTCCTCTTACCAACACTTTCACATGAATCAGACAACATGAAAACTTTAACCAGCCATTGGTGATTCATTGTATTCTCTGTTATTAACATATGTCTTCTTGACAACATGGACAGAGGTACATCAACGACATGACCGTTTTGATTAAACATTCACTTTAAATAACTTCCGCATATTCTCTTTAGCTAGCTATGTTCCTCACATTTCCAAACACTGTCAAATAAACATGAATTATACTAAATTTTTGCCATTGATTTTCATGGGATCTCCATTTTGCCTCCTGTTACTATAGAACATTTCTGTCACAACACGGTCCAGAATATATCAAATATATTAAATTTGTGACTTGCCGTTGACTTTGATGAGATCTCTGTGAAGGCAGATGAACCTTACAACGATAAGCAGCAGCATAAGGGTGAAATGGAATGGCTTACAATTAACTTACACATCACCTCAGTTGGCTAACCAGTTTACAGTTGAGGCTCGTTTTTGTATGTTTTTTTTGACAATTTGTACGACCATTTCACAGTGGAGAATCTTTGGGTTTTACCCTGGATGCAAAAACCCATCTTTTATTTACCTCCCAGATGTTACCTTTCAATGCTTATAATGCCCCACCACTGTCATCAATAGCACCGGTGTATCGTACCACAGCGTACAACGTATATGACAAGTATCTAATATTTGTAACCGACCATTGACTTTTATATAACGTCTTTCTATATTATCTGTTTATAGAGAAGAACAGTTCTGTCACGTTCCGGTCCGATATATCAACAAATATCTGAGGCTTACCGTTGACTTTGATAGGATGTCTATGTATTCTCTGTTAGCGTTATATTTCTCCTTCACCACATGATCAGCCTGAATAGCATTGTCTAGGATCTGCTTGTACTTGTTGCCCTCCGACCTGATAGCAGCCGTGAGTTTTTCTGACGGGGTTCGAGACCATTTCTCCTTGAATTTTTCCTTCATTTCTCGATCGGCCGTAGCTTCGTTGTCAAGGTCCTTCATTGCCTGGTTTACCATACAGGGGAAGAAAAAGTGAAAAAAATTAACTACTGGTCAATGGAAAGTTTGTCCAAATCTTGGAAGTGGTTCTTATAAGAACTATTTCACCTCCACAGTGTAAGAAAAATATATACATATAACACTGATAAACCAAACCAAACAAGTTAATAATTCTGGACGAACCATACATAGGCAGCAGTATAGTCAAAGGAAGGGTGAGTGTGGGATGAAGGGTGGGTGGGGGATGAAGGGTGGGTGGGGGATGAAGGATGGGTGGGGATGAAGGGTGGGTGGGGATGAAGGGTGGGTGGGGGATAAAAGATGGGTGGGGAATAAGGGTGGGTGGGGATGAAAGGTGGGTGGGGAAATAGGATGGGTGAGGATGAAGGATGGGTGGGGACGAATGATGTGTGGAGGATGAATGATGGGTGGGGGATGAAGTATGGGTGGGGGATGAAGGATGGGTGGGGATGAAGAATGGGTGGGGATGAAGAATGGGTGGGGGATGAAGGATGGGTGCGGATGAAATATGAGTATGGGATGTAAGGTTGGTGGGAATGAAGGGAGAGGAAAATTAGAGGGGGATTCACAACACTATCCCTGATGGAGGTCAATGGATGGTGCAACAAAATTTGGAAAGTGAAGATGGCGTAAAAATGTAGAGAAAAGTAATGTCCATTAAACCACTCTTGATAACCTAAGTTCTAAGAAGACTGTTTAACTTTCTTCCCATTGAACAACATCACGACTAATCAAACTAAAGATCAAGCAACTTTTGATCAGTGCTAACCAGCAGGTATATACCAGCAAAGACATATCAAACGAGATCTTTCCCTAAAATTCAAAAGAGTCCAAAGCAGAACTGTTTATGCCTTTGGTTACCCTCCATGAAAGATATTTGCTACGCCCTTCACTAGCCATACCTCTGAAAGTATTGCTCTGTTTCTCTCCAGGAGTTCTGGGAGTTCACTGAAGAGTTTATCAATGGATACCCGTCCTCCACTCTCTTGCAACTGTTGAGATTTTTCGATGACCGATTGAGGAATGGTGTCCCCTCCTAAATCTTCCACGGCTGCTGGGAGGTTTAGTGAAGCAAGCACGCTATATGAAAAATACAACAAAATATCATTACAAATATTGAGAGCACCTTGTGGTGAGCTGGATGAAGAGAAACAATGTTTTACAACTATTTCCAAATGACTGGGCTACAGTGGCTCCTTCTTCATTTTCTACTAGTAGACAGCAACAAAGTATGTGACACATACAAAAATACAACAGAAGAAACAATATTAAAATACCTTTCAAATGATTTGGATCAGGAGAAAAAAAAATTTCAATTTCCAAATACACATTGCACCTCCTAAGGTGATAGAAGATTTACAGAAGCAAGTAAAATACTTCAAAGCAAAAAAGAAGGGGCAAAAAAATGGTAGAAATGTCTTTTTGGGCATATCGAGTCACTTTGAAAGATTTTTCTATGAAGATGCAGTCAGTCTTTGGTCTATGGCATAGGCGATTTTAGTATTTGTGTTATGTGTACAAAAATATATGACTACAATATTATACTGCACTGTGTTTTAATGTTTCCTGCATGTACAGCATATGTTATGTCCTGAGTATAATATCAGCAATATGTAACATATAACACAAAATACTATCAACATAACCTACTATAACATCACATACTACTGTATAACATAACATACTATAACATATGACATTATAACATGACAGACTTTAACATAACAACATATCACTGCTTTCCAAAACAACTGGCTTCTGTAACTATATGTAACATATAACACAAAATACTATAAACATAACATACTATAACGTAACATACTATAACATAACATACTATAACATATGACATTATAACATGACAGACTTTAACATAACAACATATGACTGCTTTCCAAAACAACTGGCTTCTATAAGTATTTGTAACATATGTAACATATAACACAAAATACTATAAACATAACATACTATAACGTAACATACTATAACATAACATACTATAACATATGACATTATAACATGACAGACTTTAACATAACAACATATGACTGCTTTCCAAAACAACTGGCTTCTATAAGTATATGTAACATATGTAACATATAACACAAAATACTATAAACTAACATACTATAACGTAACATACTATAACATAACATACTATAACATATGACATTATAACATGACAGACTTTAACATAACAACATATGACTGATTTCCAAAACAACTGGCTTCTATAAGTATATGTAACATATGTAACATATAACACAAAATACTATAAACATAACATACTATAACGTAACATACTATAACATAACATACTATAACATATTACATTATTACATAACATTATTTAAAATAACAACATATGCCTGCTTTTCACACATTAAGTATAGTCCTGTTCCTGACTTACGTATTCAACAACTGTGTGCTCTCTCGTAGTTTGCCAACCTCTTGGTTTACGATGCCCGCTTTCCTGTTCTCATAGGCAACCATGGCATTATGTATGGAGAGGGGTACCAGCTTTTCAAAGAGGTCTACAAAGGGCAAAACAAATATTAATGATAATAATAGCAATAATGATGATGAACATTTGTACTGGAGCTGTATCCGTCACAAAGACGCTCATGGTGCAGTGAAACAAACAGTGACAAAGGGCAAAGTTAGTTAACAGACAAAGATTGAGATAACAAATGGTAAAAAGTCAATTTGAAGTAGTCGAGTTCTAGAAACAGATGAGTCTTCAGAGTTTATTTGAAGGACACAAAAGAGAAGGAGGGAGCTTGATGGATTCAGGTAATTTGGTCCACAGATGTGGGGCACCAGAAGCAAAACAACATTGTCCCCAGGATCTGCAATATATATGTTATCCATGTATACAGTCAAATATGGCACAGAAGACACCATAAAAAAAGACATCACAGGTTTAATTCTGTCATAGTGGACACTATCCCAATTTATACAAAGAGAGTTATGAAGGTTTTTCAAATGATGACTTATTAGAGGATGAATTCAGGCAGAGTCTTAGTCTTGATATGTCGCAGTCCCACAAAAATAAGAGACATCGGAGTGCTGGTAATTATTTCTACAGCTATTCCAGGTTTTTGAAGATATTCGCCAATAACATCTCTGGATTACTCCTTTAAGGCTAAATTGATGATGAAGTCGTCTCCAGAGAGCAGACCGAGATGTTAATCAATTGTTTTGTTAATTATAATACCTTAACCAAAGCATGCCCTCTTCTTCACCAAATAAGAAAACAGAGTTCCCATGGACGACCTTCTAAACCATTAGTCAACATTGTAATGCCTTTTCTAAAATTGTCATTTGAGATCATGAAAGTCTAATGTTTCCCATTAAGTCTTGCAAGTCACCTGAGGAACAGATCAAATGGTCTCTGTATGAGACTACATAGTCCAGTCAATTTCATTGAGTGAACCTCTGCTGTTTAAAAGGGTCATTTCACAAAATAATTAGTAAAGAAATAAGACTTGGACTGATAGAAGAGCTTTTGTTTTTACTGATCAAACTAATTTTGTGCTTTTTAAGTCACTCTTTTGCAAGTTCAAAATTCACTACGCTCACCCTGTCTAAACTTTTTGTCATAAAATGTTGAAAAGGGAGTAATTAAGTATGCAGTGGCCCTCGAGGGGGTTACAAACAAAATGCACAGGATGGGCACTCCGAGATTAAGTTTCAATGTTAGCTTAATAGTATTACCACTGCACGTGATAGATTAGTCCACTTCAAACTCAACTTACAATTTCATATAAACCATGAAGAACACTTTTTACCTGTAAAGTTTTCCGTCATTTGAGACTGCACATCTAAAATCTTAGCTATGACAGCTGACCCTGGGGACTTCAAGTTCGATACTTCGGGGACGATATCACTGTATATCAACTCGTTATCCTTCTTCGCCGCAGTCAGCTCTTTGTGATATTTTCCGGCCAACTGCTTGGTCTTCAGCAGGCCACCGCCTCTGGTTTCAGCTGCTTGTAGAAGGCTTACTGCATGCTGGAAAATTAAGAAAAAATCATGTAGAGAATAAAAAGAGACTGCTTCTAAACATTTGTAATGATAATGGTCAAAAACTTACAGTCTAATTTGTTACATTCAAGTACCAAGGCAAGGATAATTAGTCAAATCAACGAGTGATTGATTTGCTGCACTTTTCATCTTTTTGTTTTTTTAGAGATACTTTTGCTGGCAAAAACAATGAAAATGAAATAGGAGAATTTGTTTCATACTCACATCGAGACGGGCTATTTCCTGGCCGTACTCCTTGCCGCTTCGGCAGACCAGAGCTTGGTGGTACTCAGAGTACGCGTGCATCAGGGCCTGCTTTCCTGCTACGATTGGCACCCACTCTTTTGGTAGGTTGAGCGACACTTCATCGAGCTGCATGGCGTTCAGGGCTTCCGTATAGAGGTCCGAGGCGGCCGACGCAACCTTACTTATGATGGCGTCTTTCATCTTGTCTGAAAGTGTATTGAGAGGCAATGGACTTTTGAGGTTGACTTGATTTCCACGTAACTATAAATGGTACATAACATGGTATACATATATACATACCTACAAGGAAGTAGAGGATGTCTGAAGAAGTAAAGGCTTTTACAAGCAGTCCCTTCCCCCCCCCCCGCCCCTAGTACAATTTAAGAAGAATGGGTGAGGGCTTAAAGAAAACAGAACAAGAGAAGGAGAAAAAACACTGGAGAAGAGAGGGTAATAGTAACAAATAAACTGATCTTAATGATCGTTAAGTAAATGAGAAGTCCTTTGTATTTAAAGGACGGTAAAATTTTAACATTCTTAATATCTTTATCTAACTCATTCCATACAGTGGCACCACTGTGAACGAAATGGCCATGAGATACTTCACAGGTGGTGAGATTCGAACCAAATTATTTAATAGTATAGTTATAGTTAGGCATGTTATACCTGAGTTAAAGATATAAGTCTATGGACTTATTTATACATAGGAATTTTCAAAGGATTATTCTTTGGCAACAGAATTCATCTCTATCTTAAAAACTGTCTTTAACAGACCATGAACGAGGATCATTTAAGCTCGAGATACATTGTCGTAATGCTTTAAGTTTTTGACAAGTTACTCTTTATAACAACAGGCTAAATGCCATTGATGTGATTGTAAGTTAGCACAAAGCCTCAATGTGCAATAGCATGACAGGAATAGGTGTTAAAGAAAATAATTTTTTATGGTCTCAAATAAGACATTTGATGCTGTTGGAGGTCATTCTCCTGTTCTGTAGCTCACACACGATGCTAAACAAATGCTTCCTGGTACTGTTATCAGATTTATGAAAACAACAGATTATCACTCTAACAGTATGGCCCGGAATGAGGAACTGACGCAATTATATTTATATATCTGCGTTTACCAGGGTATTCCAGACCACTGTAAATCTGAAAGCCGGATATGTTGAAAGATAGAGCAAAGTGACCTGCACAAAAACTTCTATTCTACATTACAAGTCCACAAGAAACTGTAAGCTCTCCCGAGAGATAGAAGAAATTTTGAGAGAGGGAGCAGGATTCTACCCACTGACCAATAGGTGCTATTTAAGCTGACCACATACTGCCCTCGGGCCTAATCACGACCTGACCAGACTCCGCTGTTGTGACCTAGTTTTTATGGTTGGGAAGACGCATCAACTGAACTGCGCACACTGACCAACTCATCAGTGCATACAACGACTGTTTTCTGTTAGCGACGGTGGGAAACGGATTGCTGGTAGAAGTCCGAACTTTAATGACCAATTCTTAATTTTGTGAGATGAATAGAGGGCTATATACAACAAAATCCTCAGCTTTTTGGGAATTGATTTTGATGCTTTTTGTATAAAGTGTTTTTTATTCTTTCACGATTCCAAAACAATTACGTTCATTAACTGCACTAGTCCATTTTCATTTGAAATATTGCTGTAAAAAGATGACAAAATTTGTGACATTTCCCAGTTTGCTTTTATAACATAAGTATAGGACATGTAGGGGTGGTGACATGCTGGGAAGAGAAATCAAATGAAGTTACTAAATATCTAAGAGGGTGGATGGCTATCATTTGACCGATAAGGTGAGAAATCCTCAAAGAGAGAAACTAACCGTTAAGACACAGCTCGTCTGCTGCGAAACAACCAAATCAAATCAAATGAAGAAAGACGAATTAGGAGTGACTTTTTTATAATGTTATACCTTGTCTAGCTTTTTGAAAGAAACTCTCCTGGGCTTGAGCCAACATTAGAGCTGATAATCCGTTCAGCATGGAGGCTGTCAAGTCACTGGTCTTCACCACTTGTACACCGGTGAAGATGGTAGTGGTCAGTTGTTTGAAAATACTGGCTGCTTGCTGAAAATCGAGAGAAGTAAGAAAAACAGCAAAAAGTTACGCACACATTTTGAAGTGAGAACTGGGCAAAACTTCCATGAAACTTGTTTCAAATGGTGCCATCACATAACCTCTGCCCCCCACCCCACACACACCCTTCCCCTATCCCTCACTTTCATTCTCTTCATGTAAGCCACTAATAATCAATCAATACTGCACTTACATCAATGATGAATTTCAAAACTGTAAATACCTATTTCAGATGGTTTTGAATTCACAAAACAAGTTGTATACTTTCAAAATTCATAAAGTAATTTCTTTATTCACGTGGCAAACGCGTTAATATTCATAAAGCGATCAAATATATCTAAAAGCTAGCACCAGGGATTGACTCGGCTTCAAGAATCAATATAACAAACAACCATAACATCAAACAGGACACAGTATATACGTATCGCAATGACAAGGAGTTTGCAAGACAGGTGAAACAGCAAAGAAATTTCAGTGACCAAAAATGTAAAAATAAAATGAGTTGCTTTTATAACTTTTTTGTCACTGAAGAGATCTTTTACATATAAAAAAAAAATTAATAAAAAATACCATTGTTGTTTATTAACATTAGATCTTATGAACCAATAAATATAGATTACATCTGAAGTTATCTTCTACTGTGTAATTATATACATGATCAATGTGTGACCTGTTTTTCTCTTATAACCTCACATGTTGAAGTTGTGGGTTTAGCCTCTGTATCTCGCTACATAAACTCACAAGACTTTGCTATCCATTTAGAATCTACAGTTATGCACAGACTGCTTCTATCTACGGTTACCACCATTCTATTCAATGGGGAAATATTCTGAGAGGAGATATTATTCCAAACAAACAAAACCCCAAAAAAGAAGAAAGATTACCAAGAAAAGATAAACAAAGGTTGTTTGAACAAAGAAAATGCTGCATGCCAAATGCTTTGTTGCCTGCGGATACGGCACAAAGCATGTTCAGAAGTGCATTGTTGTACTTCTGTAGGCAGTCACCTGCCTACTGCGATGAAAGCAGTAACAAGAAACTGAGCCTACACTTTATCTTTCAGTGACTAAGTTAAAGCTGTGTTGTGTGATCTCTACACCATTATGAGCAGCCCATATATATGTATATGTATATGTATGTATATATATATAAATATATATATATATATATATATATATATATATATATATATGGGCAATTCCATGATGGAGGGGACACTCAAATTTTGAATACATGGCTCAGATAATCATGGAGGATGAGAACTCAAAATAATCCTGAAAAGGCATCATACATTCCATTCCATCCTATATAATACTCATCAGATAGTATTTAGTAGTTTTATTGTGTGTTATGATAGATACTCCTGTTGACTGTGTTCTGACAGAAAAAAAAATTCAATATTTCTTCATGTCAACTTCACAACACAAATTTTTCAGGCCTCAATCACTGATGTAACGTTATTAACCGAAAAAACAACACTTTCTCTATGTGACATTTCTTTATCCAGCGGAAATCTGATAACCATAATTTTGTTAGTACTCATAGTCCCAAGGGTGGAAACAAGATCACTAACGAGGAGAGACCCATCATGTGTGAGTGATAGATCACTGAAATCTGTAATGTGAGTAACCGTGTAACGTGAGTAACCAATGTGTAACCTGAGTAACCAAGCTAACACACTGAAACAATGTAGGAAATGCCTATATATTTTTGTCTTGTAAATAATTGCTCAATAAAAGAGGGCATTATTCCACAACGAGTGAGACTATTTCACAAGTACCCATCATGCAATGCACTTCCAGTCAGCCTTGCTTTGCTCCCTTAAAAAGTCTGTGATTCAGCTGTGATCTCATTTGATTAAGGAAACGCCCCAGAACCTTGTATTTACCGACAGTTGGGTAAAGCTGGTGAACCAAGGGTAGAGGGCCTGCAGAAGAAAATTCTAATTGCAGAATTGGGTGAGATTGATACTATCAATTCATTTCTTTTATTCCATGGTTAGGCCCATTAGCCTAACACATAAAGCCTATATGGTAATATTACTCATTTTCAAAGAATAGTGTTAGATGGGCTACGCACAGGGTTTAAAGTAAAAGATGATGATTGTATTCTTGATTATCAGTTCCCAGCAGTTGGGGGTTATACCAATATAGAATGTTTCTGAACTAAGCCTATAGGCTTTATTTGTTGGCTGAATGGATCAATGAACATAAAATAAAGTTTGGAATTACAATTCAGCAAAATATTCATGCTACACCATGTAATATACTCAGTACCCATATAGGGCCTATTATGCAGTTCCTACACTATTTGATCCCCCTACGGGTACGGGGCAGTAGAATAGGGGGGTCAGCCCGATATCTATAAGGACCATTAGTCATAAGGGTCATTGTTCATATGGTTCGTTATTCATAACGTGCATTATTTCGAAGAAAAGGTTCCTTATCCATAATAGGAAAAAGGTTCGTTATTCATAATAAAAAGGGATCATTGTTCATAAGGTCCGTTATTCATAATCGGGAAAAAGTTTCGATATTCATAATAGCAAAAAAAGGTCTGTTTTTCATGATCGGAAAAAAGTTTCGATATTCATAATATGCAAAAAAGGTCTGTTACTCATAATCGGAAAAAAAGGTTCGATATTCATAATAGCAAAAAAAGTCCGTTATTCATAATCGGAAAAAAGGTTTGTTATTCATAATAGCAAAAAAGGTCCGTTTTTCATAATCGGAAAAAAGGTTTGATATTCATAATAGCAAAAAGGGTCCATTTTTCATAATCGGGAAAAGATCCAGTATTCATACAGTAAAAATAGCAACAAAAAAAGCAGGGCGGAGCGACCCTGAACCTTATGAGTAACGGACCTTATGAATATCGAGCTGCTTCCAGAATAGGCCCAGGGTATTTCCTTGAAGACACTATATAAAACAATTGTGCTTATGTGTCATTAAACTTTATCTAACTAACTAACTGACCTACACTATTTGATCTACAGTAAGTCTTGAATGGGTATTCATTGTTTCTTTCTGCAGATCAATGCTAATATTATGCCTCTCACAAATGCAGAGAAACAGCGGAGATATAAAGAGAAGCTCAAAGCCTGTGGAAAGTATGACCATTTCAGAGAACGGCACAGAAATGAGGCTCAAAAATCGCGAGCAAAACAGAAACACCTGGAGAATACTCTCTCATCAACCATGAAGAAGATTCAGCAAGAAGCTAGGAGGGTGGCCACTAGACGACGAGTTGCAGCCTACCGGGAGAGGAGGAAGACGAAGGAGGCCATGAAGAAGTTGCCTTTCAGCAGTGCACAAGCATACGCAAAAGCAACAGCAAGAGTACGCGACAGATTGCCCGAAACACCACATCGCCGGAAAACTGTTTGTCGTAATCTCTGCAGGTCTGAGCTAGGCGACGACATTCACCCATCGACCACAACAACTGCTGCTACGCCACCAACCACTAACCCGAGAGGTCTCAGCGATGAAACTGTTGAAGTTATCCAGCAGTTTTATCAGCGAGATGACATCAGTCGGCAGACGCCAGACAGGAAGGATGTGGTCAACATCTGGCCAAAAGAAGGGGGCCAAATAAAGAAGCAAATGAGACATTTGACGTCATCCATCATGGAAACTTTCGCCCTATTCCAGGAGGACTATCCCAACATCAAGGTCGGCAAGAGCAAATTTGCCGAATTGCGTCCAAAACATGTCCTGTTAAGCAACAAGCTACAACATAACGTATGTACGTGAAGATATCATGAGAACTTTATGTATGCTATAAATAGTTTACACGATGCTTCTCCAGAACTTCCTGCATACTCCCATGACCTACCCGCCAAGCTTCTCTGCCAAAATCCAACAAGGGAATGTTGGTTCAACGAGTGTGACCACTGTAAGAATGGCGCTGGTTCATGAAGAACTTCAACATCGACCAGGGAGCTGAGACATGGTATGCGTGGAACAGTGGAGAAGACAACAGGCTTCGTTGCCTGCGGATACGGCACAATGCATGTACACTGGTGCATTGTTGCACTTCTGTAGGCAGTCACCTGCCTACTGTGATGAAAGCAGTAACAAAAAACTGAGCCTACACTTTATCTTTCAGTGACAAAGATAAAGCTGTGTAGTGAGATCTCTACACCATTATGAGCAGCCCATATATATATGTGTGTGTGTAATATTCCAGGGTATAATTTATCCGGTATCCATCACAAAATACCATGCAAAATTATCAAATTGCTATAAATATCCAAAGATGTATAGTACTAAGCTACACATGAACTACAGTATGTCATAAGTGACAAACTGCTGCACAAAACATTGACACTTAATTAATTCCTGTATTTTTCATGTATGCATAATATTGTAATTGAATAGTACTGTTAGAATGTGATCATTGTGGTTACAGTAACTTGAATCCTGCTAATAAATTAATCACTATTACTGTATATATATTAAAAGGATATTCTGGAGTGATTCAAGTTAATCGCTTTGCAAATTTCCTGAAAATTTCCTGAAAACTGTAGGCGAAAAACCACATCCTGATAACAGATTGTATTGCAAAGAATGGATGCCATCAGGGCAATTCAGCTGAAAATGTCTAAATTCTATCAGCGAAATATTTATCGGTTCCTACAGTTCATAAGTAGCTATTTTATTTTGGATTCCTTGTTATCCTTGTCAAAGCTATGCTCGTAAAAAAAAAGAAAAGAAAACAGTATCACTGCTAAAACATCTCTCTTTTAGAATTAAATTTCTCTTTCAAAAGAGCTGACGAGACTATCACTTTCCTTTTCACCTTTTCTCCAAATCGTTTCACTCAGTCTGAGTATATCACAAGTATGGAATGAGCTGACATCAACTTACAGACATTGAGCAGTTTTCCTGTACATGATACCGTACAGTATGTCAGTGATGGTGTTTTTACTGTGTATTGTGTGATGTCCTTTCAAATGATGGTGTTCTTACTGTGTATTGTGTGATGTCCTTTCAAAGAGCTGAGACAAATGTACCATAGCTATAAGTGTTGAAGATATAAATAACTTGATATCATCAGGATCTATGGAAACGTATAGGTATACACTTTAAACTTTGTTCATATACATATTTGACCATACAGTAGTCCCATTAGCAGGGCAAAATTTTTAAGGATTTGTTTGTTTCTTGTTTTGGTTGTGCCTGCCTTAAACCAGGACTTGTTTTGGTTGTCTGAAAAAATGTTACAGAATGACCAATTATGTTCACTATAGGAGAGATGTGTAGCTTTTTGTGCCAGTAAAACTCCCCTTTGGGGGGGAGGGCGATCATATTCATAGGTCTAACACTATTTTTCCTTTCAGTACTACCAAAATGATGATGGGTGAACCGTGATACAAATTTAATAATTTTACCCAATTTGGAGGAATTAAGTTACAGCGCAATCTGAATTTGATGTAACTAACTAGTCGTCCGCCAGACGATCCCCTAAACTAATTTTGGTTGTCCGAACAGAAATGTGGTCGTCTCGGAAGACCATTAAAACTTTGCCCTGACTGGTTTATTACCTTCTGACTCAATGCCATGTCACTGAACTTATATGAAACTTTCAAGCAAATGCTGGAACCTAGGAACATCCTGACCACTTCTTTGTATCTTTATGTTTCGTATGAAGTATGACTATAGGAAGTGAAAGTAAATTGAATGAAAATAAAATCAGGAAAAAATATGCCTGAAGTCTGTAACATGTTTAAAGGCATACTGTCATGAAATGTAATTATTTTAAAAGCTTGTATTTTCAGCTGGCTTAAAATCCCAACTGTTGCCAATGGGCTGGGAGCAGGAATTAAGTAGTTTCTTTTTCATGTTTTAAAGTGGGAGGGGAGGGGGGTGCAAGGGGGTTGGAGGGGTAATTTTTCTTTTAATACTGGATGCTTTGAGTATGTTATGTTTGTATTACATTCAGACCGCGGACCCCATTGTATTTTCCATTGTTCAAATCCACGTACCCTAACCTTAAAAATACCCCATACAATAGAATTCTTCCGAGGACATGGTGATTCTTTAGAAATCACTATCGAGGACCTGAAATTCTTTTGTTCAAGTCCTCAGTCAGAATACAAAACAAACGCACACATACATGTACTTACATACACACATGACTATGGCTTGATGAGAGTCCCTTTAAGAGATGACTCATCACTGGGCAGGTTTAGACTCACCAGGAATGAAATACACCTCCCATAGAGTAATATCCATGTGGGTTTACTTTTCCTACCAGCTTGGGGTAACCTCAGGTTACAGATAACATACAGCAGTTACCGTACCTCTGAAAACTGATATTTTAAAACTGATATTTACAGAATGACTGTCTCTCTGTCCTCACTCCAAAACAATGATGACTGTTGCTATGAATCTCTCACAAACAACACACTCTGCGCAGTGTTTTTGAAAATGACACCATAGGATATAGCAATACTGTGAATAACACATGGCTACTGAAGAGTCGAAAATGGTTGTCTCCAGGGTAGCCTCGTTCAACTGTACGTATCAGTTGAAACTATACATGTGCCATGATGCGTGCCACGGTTGGCCCATTACATACTCATGTTAAAACACATGCAACTGAATTCATCTACACATTTTTGGAATGAATTGACGCGGCATGCTCGTTACCATCAAACTTGGTTTGAAAACACGGGAGACCTCCAAAAGGGATAACTTAGCAAGTGCTTGAAAAATATGTGACGGAAAGCAATGAATTGGTACTTGATGTCACATACTAATCAACAGATCTGTAGAAATCACCAAGATCTATGAAACCTACACACAACAAATGCATTATGATATGCTATAGGGATTCTGAATGGTAGGCTTTACAGGAAGAGGAAGTAGCCAGAGATATGGATGGGAGGTCAGTGGTGATGCTAAAAGTAAACAATATGTGTTCCATTGGGTAGATGGGAAACTAAATGTGTGGAGTGAATACAGCTAAATATCATAAATAGCTATGCTGTCCAACTCCGTGGGAATACATTCTCACACAGCATACTTCACCTTGCACAAGTATGTAGCTCAATTTTATTTTTGCTGCAAGTTATTTCCCCCCCCCCCACCCACCCCCTCCCACCTTCCTTTGCACCATTCCACAGCTAATCTACCTGACCTCATGGCTGAATAGCAAATACTATGCAACCCATGCTTTCTTTCACTGATTGCTAAGCAGATTAACACTTTAAATAACAATTTAAATAGATAATGAATAAATCTTGCTCTGATCTTCATGTTGGAATATTTGTATTAAACCAACATTAAACTCAGGCTCAGTAACTCCCTTTTCACCTTGTAATACTGTGTGGCCATCTCATATCATATACGATATTTCCTGAAAGCCTGTTTTTGACATGCTGCCAAAGGAATACTGTTACCAAAATTTACTGCAGTTGCGGTGATGTCAAATTATTTGAGACTTCCTTTTATTAAAGGTACATAACATGTTTACCACCCACTCAGTCTCTAAGAAAGTCTTTAAGAAAGTGTTTCCAAATAGAGGGGGTAGTGAAGAAAGGAAAATGAATAGGAAGTGAAGAATGGAAATAGGGGGGGTGGCGGAGGGGCAGGAGGGAGGCAAAAGAGAAATGAATGAGGAGAGTGTGCAGGGTAATATCAGAAGATACAGAAAGCTAATTTACAACAAAATGGTGGAACGAAAATAGCAAACGGAAAGCAAAAACTTGCAGATCTGTTTTTCATGAGCTTAAACTGTCTGATAACATCACTGTCTGCTATCAATAACATTGTGAGTGTCAGCCTCACATGATTCTTACAGCTGAATGAATCCCTGAATGCTTTACTAGTGTACTGACTGATAGTACTCCAATCTGTACTCTTGATATTAGAGTGTACACATCTATCTGTACCCTGTACTCAAGACAATATCCTATATTAGCACCAGAATACATGAGTAGCATGATCAGTCGGAAGACCACCACCCGCTCTCTCCGATCCTCAAATCAGCTACTGCTCCATGTACCTAAAGTGGAAGCTCAAGTCATTTGGTCAAAGATCGTTCTCCAATGCCGCTCCTACTCTTTGGAACTCACTTCCACTGCACATCAAGTCGGCACCCAACGTTAACATTTTCGAAAACAGACTCAAAACTTATCTATTTTGACTGCCTTCCCTGAGCACTACCGCCACTGAGCATTGGTTTTCCTCTGGATATTGATAATAATAATTATAAATTTGCATTTATTATTATTATTATTATTCCTATATCTTACAAACCTGATAACATTTAGCAGCCTTCTTGAGGGCCTCGTCATCCTCTCCGCTCTGCAGAGCTCCTATGTGGGAATGCAGCGCAGCGATATTGAACAGCACACAGTTCTTCTCAAAATTCCCATTAGGAGCAGCTAAAATAAACACATTGAAGACACCAAAATTCCTCAATCTTCATTTAAAATATGACAATTGAGTGCCACCGGTTTTTAAAGAAAGGTTACTGATTGTGACTAGTACTGTTATAACATTCACTCATTGGAAACATTTATTTGTACATAAACTGCTACATAAATCTTTGCATAAATTTGGGTATTAATACATGGTTAATTTGCAGAACTACGTGCATTACTCTATAAAAAAATTCCCCTTGTAATGAGAACCAGAAATTACCAGCTGGTTTGTATCACATCTAATATGAGCGCAATCTATCGCCACACAGGGTCACAGTGTATAGACTGTACAGTTGACTGTAACCTTCCATAATTCTGAATTAGTCATCACATAAATTTACTATTTGATTAGTATGTATACAAACACACACATGTATGGCATACATAACATGGATTTCTTAAACCTCGATTAATAGCCAATTTGCTATTACCTGTAGGCTAATACTGATTTCATCCTAATGCAACATTAATAATGGAAGTAATATCCCATAGTGAATATAAAGAACATTACAAACAGGTTGATCACTTTAAGATAATTTTAAAACGCGACCAAGCTGTGACTATTTGGGTCGTATTTTGGCATCCACATATTATGCACGAGATTCATCAAAGTTGCCATTTCAAATGTTTGACCACCTTAGACCATAGAGTTTTTCTGCTTCATAACCCGCCAAATACTAAGAGATCAATCAATTAGAAGGTTATTTCCCACCCAGAGATACCATCCGATCATTTAAGACAGATTTCAAATCTACATCTCTATCTAAAACAACGTGTCTCTCTACTTTAAAGCAGTTAGGATATTTCTGCTTTATCGTGAATGACCTTTCACCTTCACCAGATTTGAACAGCAGGGTTTAATTTCTAGTGGATATTCACATAATGCCAGGTAGGTCATTGTTGAGACAGTTACAAATGGTTTTATATTTCAATGTAACAATTAATGTTCTGCTGCATAAAAGATCATTTAGTGAAGACCCAGATACTGTATACATGCTAGTGGCTATATACATTACTCATATGTATACTGTACTGTAAATATACATGCGTATTTAAAGTACAGACTTCAACAAGCATTTTACGGACAACTTTTAATTTTTCAATTCATTCTCCAACTTTTAAATCTTCTCAATGTCTGCAAATTATGCCATAAGTCCAGTTGGTTAGAACCTCCAGGACAGTAATGTAGAAAGCTTATATACAGAAAACCTTTAATATGGAAAGATAAGATGTGGTTGTAAAGCAGAACTAATACAGTGTCTCCATTTGACCTCTTGCATTGACCTTTTCTATTCTGCTGAATAATGGGCATCTACAAGCCAAGCTTGCGATCAGTTCAAGCTGCCATACTTAAATATACTATTCATTAAGCTACTGTAGCCTATTATTACTGTACTAACAAAAACAGCAAAAATCCATGCGTTGAATACAATCAACTTTTAAACCAAACAAGGGACTTACTTTGTTTCTTTGTGCTGGAAAACACAGAATTTTTTTCAAATGCATCATACCATTTAAAGTTGACTGTGATCTGAAAGGAAGTGAAACAAGGCATTCAATTACATCACCAATGACGGAATATTTATATACTCTATGCTTCCCCCCAAAAATATCCTATAAACTTGGCATTAACAATTTCCATGCTTCATTAATCTTGGAAGATTTGAAACAGGTGGGCAATATGTGTTGCATACTAACAAGTTTACAGTGCATATACTATGGGCAAGTTGTCTTAGGTATTACCTAAACATAAACATTTAAGGATTTTCTCTTTAAAAGAGAATGTTCTTAAATGTTTATCAAAACTGTACACATTTGTATTTGCTTTGATACTTGGGGGCTGAGAAATTATACTATTACACACATTGGGCTGTTCACATATAATTTCAAACTACAACTGTTCAGAGACAAGCTCGCATGCAACTTGTAAAACTGACCTGGCCTTCTGCGATTGGAAGTTTTCCTTCTAATGCAGCTAGTTGATCATGGTATCTGAAAAAGGACATATGAAACACACAAAGTAGGAACAGGATATCACTTTAATTTGTACAATGTTTTTGCCATAGTAACACCTAGTACACAATGTTACACTCAATTATTTCACTCTGTTTACCAACATAATGTTCACTACAGTTTATCACAAGGACTTATTACAAAGTGCTGCAAGGTTTACATATTCATTTGCCATTCTACAGAAGCAATATAGATCAATATAAATACTGTAAAAAGTGTCTTCCCCTTCCTGGGGAAGACACCAATGACAAGCAAATTTAGAACTAGTAGAAAGTCTTTCCAAGTAAGTAAATCAATTACAATTTTAGTGTAATCACTACCAGTGGTGCTGGTACCCCACAATCCCAAGAACTCAAGCAATGTGAGAGAAAGGAAATAATTTGTGAGGAAACAACAGAAATGATATAAACAATTTTAATAAGAAGATTTATTCCTGATAAAACCACTCTTCTACTACTTCTCTCCCATCCCCCCCCCCTCCCCCTCTCCTTCTTCAAAGAAAGGACTAGTAGTTATTGTCACTTGAGGAGGGAGAGAGGGGAGGTGATTACAGTTCTTCTGAATTCACACTAGTAGCCTTCTTTCAACAGTTACTTACATGTATATATGGTTACCAATGTTTTCTTGGTATTATTGTCTCTGATGTATATACGTGACAAAATACTAGCTGTACTAAGTAAGTGTATCTCTTGACAGGACAGATATTTAGTTTGGAACATTTTCTGAGAGTTTGCATGCATAGAAGAAGATCTGACATTGATTATATAACAGTATACATGTATCGCCAGTAGAGGGATCACATAACTGCACGTTACAGAGTCAAGAGGTCGTTTAATGCTGAATTCAGAAAATATAACCTTACTACAACTTACTAGCCCAACGATACATGTACACTGACCAAATATTTAGAAGTTCATGTTTATTTAAACAGTATAGATGAGGTCGGCAACATAGAAATTGTACCAAGTGGTATCCTCGCCAATATAAAACAAAGCCTTAGTATTGTAGGGCAGGTCCAAGCTATTGTATCCCTAGAAGCCAAATTTCAAACTTTACTGAAACACCCTAAATGTGGTGTCATGTTAAAGCTGAATTATTGAAGTTTCAGATTTTCATAATTTTTTTGAATTTTTTTCCCTATTCAAACAATAACAGCCAGCTAATTTGCATAAATTCAAATTGCAGTGTGACGTACGGGACATTTGGAATCCTATTTCGCTGCCAGCAATATGAACTTATTGAATATAAGTTATGTGGGACATGATACACTGTTCCTACCAATAATTTTGACATATTATGTTTGGGGGTTCATTAATTAAATATGCTAATTAGCTAGTGTCCAAATACTGATGTCCCGTACGTCACAATTTTCGGCACTTTTTTCAAGTTTTGATATGGAGGAACAATTTTTTTTTTTTGTGATATTCTATAAAGTTCTAATTAAGAACATTGCTCAACAATATCCATCCCCAAAAAATTGAAATAATATTCACTGTAAATCTAATTATCAAATTTAAAGATGTGACGTACAGGACAAAATGTGACGTACGGGACATAGTGTGGTGGAAACCCTGTATTTATACATAATAAACATGCATGGGCTCCAATGGGGACCTATACTGAAAACCTTCCAACACTTACAAGTTTATTTTGTTGAAAGCTGGTAGTTGCAACTTATAATCCCTGCATGCCTGAAGAGCACATCATGGCACCAAATAAACTATTGACTGATGACCACCAACAGCCCGGGTGTTGGTTGACTATTGGGAAGTCAATTGTGCGTGTGGGGGATACAGAATCATCTACAATGCTATTCAACATTGACACTGAATGAGGACGACTTCAAGAATGTTGAGTTTGCATTTCAAAATTTGATAGGCCTATTGTGAAGTGTGATTATGATAATGTGCAACTATGTTCTTGTTTCCAGAACTTAGATAGTAGACATTGAGATTTTTAGTTACAAGTGTAGAGTTTCGCTCGCCCAATTTTGCATAGGACAATCACTCATGAGTTTGTTCAATAACCAGTACTAGGTCTATAGAGTTTTCTTTGTTGTACTATGTAGTTTCATAGATGGACATTACGTGGCATTACTGTGGACACTTTGGTATACAGGTATTTTGATTTTTGAATGGGATGAATAATATTTCAACTTCAGGGTAATTTGTGGGCAATATGATACAGTGTTGTATAGTATATACCAATTTTTAAACAGTTTTGCACCAAAACTTTGCACCTTGAATCATTTGTGGTCTAACAAAGCAAGAATTGATGTTCTGACTATTTGGTCTGGTAACCAGTATTAGATCTATAGAGTTTTCTTTGTTGTACTAGTTTCATATATGGACATTACGTGGCATTACTGTGGACATTTAGGTATATTTTGAATAGGATGGATCATATTTCAACTTCAGGGTCATTAGTGGGGAGGTACAGTGTTGTACAGTATACTGTACATACCAAAACAGTTTTGCACCAAAACTTTGCATCTTGAATCATTTGTGGTCTAACAAAGCAAGAATTGATGTTCTAACTATTTGGTCTGGTAACAAGTATTAGGTCTATAGAGTTTTCTTTGTTGTACTGGTTTCATAGATGGACATTACGTGGCATTACTGTGGACATTTTGGTATATTTGAATGGGATGGATCATATTTCAACTTCAGGGTCAATAGTGGAGAGTATGATACAGTGTTGTACAGTATACATACCAAAACAGTTTTGCACCAAAACTTTGCATCTTGAATCATTTGTGGTCTAAAAAAGCTAGAATTGATGTTATGAGTATTGATGTATGTGTAGAGTAGATTTATACTTTATGCATTCTATGTTTTATGTGGAATGATCTCACAATTACAGTCACTGCTCTTTTCCGTATCCCAGAAAGAAGGAAATATGGCATGAAATTACCAAATGACATTGTTCTGGAATATCCAAATTAATGTTTTTGTAGAAATCAGCTTGTTATGGTATATTCAGGAATAAAAATATGAGTTTTCATAGTCAATTTGTATATGGACAAATTGTCCCGTACGTCACATGTCCCGTACGTCACAGGACAATTTTCATTTGTGTAACCACTGTACCGGAATGGCTTCATATTTTTTTCTAATATGTTACAGCTTAGCCCTTGGAAGGTTAGGCTATTCACTAGTTATAACAGCTTGATCACTGCCCTCCTAATTTCAGAGCGGTTTCAGCTTTGCTCTTTAGTAAAAAAAAACACAAAATTCTCTGGTCCCGTACGTCACACTGCACATTAATTAAGATGGGACCTAATTAAAGCAAGTGTAGGAAATCTTCATGAGTTTGTTTTAAAGTAGCAGCAATAACAAATATGAAAACCTGAAAAAGTTTCTGGAAAATAGATTTTATATAACTTTTAGACAAATTTAAGTCTCTGAAATGTCCCGTACGTCACAGTTCAAATAGCTTGGACCTGCCCTGTAACAAATCCTTTCAAGTATACAAAAGAATTTACTATTTCAGTATCTCTGGTTACATTCTTTGACCAGGAGCCACAGGTCTTCTTATTTGCACTTTTTACACTTCAGCAATATTTCACTGAGAAACTTTCCTCAGATATGGTTTTGGTGATAGTTTTCCAAAGCTTCTGAACTCTTTTCAACTCTTTTCAAGACCATATTTTGTGTTTACCAAAAACACTCTAAGTTTGATGAATTAAGACTTGGCAAGGTTTTACAACAAGAATTGTATACATAGGGCCAAGATGAAACTACTGTACCCGGCCTATCACTTGATGAGTCTCTGCTAACGGACTGTGCTAGAGTGAGTTACAAGCAATAGTGCCATGCTTAATCTACCGATGATAGAGTTAAATATCCACACCCTTAAACTAAAGTGAACTCTTATGTTCAGTACATAGGCTTGGCTATCTGATCATGATGGTATACAGTAACTTTGCGATACTAAGAACATACAATCTTTTAAAGGGCAGCTGTAATAACGACCTTTCTGATGTTGCACCATACTGTACCTTGGTTCTCTCCTTCAATTATGTGATTTCATAGATAGTTTGATCAGATTTTGCCCCAAATGAAAAGAATCATGTATTTTAAGAGTCCCCAGTCAAACTGCTTGAAGAAAGGAATACCTTCCGTAACTTTTGAAGCTTACTTAATTCTAGCCTAATAGTAATACCCATATGAGGATAGGCCTATATTCAGGAAAATACCTCACATTACAAAAGTGAAAATTTTACTTCTTTCAATGTGGCTGTGGCAATTTTAACTGTTTCTGCCAAGTGTTGCTTTGTACATTACAATTGCATTTGAAAGGGTGGTCACATTTTGGATTTCAAACACAGCAACTAACCTAAGATGTCAATCATTGCAGCATGTGTACAGTACTTGAAGTTACAGTAGGCCTAGGCCTATACATTACCATACCTGAATAGATTGTAGGCTAGTCTTATCTGCTGTCATAAAATCTTTAAAATTGTATGACGAAAGGCAAAATCTTAGTTAACTGACAACTTTACATACCTGCCAAGTAATTCAATAGAACTGGCATGTCTATCAAGCTTTCTGCAAACAGCACTTGTCCGCAGTTTGTTTAGTTCTGATATTTTGGAATCAAATTCATCTTGCTTAAATTGGTCTGCATACGTATTCTTGATGAAATTTTTCAATGGTTTCATAAAATCCACCTCTTCTGTTGTCTTCAAGGGCACTGCCAACATTGCCATCTTTATATTTCCAAAGGTAGGAGCCTATAGCCAGGTAGTTCAATTCAGTTAGGCTAGGCCTTGGCTACGTTGCTTTTCTATCCAATGCAAAGTCACTGCGGAAAGATGATTCAGTCAGTACTAACGTTACGCCTAAGTAAGCTTGCATCAAAGTTTCAAAAAATTGTTTTCTTGGAGACGGTAACTTGACATACCCTAGGAAGTATTTGGATATTTTGTACAACGTCGGTTGTACTGAAGGCAGAACTTTATTTCCCTAGGTTAAAATCTCTTGCAGCGGCCTGTTTGCCGTCGACGAACTTTCGAAACCTTGTATTCGTAATCAAGCAAGCCACTGCGCGGTACAAAAACACTAATACCTAGGCCTGAGTCTGTGCTATGTCTAGTTTTGTAACGTTATAGTGCATTCTTGTTTCGTACTGAGATCGTTATCGATGCTAAACGACAAGTCTCAGTAGCCTAACCAAATCAAATTAAGCCGTCATAAAGATGTGACGATTTTCACGCTTAAAAAGTACAAAGCTTACAATTTGCAATATTTGAGGTTTAATTAAAAATTATGTTCACACTTTTTTGTTCTCAAAGATTACATTACCAACAAACCGCATGTTTTATGTAGCCCAATTTACGAAACGTTGCTACTGTCCTATGGACTTTTGACTGTGCATGTTTAGCATCGTTACTTTCGTTCTTCCAGCTAGTCACAGTGAAGTGAGTCATTTTGGAAGATCTATTTTTAAGTGCTGACTTAAAACCAAAAAGTTAACCGGATCACCCACCATTGCAACTACGAAAGGCTTTAAACATTTTAATATGTGACATTTTGGAGTGGAACATATTTCCTTGAAATTTGGTTGAAGGGGTGGGGAGGGGGAAGGCATTCATCCTTACCACCGTGGGTTGCGGATGAGTAGGACTAATTCAATTCTAGCCCCCTAACTGCACTCCCCTTCCAAATTTGGGGCCACTATTGATATTTCGTCAATCCCTGTAACAATTTCAATGACATTTATATTCATCTTGAGGTTAACTGTCTGTTCTGTTCATTCCTACAACATGATTTGTTTTCAATTATAGATTTTGAAAGATTGAACCACTGCATGTCAATTATTGTCCACCCTGTATTCAGCACCACTTGTAGGATTTCACAAGCCAAAAACCTCTGGTGGTTTCAATCAGTTCTTCAAGCTGATATATCAACAGTTGAACCAATTCTAGTTCATTGTGTGTTCATGGTTTGGTTACCGTGGTGTGATGAAGTATTGGAATGTACATACGGGGTGGGGGGGGGTTGTATGTAACAGCTCCCTGGTTAAAGCAACGTACGTCCGATAACGGTTATTTCTCTACGCTTGCAATGTATATATGTCCCATTAACAGCAAACAGTGTCAATGAAGCATCGTGTTATGTTACTAAAGTTTTCATAAGTTCTAGTGTAACACTGTCAACGAGCGAAGTTGTCCCCGATTGGTTACTGGCGTTTTACGGGATGTGACTCAGTAGCCAGTAATTCTGAGTTGGAGGGTCACCACCAGGTGAAGAAGCTGGGTAGAATCGTGTATTGCAACTGTGTGAAGTTTGCTACACATGATGTTGACACAGCTAGGTGGGCATAGCAGCCTATAAACGGAGGGGGGGGGGGGGTCTGGCATGGTTTTCTTCTACATTTGAGATTGAAAATTGGCGTCCCATAAGGAGGTCCCCCTATCAGCCCTATTATTCACAATTTATACTGACGAAATACGTTCAGACTCCCAGAGCTCTGTGCTGATGACACAGTCTAGCTTATTGTAATATCTCTACAAGTCACCAAACTAACGTGAATATCAAGATTCTATAACGAAAGTTGTCCAATATGTGTGACGACAAGAATTACTTCTTAAACCAAAGAATTTAAAAGAAGTGACATTTTATTTGAAAATACTTACATTAAACATAAAGGTTTAATAGAAACACTTGAAAACTGGAGAAAATAATTCACATGTTTTGAGCGTACTCCTCGCACAATGTATGAGTCTGCTTTAATGATAAGTTAACATTTATTAACCATATTTCAAAGTTCTTAGCTAAATTTTTATTATATTGTTCAACATTAACCTATATTGCCCAACCCCCCCCCCTCCCATTTTCCTATTGAAACACTTAAGAAGGTTTTTATTGCATCCATCCTATCTATGTAGTCAAAGTTTGGTACCACTTTATTTACTTGTCTTAAATACAAGAAGGGAATTATATTCTTGATAAAAGGTATTGCCGCCAAAAAATTATACTTGTGTGTAGCGATCATAATCTTCATAGTGAATTGACTTCCCTGTGCAACCAGACAAACTATAAAATTTACGAAATCATGCAATCACTCCAAGTTTTAGAATCACACTGGAGTTATAAATCCTTTGTTATAATCTTTTGAAGTATTTTAATATTCACAACTTCTTATATATTTTATTTTCTTTTAATCTGCCTCTGTTCTAATTACTTAATTAATTATTTGTTTTTCATATGTATATATAATTGATCCTACGTAAAAAAGAGTATAATTTATACTGGAATAAAGGAATAAAAATTGAATTGCAAATAAATTGTTCTGAAAGGTTAAGTGTACGTAGATTATGCTTAAAAGAATTTCTTTATAATGAAGTATGAAAAACTGGAGAGTAATCACCTCACATGCAGGGATGCATTACTATCTTGGGAAGCTATTATGGACTCCAATTCACTTATGTTTCATATTATCACCAGGTATAGCTGGCACACGGCTCCCTGATATCACACAACATCCATTCTGTAAAATTTTATGAGGGCAGTATATAAGAGGGAGTCGAAGGTTAGATGACCATACTATATGCAAAATAACTCTAAGTTACACCCTGCAGTCATCCCGGTTTCTTATCCAAAGAGACCAATAACACAATGCTTTAGAAAAGAGATTCTTATAATACCGTATGTTACTATTAAACTGTGTAACTTTAACTATTCCATTTGGAAAAATACGCTTTAAGCTGGGAGACTCAGTAAGGATCAATTAAATGGAACAAAGATCGCTGCGTGGTGCGTGTCAGGAGGAAATTTCCTACATTAGGATGGAAGGGTATCGGGAATGGGGGGGGGGGGGGATTTATATGACGGTAACATGACAGTGTAACTAGAAAATTCATAAAGCGTTAACTGTGTTCAGATAAATGATTGAATGCGGTGGAAATCATATCACTTTTCAACCTCTTTTTAAACAAATTCAGAGAATTGATCTCTAGTAATCTTGAGGCTTGATTAAATCACGGACATTGTCTTATTTCCCACGTGTCCTTTTATCATAGAAATGCAGGAAGGCGAATATGTACCTAAGGTAAACAGAAAAGACAATAAAAAAGACACCAAAGAAAACAAAAAATGTTTTGTCGAGGTTGTTAGCAATGTTGTTCATTAAGAGTCACAGTAGATAAGTTGCTGGGGTGGTTTACAGTAAGAGTCTACAACTGAAGCCCAAAATCCGAACTAAAACTTAAGATGTTGTCATTATCAGTTTATGACAACCTTATTAAAAAGATATAAATGAAAACTCAATTTAGGCTCAAAAAAACGATGTCACTACGGATGCCGTTTAGTAACATTTAAATAACTTATGTGTAGTAGGTACTGTAGCTCTTTCTTGGCAAAACTTTGGAATATGCTTAAAGTTGAGAGTTCCTCCATGCATCAGATAAAGAAACCACACATTTTTGTTGACGTTTGTTAACAATAATGTTTGTTAAAATGTACCGTAGATAAGTTGCTCTGGTTGGTGATAAGAGTCGCCAATTGAGACTAAATTCCGTAGGCCAGGATATATGAATCCTGAACGTCCTTTTCAGGCTTCATCATAATGATTCAACAATCATGGTATGTGGCCGTGTCCGATTTGTCATAACTTTGTTATTAGAAATACAAGGCTGTTAGAGGCTCTTGATTGTGATCAATTATTTCGGTTGATTCCTGCAGTACAGTTTTAAACAGAATTCGCCTACTGTTGGGAACTTGAATTCACAGCTAAGTTTGGTTATCGTGTAACTGCTACCAACAGTAACTAAGAATAAACATAGGTTACATACAGCAACTGCTTCATTTACAATCTAAGCCTAGGCCAAATGTGTAAACGATTATATAGGACCTTGGGTGCGACTGTGGTAGCCTGTGGTCTACTCTGGTCCTATACGTAATATTAAGTGAATAGTCCCAACCTAACTATAATTACAAAGTAGCAGTATGGGCTAGTATTTAGTTTGTTGCAGGAGGGGAGGTATGGCCGACTGCTGCACATAGTTACTAAGCTTACAAAATACTAAAATAAGTAATAGACCTGTTCCTAGCCATACCATTAACCTCTCTAACTAGTTCTAAATCAAATATTAAGATGATGAATTGTACAGTAATGTTAAAACATGTGATGTGGAATAGGCAGTGGATCATAACTATGATTTTAGTTGTCAGTGTTCATAATCATGGTTCTTTTCAGGTGATATACCAGTCTTAAACCATTGCTCAACAATTGTGCAGGTAATAGAAGACTTAAGTTAGCTATATGTTCAGGCTTGGTCTATATCACATTGTTGAATATATCTCTGTTATGTCTGCATTTTTTTTCCAGACCAATGGAGGGAAATTATGATAACCCCCTTAAAATTGGTGCCAGTAGTTGTGTGTACACAGGATGTTATTGGTAGGTACTCTATTTTTAACCACATTAACATAATGACTGATAACCTCACTTTTAAAGTTGTTGGTGGAATACTGTTTCTTTTCAGGCCATGATCTTTCTGTCTATTTTTGTCTAAATGTTTCACCGATGATTTTCCATCATGCATCATGAAAGTTTACAATTTTGTAATTTGCAGTGAAGAAAACATCTGGAAACTATGTCAATTTGTTGAAGTCAATCACAAGGACCTCCTGGATGGATGTTTTGCAGTTTTCATCTCAAATGAAAACAGACAAGTTAGTAACACACTGCGTCACAATTATCAAGGAATGTCAGAACTGTTTTAATTATTACTTTGTTTCAGAATGAAATAAATAATTTTCCTTGTACCACTTTTCTTAATATCATAGTTCCAATTCAGCCCAGTTTTCCAAAGTAATATCATCATTTTTGTACAAGTACAGCAAAACAACAACAATTTTTTCATATTTTATAGGACTTCTCTAAGGGCTCTTTTTTACTTTGAAAGTGTTCAACTCTGTATGTCCCTCAACTGTCCACAGGGAAATGTGCAGTTTATTCATATGCTTGTGTTGTCCAGTTGTATCCTCGTAGCATCTTGAGAATGATAAATAATGATAAGGCTACTAGGAAGTGTTAACTAATCAATAGCTCATCCATGCTCTTAATTTTCTCTCTCATCTGGTTTGCTTTTAGATTCCCATTTGGAAGCAAAGGGCTTCAAATTCACCCGACGAAGTCGTTGTCTGGGTAAGGCATGTTTTTTTTTGTTAATCAAAAATGAAATCTTGTTTTGAAATAAATATAGTGAAGCAAGCTATTTGTAAACTGTCATAAAGCATTGTGAATATAATGGGAAATAATTATTGTAAACTCCAAAAACCTCCCATAACTGCTTTTTAGTTTCTTTCTGATAAAACTAAATGGTTTTATAACCTTGGAAAATTATGCAACCTTAGCAAGGCATTGTGATTGATACTTCACATGTTTTTTCAAGTTTTGTGCAGAATTGAGCATAACTTCTTTTGCAGAACTATGATTAGAATTGTCAAAACTCTAATACAATAATAACATTAAATATGGAGAGAATGAAGAAAAAGGAAGAAAATTTGAGAATTAACCCTGTGTGACATTGAAGGGGCAGTTCCAGGTTTGTTTTTTTTTTATAGGGAGAGGGGTTTGGGAGCATCCTCTTCAGAAAAAAAATAAAAAATTGTGATAATTACCATTTTTCAATTTTTATGTGCATCAGAAAAGGTGGGTTTGAGGGATGGGTGTATACCCCCGCCCTCCTTGGATCTGTCCCTGAATATTATTTACAAACTATTACATATAAATTGAGGAAACATTTGTGTTTTATAGCTCAGTAACAGAATAAGGTCTAAAGATGGAAAATAGGACCACCAAATTTGCTCTTCACGTCTCTCTGGGATTTTTCTACTGCAGGATTACCATGTGATTTTAATCTGTCAGTCGAACCAGAAATCTTTTGTCTACGATCTGGACAGCACTTTACAGTTTCCATGTTCCTTCGATGAATACGTACAACTTGCTCTGAGAAGTGATGCCTATTTACAACGACAGCTTCACAGGTCAAATTTATAGGATTACGAGACTTAAGTCAATTACATCAGTTGAATTATATTGTTGTTTTGCTGATCTGTAACATTTAAGTCGGCCGCACACTGCCTGACTGAAATGCAACCCTACTCAACATGACTGTTGTAAATGTAAGATCATGGATAGGCAGGTAGTGCCTATGACTACGGCTGACTAAGGTCTTACCAGTTGTATCATGTCATGTTATCCTTCATTTACAAAAAATCAACATGTATCATTCTCCCAGCTGGCAGTTAGCAGTGTGCATCAGTTCTTGACAGCAACTGCACTGTCTCAACAAATGTAGTCACCTGGGAAATAATTTTTGCTTTTGACATAAAAGAAGCACCAGTTGTTCACAGAAAACAATTGTCATTATTCATTCAGCCAGTGGGGAGGGGGGAAGGGGAAGGGCTCAGTTGCAAGACTGCATGTTGATGCCCATCGATCACTAGATCACCTCGGTCGAGTTGAGTTAGGTTGTGCTCAGTCATAGCACTGCCACCAGCCTTGGTCTCACGACATATGTGTCAAACATTCTGAAAGTCTGTCAGTCTCTTTACAACAATGATATTAACAGCCAGCGTAGGCGTGTAAGTTGTAACACTCTCATCTGCTACTTTTACCAAAGCCAATACCTAATTCAGAAAGAAATATATCATCATGTTACCATCTAACAATTCACCTGTCGAATGAGTGGAGAATAAAAGAATCTAGTGGTAAGTGCTCAAGGGTTGTATATAATTTATGTAGCAAAATGGAAGCAGATGATTCAGTGTGTTTTTTTTTTTTTTTTGTTCTCTGTAGGATGTTTCGTGTAATTCCTGGTAAGTTATATCTGGACACATTTGCTTCGGATAGGTCACACATGAAACGTGAAGATGGATCGTGGCAGTCAACACCTCCTACCTATCCTTGCATCTCAACAGACGGTAAGAGCCTGTTTTGCTTTCATCCCTCTACTGAGCTTTCAGGACTGCCTGGTAATACCTTTAACCTAGCATAGCCATGTCAAACCACCCTCTCTTCATGCATTCGTGTATTTTGCAATAGATGCACATATTTCCCCCATATGCTCTGCTAATGGTCAAGCAAAACACAGAAGATGATATGATGGAAAGGCTGTTAAAGCACAATGACTTCAGAGTCCTAATTACTTGATTGTATGTTATTTTACCTTTCATTGATTGATAGACATATGTTATAATCAGTGCATTGCCTTGTTACAGCAGTTGGTTTATGCTGCATATAAACTATACATATGGAGTATGGTGAACTGATCATTGAGGAAGGCAACTTGTGTTTGATCAACAAATTCATAAGAATGTGGATTTCCCCATATCAGCCAAAAGGCCCAATACTTTACTTTTGATCCACTACTGTTGCATTGCAAATGAATTTACTTCTAGCCTAATTACAGATTATTTTGCTTTATGCTCATATTTGGCCAAAGTTGCTTCCTGTCATATTTCATTAGTTCCCATATGGTATTTGATGTGACAAAGATAAATTCACATCATGTCAAGCAATGGTGAATTTCCGAAGCTAAAATATTGTTGGCAAGTAAAACTTTTAAGCCTTTACATATGGGTGTACTTGTAAAGTCTACTCGCCATCTTTGTAGGTGCATTTTGCGCAGGCTACGTCAAACAAAGAAGAGAAAACTGTGTAGCTGTTGTTTTTAATACTATTGGGAGCAACACTGGTGTATAGGCAGCTAGTGTTCTTGGTCAGAAATTTGTCTACTTACCATGAAAACTTGACACATTCAGATTTCAGATAACCACCACATGAGACCTGACTATATTCTGTGCTCAAACACAAAGGTTATTTTAAAACTGTTACGTTCGTTCAGAACAATGTGCTACTAACTTTGGTGAATCTCGGTGTGAAGATGTGTATGGTTGTTTAATCCAACTATTGAAATACTATCAAAATGTTTTCAATCATCAAATCCCTGGAAAATATTATTTGACCGACTTTGTAATTATCTGGTTGTTTTTCAAGTTAATTAGATTTTTTTTCCCATGCTCAGATTCATCCATGAATCTGGACAATTTCATACAGATGAGCGGAGAGAGTTGGCACGGAGATGTTTTAAACTTGTCAGAATTCACCAACCGATTTACAGAGGTTATTTGACAACACAGGCAATGAACAGTATAAGTTGCTGATATGGCTGTCATCTGACTGAGGAAGACATCGCTCGAGGGTTTTGAGTTCGGGATTGGTCGTTTTTGATGATCGTTATAATACTGTGGCTTCGACAAGCAAGATACGATTTCTTCTTCTTCTCAACTGTGTGATATAGTGACTCGTTAGGCTAGATAGAAATTGAAAACACCTTATTTGCCTGTTGTCTGTATTACTAGTAGAAGCAACACTAGTGTATCGGTGAACTAAAGCGTTGGGAAGTTTAGCATTGCTTCGTATGAAAACCCTATTTGTTGGGTTATGTCAAAAGGAACCTTGGCTGGTTTCAGACTCTCGATTTGTCAGCAAGTGGTTAGAGAACTACATAGCAGTCATCTTTATGCTGTAATCTTATCCTTCCCCTGAGACCTTCACCTTTGCCATTTCCATTTCATGAATCAGAGTGTTTTTTCATCAGCTGGCTACTTTCTTAAATGCTGTGAGGAAGGGAAAAGACATTCTGCTGAAAATTTACTTCAGTGCAGCAGTGGCAGTAAATAATAAAGTTGTTTTCAAATTGATAAAGTAACAGATAGGACCCTTTCTTCTAAGTTCACAAACTTTAACTAACCAACTTCATGGAAGACCCTTTCTCATAAATCACTACACAGCATCAGTCATAAACAGGCCAACTTTATACGTTGGTGGGTTTTGAACAGGAAACTAATGGATGTGAGAGATTCACTCTAATTATGACACCCAGGGACATAAGAAACCTGTAACTTGCTAAACGTGAAAGAAATGTCACAGTAATTTCTCTATCTGACATGTTTTTGTTCATGAGAATAAACACTTGATATAGTACAAGATAAAATGACTGAAAATGTTGCAGCTATTGGAGACTTCATATCCCTAAAACCCACAAGATGACAACAATGTACCTCCAACTCCCCCCCCAACAGAAATACACCTCTAGGCTGGTAGACTTTGCTGTTATTACCCTCCTGTGTATGAGAGACACTGTTTAAATCTTTAACTTCATCCACTCATGATCTTGCCTCAAATTTACTTTGCACAAATAATATTCTGACATTCTGGCTTTTCATAAAGCATCTGGTCCAGTGGCCTAGCTAGACTTCTGTTTTCAGGGGAACCAATGCTTTTCTGGGGGGTGGGGGGGGGGTCAGGCATGGCCTATTTTCTAAAACAAATATATGTTTTCTGTATTTTCCTATTATTAATTATTTTATATACTAACTTATATATTAAAAGCATAAAAATATATTATATAATGTTTTTTAATATATTTTTCATAATGTATATTATATTTTTTTGGTGGGTAGAATAAAGATTCTATATGTGTTTTTTTATGACAGACCATTTTTGAGTTTATCAGTTGTGACCATTATGCAATATAAACTGGTCAGTTTACTTTTTGGGCTCTTTCGCTTGGTCGTTTGAGGTTTTCTTTTTTCCTTGCTGCAGTCTGATATTTACCAGAAGCTTGCCAACTTATTAGCACAATAAGGTCAGAGTAGTATAACTACCTACTCTGCTATTTCTCATAAGAGTTTGTTCAAAGAGATACTTTTGTTTCAGGTTTACCTCGATCAACTTCACAAAGAATGTCATTTGGTAACCAAACTTGATCTTTTGGAAGATATTTTGATGTCTGAATCGTGAAATGAAGTTGCGGCTATTAAATAGAGATGAAATATGAAAAAATTTCTTGTTATATTTGTACTTGTTAAAAGCGTTCTACTTTGTTTATTAATAATAGTAATACTGGAATATACAATCTGTAACTTTCTAGTTCAAAAATGGTATAATCACTCAAGAAAGAAGGATTGGTGGTGAGGGGGCAGGGGGGGGTAAGAAATAGTTAGAAAGACTGACAATCATTTTGGTATTGAAAGGCTTCACAGTTTGGTAGGGAGATCAATACTACCTAGATCAGCAGTGGGCACGAAATTGACGTTGCGACAATTAGTGACATTTTGTTCCTCAATCCGCGACAATTGTATGCACCTAATTCCGTGACTAAAATTGATATATAATATAATGTGGGAAATAAAAGATCAGAAAATTATACTGTGCGCATTGTCCATCTGTTATGTTGCAATATCTTATCACAAGTCGCCTAAACTCGAAAATGTAAATATGAAGGGGGGGGATGTTTGGGGTGAAGAGTGCAAGATTGTGGCGTGATGGATTGGGGGAGAGGTTGGCTTATTACACCTACCTCCATTTTAAGAGGACAATCACATGCGTAAATTCAAATGCGGGGAGGGGAGGACGTGCAGAGCGATTTCGAGAAAAACTATTTTATATTTCCCACGCTAGAAGACTTGTCTGCCTAATATTACACTTGACTATCCTACGCAATTGTCTAAACTCTCCCTAAGCCTCCTAGTTGTGCAATAAGGTGTTTCTTGGCTTCTAGTAGTTTCGCATCCCTTGATGTGTCTTCAATATATTTCTGGTCAGGTTCCTACTGGATAAACTGTTTATCCAGGGACATGTGATCATGGTGTCACCAAGTATTGGTAATTAAGAATCATAAGTGAAGTCGAAACACACAATTACCAAGTTTTAATCTAATCATTTGATCAGTTAATCCTCTTAAACTGATACCAGTCAAGGTGATACGATATAATAGTCTCTGATAAAATAAACTAATCCATCGTGAGTAGTTGAACAGTTACCGATCCAATCCATAAACAGTAGTTACTGCAGAAGCAAGCTGGACACACGTTTGTATATATCTAGTCTATATAGTCACTTCTCTCTCCCAGTATTACTGCACCAGGATTTCATGTTTGGGACTGCGGCCTACTGAAAGCTATTTTGGCGGTCTACAGGAGTTACCATGGAAACGATGATGCGGGTAACTGACAGCATGTATATATATTTTTTTTTTCATAGGGTATGTGTGTGTTTTTAAAGGCTCTATGCTTGCTCAGTTGATTCTCATATTTGTTTCCAGTTCAGGATTCTTTATTCAACCGTTAAATCTACCCGGCACTAAATCCCTGAATCATGTTTGGTCGACTCGAGGGTTTGAATGAAGAGCGATCTTTCCAGAAGGTTATAAACTTTCACCACCGTATTTATCATATCATATTTTGACAGGGCTGACTAGCATACCGGCTCGGAATTGATGGGCCACTGGGTCTTAGGCGCACAAGGCGCTACCAGTTTGAGCCTGTCGAAGACGCCAATTTCCTCCTGGCGGTCGCAAAAGGTGCTAGTTTCGTTGAAGTTGCAAAAGCTCCCCAGGCCGTCTAGTCCGTATTCCAGTATTAGGCTATGCAGAAATACAAATAACTGCCGCGTCTCTTCTCCCAACTAGTGCAAGAGGCTTGTCCTTTAGTCGAATAACGATTATGTGAATATCAAATTATGTGCATATCGATAACTTAAATATCGAATATTTGAATACAGGAAGCTGTTCCTGATATGCTCGGTCGAAACAGGAAACCGTCTTACTTTTACAGATTTTATTTTTCTCTTTTTTGTTTGTTTCATAGGTCGTCAAAGCATGTATATATTTCTCTATTTTATTCACCGTGACTCTTGGTCAGGACATATTTGTTGACGTCAGTCAAGGTACGTTGCTCGGTACAACTGTACATTACAAGGAAAATCATTATCTTAACGTTGACAAAACTTTCCACGTTTTCTACGGTATACCGTTCGTGTTACCGCCAATTGGAAATCGTCGATTTAACAAACCGGTACCGATGGAACGTTGGGAGGGTATATGGAACGCCACATACCGAAGATCGCGATGTTTGCAGTTGAGGAGTATATCTGATGCAGACGACAAAGGGGATGAGGATTGTTTGCATCTTAATGTCTTCGCGCCTGCGCAAACGGTAAGATTGGTTTCAATGAGAAATTCCTTCGTTTCATTCAATATATTTCAAAAGACTTATTGACTGTATATAAGTAACATTTATTAACACGTGTATGATATAAAAGAAGGTTCATACTCAATTTCATTTCTTTACATAATATCGACTATACAAAGACGGATGGTGTTTTTCCCTTCCGCTTTGTCCATCACCCCAACACACGCCTTGAATTTTTCACTTCCAGCGCAATAAAATTCCTGAGCGGAGATCTGCAAATCACGTGGGCACATAGTGCATATGACTAGTACCCCATAGAATGACAAACATCCTTACGCCCCCCCCCCCCACAAAAAGTACCTCCTAGCTTACTTCTCCTTCCCCTCCCTCCTCTACTTACCATCCATTCTCCCCACCACCCACCCATTCCTCTCATTTACCTCTCCCAGTACATATACCTCCACTCCCTCTCTTCAAGATTGTTGGTGCAGCATTTATGATTGAATTATAATTATTATCATAATTATTATTATGATTATTATTATGATTATGATTATTGTGATGATGATGATGATGATGATGATGATGATGATGATGATGATGATGATGATGATGATGATGATGATGATGATGATGATGATGATGATGATGATGATGATGATGATGATGATGATGATGATGATGATGATGATGATGATGATGATGATGATGATGATGATGATGATGATGATGATGATGATGATGATGATGATGATGATGATGATGATGATGATGATGATGATGATGATGATGATGATGATGATGATGATGATGATGATGATGATGATTATTATTATTTTGATTATTATTAGTATTATTATTATTATTATCATCATTAGTATTAATATTAATATTATCATATTTTTTAGACCGGACAACTTCCTGTTATGGTTTGGATACACGGAGGAGGTTACTTCGGCGGACAGGGAGGCTCTGCATTCTATCTGCCGTACCCTCTCATGTCGATGGGAGAGTTCGTCTTCGTCTCAATTAATTATAGGCTCGGAATTTACGGATTTCTTACAACTGGTGAGATGATTATTCTTTTTCAAACTGTTGCCGCCTACACGTAAAGTACGCCATTACGATGTTAGCGTCATTTTGCTGTTGAATGCATGACTGAGTGATGGAATCCTAACTTCAAACCGTCATAAGTAGATGAATTTTCTGAAACTTGTCACTTCATTCATATACATTAACCTTTCTTTAGTTTGGTCGGATACATTTTAGATAATGTTCACCGTCTTTTGTCTTTAAAACAGTCTTTTCTGATCAAGCTTAGTCAATTTTGTGATTACGACACCGTACGATAGTCCAGAATATTAAGCAAAAAATTAAAAGTGCTTCTCCTGGAATTTTATTTTGATTAACACCACATGTTTGTTTGTAATAATGCATTGCTCATGTTAACGTGCCCGACATGTGGACAGATGGGTATAAGAAGCAAATGGTCACGGTAGTTCAGAGGTCAAACAGCTCGACAAGTCAAAATGCAAACTTTGTGGGAAGTGGGAGTTTCGTTGGGCTTCCACATGACATTGGCAATGGGTACTCATGCTCATCAGTAGCAACGCACGCAAATAACAATTAGACGGGGAATATGTCAAAGGTCATTTGAGGTAACCACAGTATGGTAGTGAAAAACATGAATTATGTTATTCATGGTTGCCATGGAATGCGTAGTTTATGACACAAAAAAACGACAGACAAGAAAATTTAAAAGTGGTTAATTGTATTTTATCTTCCAACTTTCTAATCTTAACATCTAAAACAAAATATTATCCCAATAACAGGTGATGAGGCCTCGGTCGGTAACTATGGAATCTATGACCAAATTGAAGCACTAAAGTGGATCCAAACTAACATTGCAGGTTAGTTAGTTCATTCGTAAGTAGACGTAAGGTTGGTCACGTGTTAGTATCAATATTTATAACCTTAGTTCTGCTTTATATATATATATTTTTTTTTCTCGTTCAAATGTCACTTCTCCACAGGTAGTAATTATTGAGAATGTTGAACTTAAAGTTTGACGTTATCCCCATTAACTATAGTCTCAAGCAAAGGAATTATATAAGTTATTAACAATGGACTGCGCATTCCTGTCTTCCTTTTCAAATATTTAGCATTCGGCGGGAATCCGGACGAAGTAACTATTGCCGGAGAAAGTGCTGGGGCCGGGAGCGCAGGCATACTGGGAATATCGCCACTAGCTACTGGCCTATTCAAGAGGCTAATTATGCAGGTGAACTTGAGTAGCTTATATGTTCCAAAGATTGTTTCGTATATTATGTACTGTATAGCAATAATTGTATGGATGTATTTTAGATCCTCCTGCAAGCAGGAACTCGCGAAGAAGCCATCATCCCCTAGGGCGGAAGGGCGGGATGAGTAATGAGAGCTTGGTCCACCCATAAGAGCTTGTAAAACTGATATGTGTTATCTCCTGTGTACTTTTCCCCTTTCAGAGTGGCAGTTCCGTGGCACCATGGGCGGTGGATTTCACCTCTCAGAGAGGTCTTATGCTTGCTAGACAAGCCGCTGGTATGCTTAACTGTGATGAGTCCGATACGTTTAGAATGGTCACGTGCCTCAGAGAAGCTCCAGCGGAGGAGCTCACTAGTGCCCAGAACGCAGTAAGTTACAAAACTACAAGATAATTCCAATTTAAAGAAGTCTCGCTTCGTCATAGCCGACTATATACGAATTGTATAGGCCTATAGGAGCTTTCATTGATGAACTTTATAGGTTATTTTTTTTCTCCTTCAAATAACAACACAATACATAAAAAATAAAAATAAAAGAATTTGGAAAGGCAACTGGAAAAATAGTTGTTTTTAATAGTCCATAACAATTAAAATGATTTTTTATGATGAAATAGTTACAGTCAGTTTTATTTACGTATTGGGACCGGTATATTATGACAACCCGTCATCTTTTCTAAGAGATTGACCTACGCCAAATGATTTGAAAAAAATCCGATAGTATGGGTTTTACTTTCGAACTATAGTGTTTTGTTTTATAACCGGCAAATTAGAGGCAGTGACAAAAATCATTATAGTAAATTAACTGACGGGAAAATGCTGTTTTTTGGCCCGTTATAATGATACCCAACGTGTCTATTATCATGACTGTAAGATTACACTTCCACAATGAAGCAGAAAGCTATCAAACATCTCAATATAATGACAAATTAATTATCAGAAAATTAAAAAGTAATCAATAATTTCAAGTATTTCTTGTTGCCATGAACGTCATTCCACCCCAATCCCACCCATTCTCAATCTTCCTTTATTATGATAACCTAAGCTAAACGTCGACGATTTTTTCCTCTTTCTTTTCTTGGGCTATCTTTAATGTTGTAGTTATGTTTTTCTTCATTATCTATAGGTTCTTATTGATTCAGTCATCAATCAGCTACCGTATGTTCCTGTAGTAGACGGTGTACTCATTCCTGACAAACCGTTGTATCTTCTCAAATCACGACAATTTAAAAATGTCGACATTTTGATTGGCTCGAACAAGGACGAGGGCGATCTTTTGGCTCTCCGCGCATACCCTACCTATATCATACGTGATAGACCACCGTTTATGTCCTACGATGAATTTCGAACTCGACTAAGAGACTACGTTTATTTTTACAATCACAATCTCGACTTTGATGCGATAGAACAACAATATGTCGATCACGCTAGTATTGACACTCCAGGCGTTTCATTCTTGCCGACATTCTCAAATATCATTACGGATCAGGCATTTGCATGTCCAGCCTTATCTACCGCCCTCTTTTACAGTTTGGCAGGGAATAACGTATATTCTTACCAAATGACTCACGAACCAAGGTAGGTCCCTGATTCGTCAGGCCCTGTAAGCAGGGGGCATTCAAACAAGGGTATTTGGATCTGGGGCATTGAAGGGGCGTCGGTTTCTAGGCCCAAATTTTGACAACGTCTATCGAACATTATCCATATTCGAATCCCGGTGGAGGCTGGAAGTTTTTCACTGTTCTTGATTTTCCAACTCACTACGATTTCAATTATATATAGGCCTATGTATGTATATATATATATATATATATATATATATATACCAATTATTATAAATATCACGCTTATTGAGTATCAATCATGGACTTTCATGTTATATCCAATTGGTACCATGTAAAGTCC
The DNA here is from genome assembly GCF_037975245.1 of Apostichopus japonicus. NCBI lineage: Eukaryota > Metazoa > Echinodermata > Holothuroidea > Aspidochirotida > Stichopodidae > Apostichopus > Apostichopus japonicus. The sequence goes on along the minus strand of NC_092564.1, from coordinate 23,849,806 downwards.
TCTTTTCTCCCTTAGTTGGACCATATTCCTGGGAGATAATGGTCCAGCTTGGGTCGGAGCGATCCATGGTGAAGATATTCAATTTGTCTTTGGATGGGAGATGAATCCTGTCATGAAGGATAGAGCGAACCTTACAGAGGAAGAGGTATACATGTCTGTCCAGGTCATGAGGTACTGGGCCAACTTTGTTATCTCCGGGTAAGATTATGCGGTTTCTAATAGATGGAAGTGGTATAGGTGGAGAGGGGGGGGGGGTGTACTTGAAGCACCTCTTCACCAAAATTTCAAAATCCTTACAATGTAATTGCTGAGATACCAATCTAATGCAATACCAAATATTTGTTAACTATTTGATAGTAGAAACACCGGAGTTTCTGCCTTGGAGTTGTGGGATGGGGGAGTAGGGCGAGTTATTGGTTGACTGAAATGTTTTTGTATGAATAATTCCTGTTGAATTCTAATCAATAGCCTAGAATGCATCCTTCCTTTTGCTAATCTGTGTCCCAAGACTCCGTTTCGGTTCTTTCCTGATATAGGCACGCATAATTACTTGTTACTCTTAACCACGTAATTATTGGTATTTCTTATGTATGTGAACAGAAAAGCCTCAGCTGCTTTCGTGGATATTTATGCATCGAAAATGATCCGACTCGGTTTTTGAAATTTCTATATCTTTCGTTCTGCAAATTATAATCTTATCATTTGCAATACAAAATGGGTCATATCCTTGCGAAGTCCCCTTTCTTGACTCTACTGTTATGTCGCCTTCATGTTTATACAGGAACCCTAACACACCAAACCAAGATGGTTATCAGTATGAACGATGGCCATCCTACTCAGAGTCGACCAAACTATATAAGACTCTCTCACTGAACTTTGACAATGGTGAATTCTTGAAAGAAAATGATTGTCACTTCTGGAATTACCAGATGCCACGGCAGTATATGTTTACAGGTAAGTATCATAATATATAGTAAACGTGAACAAATGGCCTTCCATACAAGGAGTAGCAACGTGCAACGATGGGCAGGGGTGTCGTCGGGATTTTATATACGAAGTGCAAGGTACGAAGGGATCACAAGAACGGTAACCAAATCATGGGATCATATAGGATCGGGTGAATTGTCTCTACAATATATGTTGTTTATTCAAAATATGGTATAGAGCGACATACTGCAGGGAGTAAGCATATATATATCAGACAACCGGTTGAGAGCCATTGGGTTGGTTGACAATGTATCTGTGAAGAAATATATCAGGGAATGAGAGTGGCGTGATGGGGGAGGGGGGGGGGGTGTGGGGTGACGAAGGGGGAAACTTGACATCGAATCAAGTATCTAAGCAACTTTCAAGTATATTAACACAACAGTTCTCTCTCTCACTTTAATTGACAGGTAAAGTGGACGAGGTTTGGGATGAGTGGAGACGAGAAACAGTTCGTTGGAAGGAAAGTGACTTCGAAACTTGGAAAACGGAGAATGAAATTTACGAACAGTCAAAATCAAACTGCAAACAATGATAGTGCTTTAGTACTAACAATAAACTGAATCCTACTAGTCAAACGTTGATACTACATGAAACGGAATTTCTATATGTCCCCCCCCCTCTCATTTATGAAATACAACAGATAACTGTTCCATATAAATAACTATATATTATTGAGAATTACTTCTCGCGTAAACAATAAGGTACAGTAACTTGTTAATACCAATATTGTGATGCCAATGACAGGTCTTTCTCCTTGTGTTTCAAATCATTATAGGCTAGGCTTGACAAAACTGGGTGCTTGACAATGGCACCTCGTTTACTATAATATTTAGTATGCATATTTATATAAATATATATATGTATATACGTGCATATATATATATATCGTATGTATGTGTAGAAGTAGAACAATTAGAACCAGAACCACAGGAAAGTAATCCTACTTTTGAAAACTTCTAGAGACTTTTTAGCGTGATAATATTTGGGTCCAGTTTACTGATGACCTTTAAATATATATAAAATGGCTGTTTTTAAAACTGGATGGCTCATGTCTTCTCATTTTTCGTTTAAAAAGGGGCCACTATCATGATCCAACTTGTGTGAAGGAATGTAGCGAACTCTGTGAATTTGTTCAATAAGTTGTTCTTGACAAGTTAACTTGAAATGGTTCTGATATAACGTGACAAACCATATAATAATCACTACGTTTCAGTCACCTTACAACATATTTGTCCTGCATTTCCTTGACAATTCTGGAAACTTTGTATTCTAGCAGTGCCGTAGTCACCGTCGGAGGCTAAGTGACGGGGAGGGGTGGGTGGGTCAGCTAGTTTTTCAGTATATTTTTTTCAGTAAAAAAGGTTTGCCTTCCCCCTGGAAAAGAAAAAACTCACCCCAATAAAAAAAAAAAGTTTAGCTGTCGCGTATATAAGATAAGATTGCTGTGGAAACATGTTAATGTACACAATTACTATATGCCTCCTCTTTGGTTGCAGATTGTATGTACCCTAGTACGCAGTAACCATATATCATGCCTATATAGATGTATAGCAATACAATACACTGATACTGACACTGAGTGATGTCACGACGTCACAGGTATAAAAATGTACGTCAATACAATAAGAATATTTTAATTACAGATCTATATGTCTTTTCTCTGTCTACTATTCATTCCAAAAGAGTTGTTGAAGGACTTTGTCAAACTAAAATTGTTTTCATTGACAGAGCCAGAACGTAACATAAAGGGGTTGGTGGGAGGGGGGGGGGGGGTAATTTTAAGCTCGGTGATTGTATAGATGGCGCTAGTTAATATTTAAATTTGCCATGACTACAAGAACGTCACACGGTTATGGGGACAGAAAAAATTTACCTATATTTTACTTATAAAGAAGATTTATATTATTGCCAACAACCCTAATGAAGAGATGGAAAGGAGGAGTGTCGAATTTAGACTGATTCTTACCACCAAGGGGAGGAGAGGGGAGGTGGTGGATATTGGCGTATCTTAGATACCATCCACAACACAACTGGAACTTTCAAAGATGACGATTTTACTAAGCAAGTTATGAATATCCAGAAAATAATTAAAATAACCGCCCCCCTCCCCCCACCGAAGGGCTCATTCAAATTTTGCAGCTTAGACTCATTCCATGAATGGTCACTTGGTGAAGACACCCAAGTTTAGCATTCTGAAATTGCTAACAGTTTCACAGAGGACTTTCTTGGTATTACTCCATGATCCAAATCATTCTAAGATATTTAGAACGGATCATAGGTGTTGAAGGTTAAACAAGAGTGACCCGGCATTCTTTGATTTTCTAGCGAAGTTTGGGACAACACTGATATCCATTAATAAAATGGGTTTGCACAACCAACTCGAGTCGCCCGGTCCCTTTCATCTCCCTCACAGCACCACCCGAACGAACTAGTGTATTTGTGCAAACTCGTGGTCTATCATATGCACGGGAGGGATCAGAGGGGTAGGAACATGTTTGGTCCACAGTCGTACCAATCTTCCAAACATAGTATAACATGATTTTGAATGTCAAAGAGAGGTTGAAAGAAATTCTAGTCTCCTGTGACTAAATTGGAAAAGGCCTATACTTTTTTTTTTTTGACAAATGACTTTTGCCACCTTTCAGAGGTTTCAGTATAATACTGAATATAACAGGGTTTGGCTCGCAAACATTAGTTTAAAAAAGAAAATGAAGGGGAAAGGGCAGGCCTATATGGAAGGGCGTGTAACGCATACCGGTCCCAACTCTTTCATGAGTCTTAGGTCGAAAGTATTGCATCTTTTTGGACGAAAACATTACATAATTTTCGTCCGGACTACTAACTTTGTTATACTTTGTAGCTAAACATGAATTAAGTGCAAAGTTTAATATACTACAAAGATAATTTAATGAAGTTTTCATCAGTATGTCAGAACCTTTTCGGGTTTCAGAAAGCTCAAGTAATTGGCAATTAGACGGATAGGAACTGATTTGCCAGGCGTACCTTGTAACGGGATCCCTATGGGGGCTGACCCGGTGCATGTGTTTATACAGGTTGCTTAGCGATTGGTCGACTCACGTCATTCATTCAATTGATTGCAGTTGCAAGGGTCGCTAATTTATTGTAGCATATATGGAAGTACTAACGCACTGTGCAGTGTATTATCTTGACGGCCTAAGCTCATCTCACAATTAGACTTATTATTGCAGACACTGATTGCTAGTTCTTTGAGTGTGGAGTATCAGGAAGGTTACCGTCAGTGTTAATATATGCGGAAAGTGTTATCAAACAAATGTTTGGCGGAGAATTAACTTCATACTGTAGTCAGCAACCGCGACATTAACATGAAATTCCAGCCTGAGAAATGGTCGTCAAGGTACCGCAGATTATGTCCCTTTCTTCGGTGATGTAGGCTAGGCTACTGACACTGAGTCAATAGTATTACTTGGACCTGGGCCCTAGTACTACTAATACTATTACTATAAATACTAGTAGTAGAACATACAGTATCTATGCTAAGGCCTAAAGTTAGGAATATTAACTTACGACATGGTAATATCTAATTTAGGTTACAATTTAAGAGACTTGATCTCAGAAGTGGTACGAATTCACAATCACAGGCTCCTCGTTAAACACAGTATTGATCTCTTTTCTCTATGGTAAACATTCAGTGAAGGAGACCGTAAAGACTATAGCCTAGGTTAGAACTTAGACCTAACTGTTACTAAAAGTTAATACTAGGCCTAGCCAAGGCCTCAGAATAAGTATAGGTAGTTACAAGTGTAATGTGACTAGGCCCTAGTTAGATGATACAACTGTTGAAGCTGTGACATGATGGTTGCAATAGAAGCCAAATGTCAGGAAAGCAAATTTTCGGCCCCCCCCCCCCTCGAAAAAGAAAGGAAATAGATCAAATACTCTAATTTTGTAAAATGTATTAACTCCAGTTTTAAGGAAGTTTTAAGTAGCCTAAAACATGTAAATTCTTGACTTGAAATCTATTTTGTACATGTAATATATGCCACAAACTGTTTCCTTTTTACCATTTGGTACGGTAATCACAGCAAACTATCTTTGTTTTTAAGTGCGCACAAAACATCATTCCACGATGACGATTGATCAGATGTACTTATCACCCCCTTCCCTCCACCCCTCCCCATCCCCTTGTTAAAATTCAAGATGATAGCTGTTAGGCTTACAAAGAGTACCTTTTGCCAAGTAGGCTACATATCTTTGTACTCATTTTGTTTCTTGTGAAGCGCATTGAGACCTTCCGTATAGGGCGCAGAATAAATAAGTATTATTATTATTATAAATTTAATAAGTTCTATGCTGTTCGACTTTTGTTATAATACCCATGGCATTTTGTCTTGATGCTTGTCCACAACCTGCCCACCATATATATAGTAAGAGATTATAAGTTTAGAGTGTACTGTTAAATCATTTTTGTTTTCTTTGAAATACACTACTCTTGGAAACAAAACAAAAAGATGAATATTAGGATAACTTTCAGTTATGTAAGATATATGTGAAATAGTTGTGTGTAATTTTCACTGGATTGGAACATGCATTTTGCATGATTTGGTTATCTTGTATACATGGACACTTTAAAGTTTCAATGTGTGTTTGCCAAAAAAAAGCTCAGTGAAAATAACAACCGTTCTATGCAATTTTCATATTAATAATCAAGGGCGGCGGAAGCACTTTTAATCTGGGGAGCGGCACCGACGTCGAAGGGCACTTTGCAGAAATTCGATTGGAGTGGTGCAGCCTGATGTTTAGTACCCTTTATAACTATTATTTTATTATCTTATTTGCGTATACACATCACTCCATCAACGCCCCCCCCCCCCTTCCAAGGAAAAAATAATGGCTTCTGCTTATTACAAAGTCACAATGTAATATAGCAATGCATTTTTGGAAATGCCTTAGGATTTTTTTGGCAAATTGAATATGCATAATGGCACTCACCAGATTGTTAGAAGCCTTGTGGTAGTAAATATAGGCGTAGGAGGCGGTGGGGCTGGGGGCTGCAGCCCCCCCAACCAAAAATTGTTGTGAAAATTCGTGAAATATGCTGAGAATTTTCGGGCACCTACTGAAAGAAAAATAATTTGCTGTGTGTTTTTCAATGAATAAACTGATATTATTATGATCATTATTATTGTAACGACTTTCCCAATAATTATAACCAATATGGAAGGGTATTAACACGGCAAAATGATTGCGATGTAATAACTGACGCATGCCTACTGTATATGATATGCACTTTAACATGTTGAACGTGCGCGGAGCGCGCGAAAAATTTTGCTAATATTTTTTCGGGCAAGTCGTTACAGCCCCTCAAACCAAATTTTTTTGCTTTGTAAACTCTTTTTTATTTAGAAATTTTTATGTAGAAAAAGGGCACATTTTTAACCTGAGGAAAAGTGGGGGGGCACGTGCCCCCTGTGCTCCCCGGTTCCGCCGCCCTTGTTAATAATCATCATTTTGATTGAGTTATCTGTGGTTAGACATTATGAGCTGAATAAATTCACCAGATTTTTTAACAAGCCTGTTGATCCTTCAAACTTCAATCAAAATTTGCAAGCCTCGCCCAACAGATCATGCGCAATCAAATCTATCTGTTTTGTTTACAACCGTTATGCTAGGCATACTTTCACGTTTAGGTCACTTCTCTTGAATAGTATCTTTTTTTCAGTGTTACCGATGTAGCTTGCAAAATTGTGTCAGTTCCTTTCTATTGCAAGGAATAAACAGGTGTTTTCAGACGTTTCCTCAATGAAATTGGGTCAAAAAAGTGGACTATACGAGTATATAGTTACATTTGTGTATTAATGAACATGCTGATATGGGCGGTCGCAGTGATTTTATGGTAAATCTTTTGTGCCATAAGGGCAACAGTAAATTTCTTTCTTTCTTTCGATTGCGACAGCTCTTCTCTATTAAACCCACCTGGTCAGAATACAGCATTTAGAATAAGAAACATTGAATCTGCTTTGGAAGTTTGTTTTCCGAAATTCATCAACAAACACGTTTTGCGACTTTAATTTACTGCATTCACTCACAATCAGTATCATGACTTGAATTCTACTTCGTTTCTTGTCTTACTTTTGTCAAATTGTCGATTCCCCAAATTATTTCAGCAGTTTTGAAAACTCAATCTCTCTAGCTAAACTGTTCAGTGTGAGCATATTTTTTTTTATTTCATTTTTTTTTTTTCACTTTAATCTTTTTTCTTTTGGCCTTCTCATTCTTATACGACTCATTTGCATAATTATATGACATTATTTTTTCGCTCCATTTGTCGACCCATTTAAGTCAGTCTTCTTCTTCTTCATCATTTAGCAACAATATTTCTATGGAAACCACCCATTACAGCTTTATCAAATTACCTTCAAATTACTGTACATGATGTAAGTGACATTCATTACAGTCCTTAATTGTATAAGAAATAGGGCAATAAATTTAATAATGAAATAATTTGACTGTTGAAAGTAATTGAGTGCATCGTCTAAACTGTCTGCGCCCAAAAAATTTCGAACACATTTAATGAAGGAAACAATTCACAAAGACTGTATCCCAGGATTAAGTTGAGCATTAATAATCTCAATGTAGAGTCTTTTTGTATCGGAAGAAGGTCAAGTTTGCGTTATGTAAAAATCTCTGTTTCTTTAGTTTCTGCTTTATTCAGCTACTCTACTGTCCCTATTTTTCCACAAAATAAAGGAGAGAAAATTACAAGAAAATAAAGAAAAAGGAAGTGCCATTTTGCCTTCCCAGTTTCAAAAAAAAAATTAAATAAATTTTTTTTGGATTTTTTTCTGATTATTATTTCTGACTATAGTCCTGTTATATGTCAAAAGGGCCTGAGTTCTCCAATAATTATATACCATGCTTATGTTAATTTGTATACATATGTGTACAATGTGTATGTCTCAGTTGTGTAATTCTTGAAGAGAATAATTTCATGGTGGTCTTTCATATTTGAGCTTATATCAGTTTAGCCTAATTTATTATATTTATATAAGGTGCTCAAGTTATTTGCTATTTCACAACCACAAACATTAGCTATTTTAAATGGGTGTACTACAACAGACGTTTACACATAGAATCATAATTGATATTGCAAGGAAAGTCCTTAACATACCACACCCCCACCCTCAAATCCAGTTAAAATTTGTATGTACACATTAAAGAAAATTTAAACATATTACCAACTGTGACCTTTAAGAAGGCATTTTAAAAATGTTGTATATTGCTCTTTCACACTAATTGCATAACTTTCAATGTTTGCTACAATAGAGGATTCCATAAAATTAAGTTATTTGTTTCTTTCAAGTTAAAGCTTCAAGCAAAAACTTTGCCATAGGCTATATATACTGGTATGATGTACTGTACTGATATGACATGATGCATTTTACTGTACTGTACTGTACTATACTGATATTCATGCACTCTAAACAAAGCCTTCAGATAATAAAATTCAGTTCCACCCACTTCTGTTATGATGTCCTACACACTTTCAAAGGTCAAAGAAAATATAATTGTCTCACAACTATTTAGTAACTAAGAAACAGTTTTTTCTACAATACTTACAGAATTTCACAAAGTAGGAGAAATTGAATCAGCCATGTACTTTTTCTTAGCTAATGATGTAACGTAATGGTTACAGGGATATGATGATGCACACTTTTTGTTAAGAAACACCTTGACATTATGCTTCTTTTCTTGTTCCAGTAGGTATATGTATTGTACAGAGAGGTTGTCTACCTATTCACACCTTAATTTATGATATGCCTCATGTTGCCTATATTTCTTTAAATTTATTAGGATGTACAGTGCAGAGAGGTATTGAGGTAGCAGCAATGTACGGGATGCTACCAGAGAGCAAGCCGTCTGGACGATGGCTCAATCCCATCGACGATACCCTCGTAGCTTATCCCCACAACTCAAAGCCGCTTGCCAGGAGGAGAAGGAAGAAACCTCTCGACCAACCTCCCGCACCGGAACCCCAGGAGGAAGACCTCGTCAGCGTTTCGAGAAATTCTTTCATGAATCAGTCTTCGACCGAGGAAGTATCGTACGATTCCAAGCTGCCCAAACAGGTGCAATTCTTCCGCAATGGGGACAAGTTCTACAAAGGGAAGAAGATCAGAATCACGCCCCAGAGGTACCTCTCACTGGACGCTCTGCTGAGCGACCTGACGAAGGCCGTCTCTCTCCCGTACGGCGTGAGAAAGCTGTACACCCCCAACGGTGGGACGGAGGTCAAGCGCATCGAGGAGATCAAAGATGGCCGATCGTACGTCTGCGCTTCTTTTGAGAAATTCAAGAAACTGAAATATGGTGCTGCTAGAGACCAGAACTGGAAGACAACAAGTACGTAACAATGTACATACGTAACATTAGGTTTTAAGTTCAGTTAAACTTTAGGGAAAATGTACCATTAATCTGAGAACAAAAATTTCTCAGTTTTTTTTACATGTGCTAACATATATGGGAGACAAATTCCTACAACACTGATGACCTTGTTAGGATATTGCATAAAATTCATAGCAAATGTAAGTCTGATTATCACCGTCAGACAAGAGATGCCCCAGTAAAAACTGTTAATTAGCCTTGTATCACTCCCATTCATTGTGCATTGTTTTACATTGAACAAATGTTATATACTGTACACAGTACTATTATGCCACACCCGTATTATACTCAGCACTTATATTGTACTCATACTGATCATGCTTTATGTTAGTTGTTTGACCTACAAAAGTAAGTCGTTTTGTGTACGTAGACGTTATATGGTGATATGACTCTGCAGACTGATGGCAGTTAATTACTTCCAACTAAATAGTGTAATTAAATTTTGTACATATTACAAAACAACAGTATTTGAGACGGAATAACGTCTCCACTACTGTACTGTGATTTGATAATTTTGAGCCACACCCTCGTGAACCCTTCGTAGATCTATATACATATATATACCTATACATATATATATATATATATATACATATATATATATATATATATATATATATATACCATTTGTATTAATATTTTGTATCTTTGTGTGTTGCACGTTCAGTGTACAACAATCATTTTGGATAAATTGCACACGTTTCAAATTGTAGACTGAATATTACCATACAATGTTCCGTATTCGAGGAAAAACTGTGGACTAGATATTAACAACACAATAATAATTATAGAATTGTGTTCCTTGCATTGCATCCATGCATGCATTAACCACTTAAATGCAGTCAGAACACTCTAGGAGGGAGACGTTTTGTCAGGCTGTTACCATGGGAACTAAAATTTGATTAAAGAATCCATTATAAAATAAAGTTCTTTCGCTGTGCTTTTATTGCACAGCAAATAACGCCACAGCTGGTGAAGAGTGCAGCTGGATATTCAAGAAATCAGGAACAATTTTGCATCAAAAGTTTAGAATATTGTATTGATTTTTAACAAGATGACCAAAAAAAAAGGAAAACAAAAATGGTTCCCTGGAAATTTGAAATTTCATGTCTTGCCCTGCAATGCTAAAAATACCACAGTTCTCTGTCAAAATGCCTTCACACATCGTCAATTTGATTAAATGTTTAATTAAGAGAGGAAAAGGATGGCATATATAGTTGCATGGCTGAGGAGAGGGGAAATTGTGAAAGAAATAATAAGAACATGTTTTAATAATAGTCTGGGAAAATGGAAAGAAGTGAATTAGGGAATTAGTCCATTTGGTATCACATAACAAAATGAACATTTGCAGCAGATTGGCCGTATTTAATTTTATTAGTGCAAAAATTTATGCCAAGTTGTGTACAGTTTTTTTGTACACATTGCAAATGTGACTTCTGTGCCACTTCAACTAAAAAATTTACCAAAATTTAGGAGGAAAAAACCTAAGGTATTCCCTATTGTGGTTAAGTGCCTTTTTCCTGCATTCATACAGAAGAATGTACAGTTAGTACTGTGTACCAGCTATTGTGGAAAGGAGTGAATCTGGCATTGGGGTAGACTAGTTGATTACTGTAGGAGACTAGTATAAAAACTAAAATCAAAATAAAATAAAACTGTTAGCAAACTGCTTATCCACTAGAGAGCCTGTGTAATAGAATGTGTAAAAGTAAGTTGGCCTGACGTTTCGATCCTAGCAGGATCTTCTTCAGAGGCTAAATGACAAGTAACAGCAATATCTAGAAGGGACAAAAACTAGTAGGAGACTAGTATAAAAACTAGTAGGAGACTAGGAGTGTACATAGTTTTGTATGTAGTTTTAAATAAATGATCTAAAATGTGACCAGCTGCTTACACCTCATTTAAGAAAGATTAACTTTGTGATTTTTCCATCTTTAATTTGTCATATTTTTGGACTATCCACTGCACCTGTATCCATACATATTACATGTATGTACCAGTTAACAGTCATCAATTAATTATTTTATTTACTATTTAGAAAAGGGCTGTTTTTTTTTTTTTTCATGGAAGGTACTGTTTTGCTTAGTGTCCGATCAGTCAATATGAATGGTCAACGTGTATCACTGATAACGAGGCGTAAGGTGACAGTTTAGTATTGACTTTGGTTAGAAGGTGTATTTACCATTAAATGGTTGCCTGGGTATATACCAGCTTGTATATACCAACATTGACCAGGTAGCCATGGGAATAGCCCAGTAAACTCTCCACTAGGGTTTCCCTAACTCTGTCGCATGTATACTCCATTGAATAAGAGTTACAGTACAGTAGCCATACACTGTGTGCTCCTTACTGTAGGTTGACACCCAAGTTGTCAAACGCCTTGATGCTTTCAATAAAGTGTAGTCGTATCATGTAGCAGATATCAGCAATGTATCCTGCACAGCGGAGATACATGTATAGTAAGTTATTTATCTGTGTAGTACTGCAGACTATTATCCTTTGTAGTTGCTATCTGTGTGGTGAGCTGTATATTACAGTACCATATATATAGCCTCAGTTGTTTCTTTCCAATGCATTACATCCATTCATGTACAGTATGATCATTTATCACCTTGCTATCAAGGTCTCCTACTTTACCATATATATTTGAATGGACCTTCATTGCTTTCATTTTCTTCTCAGGGAAAACCGATCCTGGTACAGACTTCCACTATGGGCAATCCATGGCAAGCTCTTACCCGGCCGGTGGTAAATACGCAACAGCTTATGGTAAGAGCAAAGGCAGAACAGAGCCAATCCCCTTCCAGACCGGACAGAAGTCGGAGAATATTCCGGCGGATTCCAGGTCCCTCCCGCCCAAGTATTTGAGCTCGCTGAACAACAAACCCAAGCTGATCAAGATCGTCAAAGCTGGAAAGAAGCCTTACCAATCGGTGTCCTTGCTGCTGAACCGCAAGAGCATTCTTTCGTTAGAACATCTCATGCAGGATATATCAGAGGCCTTTGGGCTCCCGAATCATAGAAATTACAAAATCTGTAAACTTTACAGTGCCAAAGGAGATGAGATCAGCGGGGTGGGGGATTTCTTTAGGGATCAGGATAGCGTTGTGATCGGTGCTACGGCGAGGAACCCCGTCACGGGAGACGAACTCGTCCAGATTCTAGAGGAGGTGTTGCCAAATAGCTCGTTGTCCAGGAAGTTACGAAACAAACAATTGAAAGAGCACGTACTCAAAGCGGACAGCGGCATCGAGAACGACGACGATGTCAGCTCACAGGAGATACCCAGCCTCTTTCCTCCGAGAGGGAGGAAGGGTAATCGGCAACGAGACGATAAAATGTCAAAGCCTAGAGGAGTTAAGCTGGCCGGCAGGGGTGATCAAAGAGAGATAGGTGTTAAACTAGATATTGACGATGGAAAAGCTGAGGCTAAACGAGTGGATGTGAATAATCTTACAGGCGTTAGAGACTCAAGTCCGGGCAAGGTTGGGGATAACAGGGTCAGTGTCAAGGAGGGTAAGAAGGGGAAAGGAATAGAAGGAAGGGAGGAGGTAGAGAAGAAGGTGGATAGCAGGTCTCCACGGATAACGGAAGAGGCAAGCGATTCGGCGGTGAACATAACCATCAAAAAGAATCTGATCGTACAGGATGAGACAGAAAAGATTGAAAATAAAAAGGACAGAACTAGAAAGAAAGTATCTCCCAGGGACGGGAAGAGAAAGAAACAGGACAAACGTCCTCTCGATCGGGTGCCAGACTCTGAGGAGGCACCGTCGGGGGAGATCAAGAAAGTGGAGAAACCGAAGGAGAAGAGAGAGGTACGAGAGACGGAGAGAAAACAAAAGAAATCCGATAAACAGAAAAGGAGGAAGTCCAGCGACAAAGAAGAGGAGGTGAGCAAAGATTTGTCTCAGAGTGGACTTGGGATAGATGTGAGAGAGAACAAGGGGGTAGATGAAGAGATTGATAAATTGATCAATTTACAGGAGGAGGGGGAGGAGGGGGAAGATGGAGAGGGGGAGGAAGACGTACTGGCAAAACTGCTCAGTACGACGGCACAAGATGAGGCCAAACGAGAAATATTTGAAGGTCTGCAAGTGGACGATGATGATGTACAAGAATCGAAAACTCAGGAGAGTAGCATTCCAGAAGAACTGGACTTTCGGCATCAAGATTCTAAGGTGGACGATGCTTCTTCTGAGTCCAAAGTGGACTTTTCCTCCGAGTCCAAAGTGGATTATTTTTCACCCGAGTCGAACGTGGATGTTTCTTCAGAGTTCCGGGTGGACCTCCCTTCAGATTCAAAGGTGGACTTCTCTTATGATGACAAAGGTTTTGTGTTTGATGCAAAGTTTGGGGAGGAGGAGGAGGAGGAGAAGGAGGATAAACCAGGAGATGAATTGGTTAATAATGTTGAGAGCGAGAATGGTAAGGAAAAGGAGTTGCTTGAGACAATTGAGAACGAAACCAGTAAGTCTGACGAGTTCATAGAAGTTGTAAAGGAAGATGACGAGGTAGGCACAGATGGAAATAACGCAGACAGTCTTGATGATAGACTCAAGGAAAACTCCTCACCCAACAGAGACTTTGAATTCTCAGGAAAGAGTGGCCAGTTTGTCATCAGGCCGCGCCAGATCTGTTCCGATAGAGAAGTCTTGGAAAGGTATCGACTCGGAGAAAAAGTCGGTGATGGTAACTTCGCCGATGTCCACGCCGGAGTCCTTCGGAGCACCGGCGAGGAGTTTGCCATCAAGAAAGTCGACAAATCCAAGCTGAAGGGCAAGGAGAGTATGATCGAGAACGAAATCGCCATCTTGAAAGAGATCGACCATCCGAACATCGTCAAGTTATACGAGGAGTTCGAAACGGACGACTACATCTACCTGATAATGGACTACATCCGCGGCGGCGACCTATTCGATGCCATCATCGACAGCGTCAAGTTCACGGAGGCCGACGCCTCGGTGATGGTGAGAGACTTGGCGAGGGCGCTAGATTACCTGCACAGGATGAACGTGGTTCACCGCGACATGAAACCGGAGAACTTACTGGTCAACCTGACAGACGACAGCAAGATGCAGCTTAAACTGGCCGACTTTGGTCTGGCCATGGAAGTAGTCAAACCGGTTTACACGGTCTGTGGAACGCCGACCTACGTGGCACCGGAGATACTGGCAGAAACAGGTACGAAAAATAATGTATTGATGTATGGATGATTCGTGTGTGTCGGTTATATGCATGGATTACTTACTCTATTATTATATGGTGGCTGCAGTTGTGTGTGATATAGTGTGTGGTTATGTAGTATTAAATACACTTAAACTTGCATTGGTTAGGTTTCACCTAAAATACTGGCAGGAATAAGTTTGGAAGAATTCTTTTGAACCACAAAGACTTACAAAATGTAAATACAGCCTATACTGGTTGCCTATGCTCTTCAATAGTATAAAACCCAACACAATTTGCTCTAACAGCTTGTGCAGACACATTCTGAGCTGAAGTATTGGGATGTTAGTACTTTTGTTAATCCTTTGCAAAAGGAACAAAATTTTTAAAAAGATATATTTCAGAAAACCATTGAGATATTATGCTTAAAAGGGATGATTTAAGCTGATAGATGGTTTGTAGTTAGTCTGTGCTATGGCTTAATTATCACTGACATTTTCTCTTGCCAGGTTTACAAGTTTGACTGTTTTATAATTAACTTCAATGTGGATTAGTTTTACCGTTTGTATATGTACTGCAAAGTTCCTACAACAATACATGTGTCATTACTGACAACTTGGTCCACACTGCTATTCCTGGTATACAACCATTGATTTGATTTGGTCAGATAATTAAATGTCCCAGATTGACCAATCAGAATCGTGGTTGATGACATCATTGGTAATAATAGCTATTTTCATTACGACATGCTGAATCCTCAGACCTTGAGTTTACAATGTTTTTTATCATATTTCTTCCTCTTTTTAAACATTTTTATTTTAGGTTATGGTCTACCAGTAGACATGTGGGCCCTTGGTGTTATCACATACATACTCCTCTGTGGTTTCCCTCCGTTCAGAAGCCCCGACAGGAGTCAAGATGAACTGTTTGACCTAATTCAGGCTGGAAAGTATGAGTACATAGCACCATACTGGAATAGTATATCAAAATGTAAGTATCTAAATGTAACTTAACTCTGAAAAGCAATAATTGATAAAATAGCAAAACGGAAAAGAGATTTCAAGGAAAACTAAAGGGTTCAATGAAGTGTTCTACTTGCTGGCCTGTATCTTTGTAAGCTGTTGGCAGGGAAGATGTAATATTTACTGGATTTGGATAAATATGTTAAGCAGGATTACAAGACACTTTATTAAAGGCTGTAGTTTCGCATTTTTAACCAGGCTAAAATACGCCGCTGTTTCATATTTTGAAGAGGTTTCATGACACCGAATCAAAAGGCTGCGCTTTGATAAAATTTTAAAATTGAAACAAAGTCTTTGCACTTTCTTTGGGGGGGGGGCAGTGGTGGGGTGGGGGGAGGTTGAGGATATAATGAATTACTTCAGTCTATGGTTTTTGCTAACTGGGCAAACTTGTTTGAAATTTAAGGCATTACTTAAATTGGGGCTTGTCACAAGTCTAATTCTTGAGAATACTTTCAATATAATTCCACTGGTCATCCAACTTGTATTAAGAGGACAGTTTCAGTGATTTCTAGTGTCTTACACAAGATCACCAATTGTGTAAAGTAACTGTTAAAGTGCTGTTAATATGGCCTTAACTTGTGACTGACACATATGAACCATAGTTCACGTTTGTTCGTGATCATATCCATCAGTTAGAAACCTACTTTTGACTTGCCTTCAATTAATACCACCACTCCTCATGCTCTCCAGCATTAAAAGGTCAGAGTAAGACAAGAGGGAGTCACCAGTTTGGAAAACTCATCCCTCAGCTATTAGCCAATTCCCATGTTGGAGGAGGGGGCAGTGGGGGGACTAATAATTTTAGAGAAAGGATTTGGCAGCGCATTTCATTTAGTGATATCGTCGTCTACAGAATTTTTTTTTTGATATATCGTTCATTTATTGACCTATCCTTTCCAGCTGCCAAGGATCTCATCGATCACCTGTTGGTCGTTGACCAGAAGAAGCGTTTCACTGCAGTGGAGGTCCTGCAACACCCCTGGGTGAAAGGAGGGGAACGCAATAACTCTGTCACTAACCTCCAACGGGAAGTGTCAATAAACTTGGAGAAGAATTTCTCTCGTCCATCCAGTTCGAAGCGGTAATAATTTAAAAAAAATATATAAAGTCCCACGCAACTCAGGAGATACCACTTTGTGTCGCTGCCATTTTTTTTTTTTTTTTTTTGTCCTTTTGAAAAACTTTTTTAAGATTCATTGTATTGTATCATTGCAATCAATCCATACTTATTTGTACCTCTTGCGATCAGACGAACGCAGGCAAATGCTTTGTCGCACACGGTACGCGGGAGTTCTACCGTTGGTAATCGATGCCTGCTCTGCAGAGATCTGTTTGCAGAGTAACAAGCAAACCAAATCCAATTAGAAGTGATACTGTGACAGTCTATTATTAAACACTGTGAATATTATCATTTTGTAGTCAATGTCTTCATGCTCGGGTCTGACAAAACACTGCTAACTATGGGTGCATTGTAAATTGGTGCTTACTACATTGTATGTATGTATTTCAATTGGGAGATGGGAGGGTGGAGGAGGTGGTGAGGGATAGGGGAAAAGGAAGGGAGAGGCAGGGGAAGGGAGAGGGGGGAAGGGAGAGGGGATGACCAGTGGGGAAATATTTTAAAGTATTTCTAGTTCATCTTTGTATTATATTAGTCCAGATAGATAGTTCTATGTTCATGTACATTCCATTATAATTTATTCACGAACCCTCTTGAAATTTTGAGGAACAAAACAAAGAGGGAGATATTTTGTACTTTGTGAAAATGTTTAGAATTTTATGTTTATTCTTATGATTTAAACATGCTTTAAAAGCATATATGCCACACAGTTTAAAAAAAAAAACCTTAATATTATGTTTTAAATATGTATTCTATGAATTCAAACCTTATAAAACCATACAAAGGGAATAATACCTTGGTGTCTGTAATTTTCAACACACACAGCTATTCAGAAGGGGAATGATTTACTCATAGATTATCCGCCTTGTTTTCTACAACATTATTACACATTATGGCAGTATCGATAGACTCTTTTTTCTAACTATGTGTTCTGGTGACTTGATTGATTTTAATATATAGTGTAGTCAATTGGTACATCAACAAGGATGTAACAGAGAATATTCTGAAGTGTGGAGCCCCAACCATGGGGTGTTTGATATCCTGATGTGCCAATCACGCATGACTCTCAGAACTGATAGTAGATAGCCTGCAGACACACTGTTACATTGAGGTAGTTCTTTCTTGCGAATGGTTTGAAGAGAATGGCTCATGTGCAAATTTCTGGGGACTGTCTCTGACATGATTGTTGGAGGAAAAGACATCACCCGCCCCCTAACAGAAAAATCATTGATATCTCTGTTGTTGTCTAATGTTATGACACTTGGGAAAGCCTATGGGTCTTTCAGGGAAACGAATATTGTTTTGGTCTAAAGCTATGAAAATCTTAGTCTAATGTAGGAACATGGAGCATTGTTGTTCTATGTGGAAAGCTGTCAGATTTTGAATTTCATTTATACAGACTATAAACTGAACCCCCACTCTCACAGCCTACCCACTCGTACAGCCTAATCATTATCTTAGAACTCTGTTATTATGGCTTTTGGACTGTTTTGGAGTAAAGTCTGTTTTCTAATATGTTAATAAATTTACATTTTTTGAGCAGGAGAAAAAAATTGAAATTTGGGAGATCCTACTTTTCTTCTCACTACGATGGCATTTCTTCCTACGCCCCAATTTTATCAACGATTTCTTTTTACTTCCTATCCAATTTATCAATGCTAAAACAGGGTCAAGTATTGCTTCCCATTATTATGACGGTTGTCGTGGTAATATAAAGGGCTGCCAGTTTTTGATATGGGACACAATGAATGGTACAACTTTAGGTTTCTACAAAATTAATATGACACATACTTGATTTATGTTGAGTCATGCCCGACATACGTTACATTTTACATTACAATATATTTACCATACAATTTTTTTTTCACCATTTTTATTATTCAACCTTACAATTTTTTTGTTTTTGATCTTCTTTCATAAATGGGCATAACATAGTCTGTCATAGAATGTAATAATTGCTGCAGTATGTGTTCACTAACTAACGGTTTCTGTGTAATAATCTCACCTGTTACCTAGCAACCAATACTCTTTTTATGAATGTATAAACACTCATATTGTATAAATTCAGATTTCTCTATCCGGAGTGGTGGAGATTTGATGCAGGTGTCTATTTGCATAGCCCCTGGTGTTAGTTTTCACATTAAGGAATGTTTGATCATTGTCAAATAACCGCAAATGCTTAAAAGCAGAAAAGAGTGCGCACTAAATCCTGCCTTTCAAATTGACTTTCTTAATTAAACCTTGAGTAAACTACCATTTGTAGATATTATCACCTTGATGAAAAATATAATCTCTTGAATGCGGTTGTTTAAATGTAAAGAGTGTGGTGGCTGGGTGGATTGATATCTATCCGTGAACTCAGTCAAATTATCATATATTTCTTGATAATGTTACTTCAAATCTGCATTTTGTAATTTTTCTAGAAATTTTATCGCGAAATTTCAAGTGACTGTGAAATAATGAATAGAATTACTGTACGACTGACGATGTCAATAAGCATAATTGTTATGATCTGTTAAACAGGAAAATAATATTAATAATAATAAGTCCTTTCAAGGATTCATTTTGCACATTTGAAAAGTGAAATGATATGTGTGAGTTTAAGATGCTAGTGTATAATCTTCAGTGTGTGAAGGTTAACTAAAGTCTCTCTTAACTTGAGATATATGGGTGTATAAACATGTTGGAAAGTCACTTTTACCATTGACACTACTATGTCCGATATGAAGTTAAGCAAATCAGTTGCAAATAGGAGAAACCAAAAAACTAACTCTACCTGCTACATTTTAAGCCACACGTTTCGTACCACTCGAACTTACCAGGAACGAACATCCAAACATACACGGTTGAAATCATGCAATGTTTCAGTGTCATTGCAGATGTTCCTGTAATCATTTTTTATCAAAGTCAGACAAGATATGGTTTGGAGAGTGTATATGTACACTGTGCTTATATTCAGGTTTTTCTCCTCTACACTGCCTTTAGTAGAAAAGAATGACTTGTGTAAACTGTGCATTTAAACACACCTAATCCAAACACAAATATATATGTATAAACACACACACTATCACAGAACAACATGCACATACAGACCACATGAACTGTAAAGTGCATTTAAACCACACCTAATCCAAACAAAAATTAATATATATATATATATATATATATATATATATATATATATATATATATATAAAAATATATAAACACTTCCACAGAACAACACACAGATAAGTACCATATAAGCTGTAAATTGTGCATTTAAACCACACCTTATCAAAACACAAAACCATAAAGATACTCTAAATACTCAGGTGTTTTGTTCTCCAATATAAAAATACTTTATCAAATTTATGTATGTGTGGTATATGTAAATCACACAAAAAGTTACACATTGCACACAAATGCATATCATGTACCCCACACGTAAACTACACATTGCAGAAGACATATGTAACAGGTTTAAGAATAGCACACACATAATTTACACACAACCCACAAATACAAAGCACATAACACACACAAATTTCTATACATATACACATTACAGAAAACATACATAATCAGATCTACACATACGTAGTATTATCCACACACAACCCACACTACACATATAAACATAACAGCCAACACACAAACTATTTGATACATGACTGTAATGGTGACAAATGCTTGTACTTATGGAATCATAAAATGTAGATATCTGTTAATTCAATGTATATATAGGTCTGTTAATTCAAGTTTTACATTTTTAATGACAGTACTAATGAACTAATGGTATGTGTGATTCGTAATTCTATAAGTCCAAACAATACAATGTTATTATGGCAAGAAAAGTAATAAATTCAATTCACAACTTGTATATTCATTTCTTCTTTGTAATATTTTATCAAAATGAGTCCACCCAGTCAATTTATCTTCTCTGATGTAAAGTAAAATTCCAACAAAGAAAAAGAAAAAACAAAATACATCTCATAATTTATCTCTCTCTTTTATTATTTCTGGTCAAAAATAAAAAGAACACTTTTCACTTTTCAGATATATTTACTAAACTTCTCAACTTGATTATGAAACCTTGATAGAAATGTTGCTAGGGATTAATCATAAAATAAACCTCATTAGTTTCTTGAAAACTCTGCAAAAGGAAATTTTCTGACAATGATTTGTATCCCCCCCCAAAAAAAATGATTCCCTCTTTGTTATCTAAGAACACTTCCAAATAAATCACTAAGTACCCATGTGTTTCGTTCTCCGTATACTTGATATTCTTTTGAATTTTCCTTACGTCGATTTCCAAAGATTATAGTCGTCCAAATTGTTTCCCAACATCGAAGATGGTTAGAACAACTCATTTCCAAAGTGGAGTAAAAGTAACTTTCATAAAGATGAAGTGGAATAGACAGCAATGTGCTTAAGTAACTTCATTTTGTTAAAATTTGTAGAAAAATTGGCCTTAATTTGTATTTAGTCCAACCCATGAAGTGTTCATCTAAGTAAGATCAAATTAAAAACATGCCTTAATTTGTATTTAGTCAAACCTATGCAGTGTTCATCTAAGTAAGATCAAATTAAAAACATGCCTTAATATATAATTAGTCAAACAACCAGGCTGTTCATCTACATAAGATCAAATTAAAAACATGCCTCAATTTGTATTTAGTCAAACCTATGAAGTGTTCATCAAAGTAAGATCAAATTGAAAACATGTCTCAATTTGTATTTAGTCAAACCTACAAGGTGTTCATCTAAGTAAGACCAACTTAAAAACATGCCTCAATTTGTATTTAGTCAAACCCACAAAGTGTTCATCTAAGTGAGATCAAATTAAAAACATGCCTTACATCTGTATTTAGTCAAACCTACAGAGTTCTTAATTAGGTCAACTTAAAAACATGCCTTAATTTATAATAAATTTGTCTATGTTATTTCAAATAACGAAAATATAAAAGAAGAATTGAAGAACTTAAGCTGCATAGTGGTTATGGGAATTGATTTCAAAGTTAATACCAGCATCAAACAAAAATATTGTACTTTTCAGCTTGATTTCAATCTTGTATCCCTTTGGTATTCATTTTAAATGAATTAATGTTGTTAAAAGATTTCATTTTCTGTATGGTTATTAATAATGTCTGCTGATAGTTTAGATTTAGCGATATAACGTGACCACATCCAGGTATGTTCGATAGGCTAGCTCATGTCGCTGGTAAACGACCTGTGATTTGACTGTCTTGTTTTTTCCCTGTCGGAGACATGAATAGGTCTTGTTTAGTGCTAAGTACGTCACAAAGTATGTTGAGGAGAGCTGTGTGTCTGCTGTACATGGCTGGCGTCTAAAGAAATAACGGAAATTAAAAAAAAATTGTCTCTTTGAACGAGTAGCATGTGTTTTGTGGACGACAAAAAAGCTAACCAAAGTTTTATATAAACTTAGAACAACAAATTAGATAATTAGCTGTGTTTGTGTTCGCTTTATAGAATGGTGACCAATATACAACGTGACCTTCATTTGTGTTCATCAGTGGAACATCTGCTTTGCCTATTCTTTTAAAAATCAATGTTTCTGTATTTCCTTGGAAGTTATTAAAGGTATGATGTTGGATTGCAATCCCTTTTACTCATACGCTGAAAAGTCAAATAAAATCACCACAAAGACTTGCCCAAGTTGAACAAAACTGTTTGGATATGCAGTGTGCCATCTGTGTTCCACTCCTCACATAGCTAGTATTTCAACCAAAAACTGTCAATTTTTGGGGAAAACAAACTGAAATTCACAGTTTAATTGCCCACAATTACAGATTCATTATGTCCAATAATGCTGTTCCATTGTTCACACAATTTTTGATTCCTGTCCTGTCAGCCTATTACATCATTCATAACTGACAATAGGTAGCCTACACCTCAATACTACCAAAGGGACACTTTCTTCCATTTGTGTTCTTTCTCAAACAAAGAGTAAATCATAAACCCCCCATCACTCACAGGTCAGGTGGTTGTGGCCACAACTAATGTAACCAACATTTCCCAAAGATTTGGCTCACTCTTTTGCGCAAGAACCGAGGTATGCTGAAAGACGTATCTCGCTGTACATTTGCACCAGCTGCAGAAGAGGTGGTAGGTATCTAGCTAGGCTAATTTCTTTGTCAAATTTGACTTCATAATGGAATGCATATTTGGAATTTTAACCAAAACAAAATGTATAATTTGAAAATTATTTTTCTATGAGATATTTACTCACCATATCTGCTCGGTAGTCCAACCCTAAAGAGTCATCGACCATTCCCTTGATGTCCTTCCTTAATTTCATGAGGACCTTGGCGGTGTCTTTCGTCGCATAGAAGGACCCGATGGTCTTAGAACTAGCGTCGGCCACCACGATCCTCATCATTTCCGACCAATCCTCCGCAGACGAATTTTCGTTCGTGTCGAGGACTCTTTCTATCTCTGGATAAAAGTGAATTTTTTATGCATTTTGCAATTTTTACAAATTTGATCATCTGTTATTATTCAAGCACCACCTGGTATGAAAGAAGAATCGTACTGTATAATTCCAATGGATGAGAGACACTTATTAAAAGAGAAAAAAATCGGGTCATTTATAGCACTGAAGGAGCTTACAGAATGAATGAACCCTATTTAAGGTATTTTGAAATGTAAAGTAAAATCTGTTTGATTATACAGTGGGATTAATACTGTAATACTGTGTACTAACACTGTGTGTATGACGTTATCATTGCAAGGCAAGCTATTACGTGCATTTAACAGTACTTACTATGATACTATGATTAAATGCACCACCCCCCTCCTACTCCCCTGGTGGGGGATGGATAAAAGGTTATGACAGGACCCCTATTAAGGGTGTTGTGGTCAAGTGGTTAAGACTTGTGATCTAAGGATTACAGGTTCGAGTCCTGGCCAGATCATTTCGTTGTGTCCTTGGGCAAGGCGCTTTATCTCCATTGCCTCTCTTCACCTAGGTGTATAAATGGGGACTTGCGAGGTAACTTGTAAATATATAGTTGTGTGCGCCGGTTTGTGGCTGCACCCTATGGGAAGCCCCCCGGGGGATACATGGTTGTGGTGCACTGTGGTGCCCCAGGAGAGATTGTTTGAATTGTGCACACTTTGATGTGTAGGTGTGACAAGTTACCAATGACCAGGGTTAAGTTATAAAGTCGTGTGAGAGGGCTTTGGCCCTGAACGTGACTGTAAACCTAAATAATAAATGATAAAAAAAATTAATGCCCAATTCTAGCTGCTGAGAAGATTACACCCACCTTGTGCAGAGGGAACTTTACAATAGACCAGTTGGTTACTGAAACAGATGAGGGCCAGAGGATGGACCATGGATGTGTCGTGGATGAATATCTCCCCGGATTGCATCTGTCGGGATCAAGCAGAGAGACGAAGATAGCATTGGGGGCAGTAAAGAGAAGGGAGGAGTCAAGAAATCAATCCCTGAGCTAGATTGGGAATCGGATCCTCCGTGTAGCTTTATCGTATGGATATGTTTACACAAAAACTGTCCTCCCGTCACTTTCAAATATGTTATTTCATCACAGGTGCCAAGGGTGATAGACTAACCTTGCTGAAGTAAGTGAACCATCTGCTTGGAAACGACTTCTCTGCGGCGTTGACTGATTTCCGGCTTAAAAGAAGTCTGGGAGAGTTGCTGTAGAGAAGAGCAGTAGATGTTTCTCTTAACATTATGTGGCTATATTCAAGATGGAGTAAAGAGTAACTTTTCATATGCCCAACTGCATTTCATCTTCGATATTATTCAGAACTGTAACTTAGCGTGGTCAGACTACCAATATATTTGCGGCAATCCATGAGCTATTAGCCCTATATGGTGGCTATCCTTTTGTTACCTGTGTGACACACACAAACTTCCAACTTTCAAGAAGTTGATTAGTGTGTGACACTGCAGTGTGACCTTCGTACTAACAGCCACTAACAAGTGCAGCTTTCAAACAAACGGTGACAAAGCTTAATAAACCCTTTAGTGAAAATCAGACATCTTGTATGACGTGGCGGAAATCTACTGATAAATCTGTTCACCGAATAGAGAGATAATAACAATCTGTTTGGAGACCACAACTTCAAGAACCGAGAATGGTTTCATCCCGTTCGTCGTAAGCTTGTCAAAGAGATTTCTTTAAAATTACGTTTAATGAGGACGTGTTGGAATCGACCCTAGAAACAGTTGAGTTTAAACAATCAAACTCAATCTCCAGGGCTATTCCTCCTTGATGGCTTAAATCAAGAGCATTCGATAGCAATAAATATGGGAATTTTACGTTTATTTCTTGCACTGTGTTCCTTCAAGTCAAATGCTGATGAACATGCGATAACGACTATTGCTGTCCATCTTGTTTTTATGATCTACGGAGCTTTTAGCATGTTTGCATATTATCCACTGTTGCTTCACCATCTTTGTCGAAAGCTTCACATGAAGGGGTCACCCTCATCATGAGGCATATACTATTACTGAATTTACAAATCAAATTATAAATGTATTTATAAAAACGGTCAAAAAACAATTTAAGTATGAAAATTTTTTTCCATATATATTTTATGCTTTACTGGACCTACAGAATTATATCTGTCAGACCTTAACAATTTCCCCAAATCTGTGATGATCTTTTTCACTTTATATTAAAGGACACTTGAATCAACATTGGTTATCACTTTGAATACCTCTAGAAATCATACATTTCCTTGCCTTCCTTCTCTTAAGTTGAAACCTAACCTTCCACATTAATACACCGTTCTGACCTTAAAGGAATTGAAGACTCGTCCCAAACCGAGTGCCGCGCTCTGAAAATGTTAACTTTCCGTTACAAAATGCAGACAGTAATGAAACGTGATACCTTGTTATCTTTTATCTAGACCTGAGATGTCCACTGTGTTGTGGGTATTGACTAGAGCTGAATTTATTGACTGTACACTAGTGTCTAATTACCGATAGTGGCAATCTGTGTGTGTATTTTTCTGGGATCGATGGTGGTGTCTAACACTTCTGTTACACCTCATTCGAAACTAGGTCAGATTACGGGCATGAGACGTTTCTTTTTGCGCGAGAGTCTTCACACCCTTTAAGTCTCTTTCTCTCTTGGTAAAGCTATGGTCAGTAAATTATATTTGAATTGTGTGCAATCTTGTGTCTTTGTGTCAGGGGTTTCCAGATCAATTATTTTTACAGCAAACATGAAACACTTACTGGTCCCTGAAGGAGATTTTTCTCAGATGGAGCTTCCGTTGCTCAAACTTCCCGAGAGTAGCTTTCACGACGTTTGAGAAGAACGACCTCAGGAGGACCCCCTGCACGGTGGGTAAAAATAAAAATGGTTGAAAAGACGGATTTAATGAACTTTCCTGCTAAAATCAGGTATTGTGCTTGTTGTCTGCCAAACCTTTTATATAAATGATAACGCTGATGAATTTTCATAATCTTGCCTTTTGCAAGCATCTTGTTTAACAGTGAACCCATAAATATCCTCGATATGGGTTGAAGATGTAAAAACTTAGTTTCTCTGTTTGATATTCACCTTGGTCAATTCCTCATCATCAAAGTCACTGGAGGAGTCACACTCCATCAGGCAATCTTTAGCCGAGACAAGCAAACCAGCCTCTTCGAGATTCTCAGCAAACTGTTGGCGTAGCCCTGCCACAAGAGGGGTAAAAAAACAGTTCGATGCTCAATAAATCTATATGTATGTACATATAAAGACAATTAGTTCCAAAATATAGAGCAGTACTAAGGACTTTGTACATAGTACTATACATAGGAATGTACACAGTATTGTACGCAGTACTCTACACGGTACTGTACATAGTACTGCACACCGTATTTAACATAGTACTTACACAGTCCTTTACATAGTACTGTACACTGTATTTTACATAGTACTTACACAGTACTGCACACAGTTTTACATAGTACTTACACAGTACTGTACATAGTACGGTACATAGTATTTTACATAGTACTTACACAGCACTGTACATAGTACTTACACAGTACTGTACATAGTACTGTAAATAGTACTGTACATAGTACTGAACATAGCACTGCATACCGTATTTAACATAGTACTTACACAGTACTGTACATAGTACTGCCCATGGTACTGTACATAGGACTGTACACAGTATTTTACATAGTACTTACACAGTACTTTACATAGTAATATACATAGTATTGTACATAGTATTGTACATAGTACTGTCCACAGTAATGTATATAGTACTGTAAATAGTGCTGTTCATACTAGTTTACATATTTCTGTACATACAACTATCCTTGACATAGTTCAATGCTGTCCCTTACTATACTGTGACACATTTTTTGGAGGCCAGTAAAATTCTATAAAATATATATATGTCTTTTATGAAATTAAAAAAAAGACCCCTGAAGTGCAATGAATGATACCACTAGATCTTCCAGCAATATTGCAACAAATCTGTCAGGTCATTGAAACTTTGACCATCCAACCGTGGATTCTGTTTGTAGAAAAATTGCAAATTATTTGCGAGGGGATACCTTTAATGAAGTACATGGTGGGTCTGTGTATCAGGTGTACATCTTCAAAGTCGCCTGCCGTTTCTCGCCCAGCTCTCGTTGCTCCCAGCCATTGGTTAAACAGATTGACAGCCGTTAAGTGATCGCTGTAGCTCTGGTCAGAAAAACCTTTCTTAACCTGAAAGTGACGCCAATAAAATAAATCACTAGTTAAATCAGTGTATGAAGGTTAACACAACCTTGTTGCGTTTCATAACTGAAACGATACGATCCCCAGTTTTCAATAGCGAATTTATTAAAATATCAACCGTGATTATATGCAAACTCGAACCATAACAGACAGCCAGTTGTTACATTTTTGCCAGTGCTAATAGCACTCTATACTGGCCTCATATGTTATGCTCCAAACACTCGTACTGACAGTATGAACCTAACTGTACTGTGTACTGTAACGTGCTGTACTGTAACTGTCCTGTAAACTGACAGTATGAACAGTTCCTAACCCTTTTCCTTCTGCATTATATTCATACTGCACATACTGCCAGTACAGACTGCTATGGGACACTGTTCACCATAAATAAATCATGAGTTTTAGTGATAATAGTTGGTTGGGTTTTACTTAAAACTTATATTACATATTTACCTTCATAACGGCTGGTCTGTTCTCCATGCTATCTCTGAAGGGTTCCCTGCTACTGAGTCTTGAGGCAATGGTTAACACTGGACTGACACATCTAACAGACAAGAAACAGAACAGTTTTTTTGAAAGTATCGAGTCAAATGTTAGTAGCATTGAGTTTCGATCAGGCAACCCTGATGACTGTTATCATTGCGAGAAATGATTTATCCATCATTAAATATGACCTGTAGCCATGTACTAGAGCTCTTGACAAATATGAACACACAGTACTGCTGTACCCACCATACAGGACATTGTACATAAATACATTTGAGTTT
Organism: Apostichopus japonicus; assembly: GCF_037975245.1. Lineage (NCBI taxonomy): Eukaryota > Metazoa > Echinodermata > Holothuroidea > Aspidochirotida > Stichopodidae > Apostichopus > Apostichopus japonicus. The sequence goes on along the minus strand of NC_092564.1, from coordinate 23,821,605 downwards.
TTCATGCATCTAACACACCCATCTACAGTAACACACACAAGCATCTAACACACATGACCCCCAATGGTTCACTGTGTTACTCAAGAATCACGATGTAAATGTTTGATGGATAATCAGTGTCAATCAAGAACGTAACAAAGACGGAAATCACCTCTGGTCTTACTTATAATAGAACGATTCAAGTCGGTGGGAACCTTCAGCGTTTCCATAGAGGGCGCTGTCATAGCGGTCCTGACACTGCTGCAGATACCGCTGTGGGTCCATTTGCATGTGATCTTTTCCTGTTTACAGATCTAAAAAAGTTGTTTAGCACGGGAACGTACAGTATCTCAACCTAGACCTGTGCTATGCGCCGAAATGTGTTTAAAAAGATCTCATCTTCAATAGTTATGAGTAGAATTGCACAAGTCCAGTGCATTTCATTTTCAATTTTACTGACGCTCAAAGCTTAAACTCAGTTTTAAAAGCGGATGAGACTGAAAATGCTTCAAAGAAGCGTTCTGATCGGGTGACGACCAAATGTGTGTAGCTACGTTGTGAACGTTGGGCAACATTTCATTGCTAACATGTGCAATTTATGAGTTGTAAAACTTGTATGCAGAGATGCCAACCTCTTGACACAAAAAAACAGACTGAATATCCTAAACTAGAGCACCAATGGTGCAGAAGCTCATACATTTTCGAGCTCAAAAATGTAGGGCCCACAAAAGTTTATGGCCCACCAAATTTCAGGCCATTTGTCAGATTCCACCAATTTTGGGCCCATGAGGCCAAACATTTTAGGTTCAAAGACAACTTATACCCCTAGCTCAAAACGGCGATAACCCCCCCCCCCCTCCGTTAGCAGAATCCTGGCCACACCACTGGCTATAATTCCTATTTTCCCCCTTTAAATCCTATTTTACCCACTCTCTCAAACAATACCACTGACCTACCCTATAAAACTTTCTCCCCTCTACCTGAGCAGACATAACTTCACAAGCACTCCTTCCCACATACCTCCTACATACCTCAGGCTCAAAGACTTCTAAGAATCGGCAAGTTCTGATTGGCTATAGGGCTCTCATGCATACAGTTCAACAGTTAATAACAACTCCCAATCCTGCTTTAATTCCACTAACTGCCTCTGCAGAGCTTAACCACAAATGTAGACAAACACTGCAGAGACTGGGAGACAAATTAAAGGAGCTTTGGAAAAAGGTGAAGGCTCAGATTTTTTTAAACAATGGGGATTAATTGTAATTAATTAACCTCTGACCAAAAATTATTAGGCATCACCTTATTCATACACAATCCAACAATCATCAGTTCAACTTTGAATATGATCCATCAAAATCTTGAGGAGATTGAGATATTTGCAAATATTAGAAAAAAAAAGAATGACCCCCGATTACCCCCTAAATGACATTTGACCTCAATTTTCCGAACACCCCTCGTAACCCTCATCCCGAGGAACGTTGTGACCAAGTTTCATTATAACTGGCCATACACTGTACGAACAGAAGCAATTTGAAAATATAGGGCCGCGGCCCGGGCCACAAAAGACCCCTAGTTGATCTTTGATCTCAAATTCATGAACACCCTGAAGGTAAACTTCCATAGTACTATCGTGACAAACCCTCAACATTGTACCATGGAATCTGTAGGAGAAGAAGCATTTTGCGTATTTCCACAAAACTGCCCACAGGTGACCTTTGACCCCAAATTTCGGACCATCTCTGATGGCCCTATACCCAATGTTCCTTGTGTCCGAGTTTCATGAAATTCCATCAAACACTGTGCGAGTGGGAGCGGTTTTACCAATTGTTGACGGATAGAGTGATAGAGTGATAGAATGATAGAGTGATAGACGCCGCACTGTAACAATAGCTCACACCAGCATGCTTGTATGAGCTAAAAATCAGATTTTGGAGAGAAAAATCAGATTTTCACAAAAACTCGACACTTCCACTGGCCCATTGGCCCAGGGCCAGTTAAATGTCAGAAAATGTTTTACTGGTAAGAACGGGCAAGTAAAATGTTTGCTTTTTCATTAACATTTAATGAGAAAATTGTAAAGCCGATTCCTAGTATTTCCTGTCCATGTAGGCTCGTTGTTCAACGTGTTTGTCGGGGTTTGGGGGGTAAGTTATACATGTTTCTATGGGATTCCGCTTCCTTTAAAAAAAATATAAAATTTATTTTTCTATTTTTCTATTTTTGAAAGATGAAAAATCGTATTTTCAAAGAGGCAATATCGTATTATCATATTTCACTTGCTTTTATAGTACTAAATACGATAAAATCGTATTGGTTGGCATCTCTGTGTATGTTAGTTCGATATATGTCACGCTATGTTTGATTTATGGGATGTGCAGGCAGTTTGGACAAAAGTGAGCATCAGAGAATCCTAAAAGAAATTTTGAGCGACTTCATAGACTGCAGCTTGTCGAGTTCCGCAACACTAGAGAAGACCAATATGACAGCGCCCTCTATTAATTTAGGACATTGCTGTAAAATTTCCATTTAAATTAATTGCCAATCCACAGCAACGGTGAGCGACTTGTAGGATCGTTCATTCGTTGTACAAGGAAAAGACTTAGGAGTATTTTCAAACAAGAGTTTGATGATAATGACCTCAAATGACCTTTGACCTCTGAACATTACAAATAAGCCAATGGGGATACCTCAGTTGCAATTGTAGCCTATGGTTGCAGAAATAAAATCAAAACTGATCTTTTGATTGCTAGCATTGTATCAAATATAACAGCACATTTATACCTTAGGCATATATCTGTACTGTACAAGTATCTCTACAGACCTCTACTTTCTTTGTTTTTATTGGTTCTCTTTTTTGTTTATAAATGTAATGTTTTTTATTAAATTAATTTATTCCTAAACTTCCCAGTGGCGTAGCTACGGGGGGTCTGGGGGGCCGAGGCCCCCACATGAAATCGGCTGGCCCCCCCACTGGGAATGGGGTAAAAAAAAAAACCACTCATCATTGCGATTCACTAATATTTTTTGTTCAATAATTTGGGAAATAGAGTTACACAATTTTCTTGTCTGCATCTGGCAGAATAAGAATAATACAATATCTGTAGTAATCATGAGAATGGTCACACAGCATGGCATGGCAATGGTCGATGCGACGATTGCGACCATACACCACGAACCTTGTTGTGCTGCGTGATATCGATATCTGCTGAAAATATGTTCACTGCTTCCACCTAGCCCAACAATCTATCAAAAGATTGGCTCCGTTTGTACTGAGCCGAGGTATCAGGTATTCATGGGCGGCGATCATGGGGGGGGGGACGGGGGGATATGTCCCCCACGATATTTTAGGTGGGGGATATGGTATCTTATATCCAATATTTGGTGGCATAGTTTTTTTTTAAGCATATGTTTTGTATTTTTTTATGATATCGCTAGCAATTTCAAAATAGAAAATGCTTAGATGCAACTTACAAGGCCTGGGAAGTGCCATTTCCAGCGATCTGGGAGGCATTTTCGGCCAAAAATTTCTTTTGTGCTTCGCGCCAACTTATGGTGGCGCTACGCTTAGAAAGTCTGGGTACAAGCTTTGCCCCTCCCTTGGCAAATTCCTCGCAAAGCGCCTGTCTAACCGTGTCACAATTTGTTACTATATATGACCGAAAGTAGTTTTTACTTTTTTTTCGAAATGAATAGCTAGACGGATCGAATCCGTAATGAAATTTGGTTTGCATCTTGTGTATGAGTGTAAGTACGCACAATCATATATATGATCCACATCGATATGGGTTCACTGGGTTTTCATTTGGCCATTTTCTAACTGCACGTGCATAGCCAAGGGAGGGGGGGGGTGAAGGGGTGGAGACCGACCTCCCCCTCGAGCATATTTTTTTTGTATTTTCTATGATATCGAAGTTTTATAGTAGCCGTTATAAGAGGTTTTAATATTTGTACACCAATAATTTAACTGTTTCTGAATTTTCGAAAATTCCTTGACCAACATTCTTCATCATACTTCCCTCTATACTCGTACAATTTTGACCGGTCTGTTAGTGGTTGAGGGGGGTTTTTCTATATTGGTTGTCCGTAGATGAAATTTAGTGCAACATTATGGGAATGTTTTGAAGTGAATTTATTATTCAAATTCTGAACAAATAATGGGCTTAAAACCTTGAAAAGTGGGGCTGACGGGTATTGTGGGGCATTACGTAGAATTACCTACAAAAGCAATGATCCACAGGAGATGCAATGAGGTCGAACATGATGTGTGACTGGTGACAATCTTGAAAAAAGGTTATGAATGAAAAAAAAACTATTAGGAAAAACTTGGTTCTGAGGCAAAAGTGTACATGTGGTTGGTCATTTTCAAGCCCGAGAAGTGCCATTTCCGGTGATCTGGGGGGCTATCAAAACCAGAAATTTTCTTGTACGCTGCGCGCCAACCGATGGTGGCGCTCCACTTTGATAGTAATCCGCCTGCATCCAAGCAGATGTCCCCCCCCCCCAATATTTGAAACAGATCGCCGACCCTGCAGGTACAGTATTCATATATTGCCTCGAGTCAAATGAATATATGTCATTGAATATTCCACAAAACAACTTTTTTATGGCCATGAAAGAGATATAAAATATTGGGAATTCTGAAATTCCTGCAAATGATGCCAACTTCCCTCAAGTTAAAAGTCTGGTTCAGTTGGCAAGGCCAGTCAGCATGAAAGAGAAAAACCTTTTTTGCATTTCTGTCACCAAAGTTGCACATCTTTTTGGTTGTTATTTTGCCTCACAGGTGCCATCTCCTGTGATCTGGGGGGTGCTGAAATCTCAAATTTTCTCTGTGCGCTCCGCGCCAACCAAGGTGGTGCGGAGCTTAGATAGTAACCTCCGGCCCCCCCACAAGAAAGAACAGCCCCCCCATGGCCCCCCACTCAAAAAATCCTAGCTACGCCACTGAAACTTCCTATATCTATAAATTGTTTGGAATGTATACTGAAATAAATCAAATTGAACGTCATGAACTGAAGTGAACAGAAACTACAATTACTGATCATTTCTCTTTGCAAATTGGTTTCTCTAAGGGTATTTTCCTGTATTTCATCACCTAGTTGCAATATGATTGGATGAGTTATCCAGTAGTGGTATTGTGCATTCATATACAGTATACCATTAATGTAGTGAAGACCACCATATTACTACACATATTTACTAGTTTCACTCCAAGCTCAAGTTGGTTCTTCACAAAGGTTGACACATTATGGCCACTTATACGGTAAGACTGATTTTCCTTTCATGTTACTGATCAGAGGAGAATTTCAAAATGACATCTATAGCTTTCATAGTCTGTTCTCGTGTACAATAAGTAAGACACTACCCTTTTCTGTTGATAAAGTTTACTAAATCAACGTACCTTAAAAACCTGACTACATGCTTATTGTATTTGTTTGCCTACCATGATATTGCAATTTTCAATGACAGTTAAGCCTACATGTATCGTTTCCCATGTTTTCACAAAATCAACTAAATATTTATACAGTGGTTGTTTATGACATGGCATTAATTTAAAAAATATATTTTTGTAAAGTATGGAAAATGTCATTTATCATCAACAACTTATAACAGACTAAACAAGTCAGTTTCAACGATTGTGAGAAGTTAGGCCTAGTGTTATAGAATACACACATATGCATATGGTTCTTATGTATATTTACAAAATCCACTATGAGAGTCACACGTGGTTACTCTCACTGGTTTGTGAGTCGTACAAAGGATAATAACTCACAAATGCATATAAAAAAAGAGAGGTTTATTGTTGGGACATTGGTATTTCTTATATTGTTTGATGCCATGCTCTCGATGTTTGTCGAGGTGTGAAAAAAACACCCAGACAATGCTTTTATGCAGAAAATCAAATCCACATTCCACAATACACGATTATGTGTTATTTTGGTAAGAACATTTTCGCCGACTAAGTATATGGAACTGCTGAGTTGGTTAGGGTTCACTGTGCCATACACTAACATCGATAGGATAGTATTAGGTTCATTAAACACATAAACATGAAGAAAACAATATTTCGTGTCAGACTACTAATACACTAAAGGTGGCCAAACACCTCCTAAATTATTTCATGATCAGGGCATTTTCTACATGCCATCAATCATAATTTGCAAAACATACAAAAATTCAAGGAGTTTTGAGAAAGTTGGTTGTTATTTGCCGCTCAACTGTACATAAAACAGTAAATAAAACTTTTGTTCTGGAAAAATAACAATTCGGGTTCTGATTCTTGTATTTTGACTGCATCCATAATGAAATGGTCTGATTAGAAACTTTCATTGCTCCTCAAATGACATAGTGCTGCATAGATGTAAAATGCTGTCAGTGCCCTTCCTCAGATTCATTCTTGCAGTCATGCCCTTCCCATTTGCCATGGTATTCCTTCACCACTGGGCAGAGGGACAAGCCTGATCTAGTAGGTTACCAAAGATTAACAATAAAGTATACTAGTATATGACAGAGGGAGGCTACCCTTGCTCTTGCAATACCACCCTCCCAGGAGCACCTAGCAGCAAAAAGAAAAAGAAAAAACCCTTCCCGGTGGCTGGACTGTTTCCTGGAAGTAGACTTTGCTCCAGAGGTTGGTTAACAAGCCCTCTAGACCTACCAGGGTTCCGAATGACCTAAACTGTCTTCAGATATCGCTTTATAGTTGGTTGTACATCATACACTGTGTTGTACTTCTAGTGTGTTACTAAGTTCAATGGAATGTGAAGTATCTTGGAGACTTAAGCAGGGATTATTAATAGGCTTATTGTTACAGCATTACCACACCTCTCAATGCTGGAGGTCTAGCTCATGACAATAAGGAGGTTCAATGGCATAATAGTAACATTCAAAACAGCCACAAAAAACACCAAGCAATGCACGTAACAACACCCAAACTATACTTATCCCTCTGTATTTATGCAATTGTATTCATTCATTCAAGCTTGACCAGGAATGTTGCACAATTTGATCAACATAAAATTTGTCCTTCTGTTACCAATATAACAGATGTACAAATTTTGATCAATTTTTTATAAATAAACCAAGTGGACATATGTCTCTTTAATAAGTCCATATTGTTGGTCTACTTAAGGTTGCTTTAAATAATAACGTTCATAACATTTAAACTACATGTTCTAGTAATAAAAAAAATAAAAAAATTGGAAACATAAGATGGTTGAAAAGGTTCAATAACATAATGATCACACTCAAACAAGCCCCAAACAAACACCAAGCAATGCACTTAGCAACACCTTAACTATACTTATCACCCTGTATTTATGCAGTTATTTGCAGTGTATTCTTTCTTTCAAGCTTGACCAAAAATGTTGAATAATTTGATCAATATAGAGTTTGTCCTTCCGTTACCAATATATATTAAATTTTTATAAATAAAAGAAGACGACATATATGTCTCTTCAAAATAAGTCCATATTGTTGGTCAACTTAAAAGGATTGTCTGGTAGCCCTTAGAATTAACCTTAAAAAACGATAAATAATTTTCCAAACATGTTGTCAGAGTATGAGAACGCTAATGTTGCAATTGACAGAGAAACAATTTTTAATCGTTAAGAATGGACAATTGTTAAGGATTCAAATATGATTTGAACAGTAACGAACATGACGTCATCTTCGCAAATGCAGATTGCGACATAACCCACGCTCCTACAGTAATCACAACAAAAAACGCATTTGTATACAGATCAATTTCTTCCTTAATTTTAGTGAAATTTCTTATAAATTAGATATGTTTTTAAAAACTCCTTAAGCCGCCATATATGTAGTAGATCAGTGGTTTCGTGGTCTTTGTGTAACACAAGATAAGCTTGAACAGCAGACTCTTCGTTGTTTACGTTGCAATGTTCAGCTCCAATGCGAAGAATGTTCGCATGTAGGCTACTCTAACGTTTACAATCGGACAGTTCTGCGAAGCCTAAGCTTCTCGGTACTACATTCTTCCCTGACATCGATTCCGCCAAGTTTCATCTTTCGGTGTTTCGAATACTTTTCAAGTTTCCTTTTACTGTAAAGTTGATCCATGAATTTATTTCAGCGATTTTGAAGAACAGTTTATGACTGTGGTTGAGTGTGAGAGTGTATTATGTGCAACGCTATGTACGTATAAAATTGCAATAAGTTCTTCACCCTCTCTCCTCCACCTATCCAATGCCTCTCCTCCTCCCCCCCCCCCCCCCCAATGGTACAACACATGTCTGATCGTTGTTATTGATGGTTAACCAAACAGACAAAATACATTTAAGCTTTTCAAGTTTATGGAATTTGACTAAACTTATATATTCGATTCTTTACTAGGAATCAGCAGCAGCAGCAGAAACAAGGACATCTCGCTGGGTTCATCTGAATGTTGGAGGGGTAATTTACACCACCTCTCGAGAGACCCTCACCAGCAATCAAAACTCAGTGCTAGCCAACATGATCACCCAGCAAAAGATGTCTTCAGCTGGACAGTACTTGATCGACAGAGATGGACAATTATTCCGATACGTCCTCAACTATCTACGGAATGGTGAATTAAATCTGCCCAGAGAATTCACTGAATACAAACAGCTACTAGCGGAAGCCAGATTCTACCAGATAAATCCCTTGATAAGAGAGATTCAGACTATTTTTGACAAAGATGAAAGTGTCAACTTAAATGTCGGAGGGCAACGTTATGTCACTTCAAAATCCAATCTGTCAAAATATAAGGAATCTTTGCTATGCAGAATGCTCGACGACGAGGATCAAACAATCCGGAGAGACGATTACGGTTATTTCACCATTGATAGGGACGGGGTCCTGTTCCGGCACATCCTGAACTACCTACGAGATGGAGAGCTCAATATTCCAAAAGATTTCCCCGAGCTCAGGCAACTGCTCAACGAAGCCAGATTCTACCAGATAAAGAACTTGATAAGACATATTGAGACTATTTATGACTATGTGTTACGCATTTCCATCAGATGATAGCAGCGCCCACAAAACCTGGTATCTCTATCACTGAATACACTGTAATAATTCATGAAACCCTCGCTCTATTTGAGTTTGGTCTAAATCGGAGAATAACTCTACCGGTATCTCTATGACAATCTGTCTAAGTTCTCTCTGTTTATGGGTTTCATGCTTGTCGTCCTTTTGTCCTGTATCTCTCATGTTGTATTTCTGTTCCCTCTTACCATTTACATATGACACCTCTCACAATTAATGCTCAAGATTGTCAAAACTGTACTGCTCAGATTTTGTACAGCTTGACTTGTTATGTCTCGTGTCGTGGGGCATGCAAAAATCTTCAAATAAAATGTATTGAATAAGGGGTTAATCAACGGTCTATCGTGCGTTACTCACAGGATTAATGCACGATCGGGGGATAATGCAAGCGATGCACGAGCGTGGAGCGTAGCGGAGCCCGAGTGCATCCAGCGATAGCATTAACACCCGGAGTGCATTAATCATGTGAGTAACGCACGCTAGATCGTTGATTAACCCCGTTCATTCATACACTACCATTTTTGTGGGGGAAAAATCATAAAACAAAACATTTTTGGTTACATATAACCAAAGATTTATTAAAATGATGCCCCGTAAGTCGAATTAACGATTAACAACCAGCATAACAATGTACATGTGCAATTATAAAGTAATACTGAACGATAGTGAATAATTATAAAGGAAACGTCTTTGAAAGGCTGTCATTCATAAAAGATGAACCATCATAACATTTTAACTAATGTTTGGCAGTTCAAATCAAACGTTATATTAGCCATTTTGTGTTTTTGATGTATTTCGATAGCTCATCAAAGCAGACGACAAAACATGGTAACATGGTAACAATTGTATTCATCCGCCGGTAATTTTACCGTGCGTTACTCACAGGATTAACCACGGTCAGCTGACCTGAATGGACCAATAGGATTTAGGAATCTTTACTAAGTATGAATGAACGATCGTTTAACAACAGTACTCAAAATATAAATCTGGTTTACCAGATATTCCGTGTCTACAAAGACTGTGGGATGCATGGAGGGGGGGGGGGGGGAGAGGAAGGAAGGAAGGCATAAAATATGCTCTCCTTAACGTGAAATTTTCAATCACCTCTTCCCACCTTATTGGATGCATAACAGCTGAATTGCCATGTGCACCTATAGAGACACCTGAAATTACACTGTGTGTGTTCCTTTAAGCATTGAAACACCTTGGTAATGATATGTGCTTAAAACTGATTCCATATTATATCGTATATATTTGAATGTATGAATATGTCTGCAACATGGTTGGCAGGTTACCACAGCAACACCCTGTACGGGTAACAGAATTTTTTTCTACCGTGCTTTTTCATAGACCAGATAAAAATATCACACAGATGTACAGGTCACTCTTATCTGTTAAGACAATATTTGAATGTAGAGCTGTTCTCGTTGGACAACACTGCGACGAAAGTAGAGACTGTTTTACCATATTTCGTTCAACACGTACATAGTTTTTTGCTCTCATCTGGATTTTCTTATCATTGCTATATTTAGTTCATGAATTGTTTCCTAACAAATATTGAACACCAAATTCATTAAAGTACTGCCTCTTTGTCAAGAAAATCTTCTCTGTCTTCTGTTAAATATTAAACACTAGGTCACATCACTATTTTTTGTTCTGATGCAGTCTTGATGCAAACTCTCTAAGCACAGTTTTGGTTGTATCATTGTTGTGAAGATTTGCAACTACTGTACTTTAATACAAAGTCACATTAATAAGTATCTGTAAGGAACTAGAACTTCTACACAATTCAGAAAGGATTCACATCCAAAACCAAATTGAAAAAAAATTGCTCTGTTCTATTTTATTTCATTTTATTGCTTCTTCTTGAGAAGGACTGGTTTGTGACTTGGTTGACTGTTTTCCTCAATTTATCTTTCTAACCTTTTTTTTATTTCTTTTCTCAGTCTAAAGGCTGATTCTTTTTGCTCTTCTCAAGCCCACCAATGTTTTCAACAGGCTTTCCAAATTCTTAGCATCTTAAAACTACTTTAATCATTAAACTGTAGAATCGTTACTCTGTATGTATTTTTATTCATTTTAAGAGAAAAGGAAATAAAAGAATCAATGCATAAACACCATTTTGACTAGTTGCATTATTGAGCATGATATTCATTACATATTTGACAAACTTAAATCATGGAAGATATTAATGCATCATTGAAGGTCTCATACAGCACACAGTGCCCTCAGATGTTGGCAATCTGCCAACAAAACTATGACACCCACTTGCATTTTCCTGGTATTGAAACTATTCCAAAATTAAACCTGATTGTTCTGAAAGGTGTATACTACTAGTAGATAATAACTGCTACATTAAGTGTACACTAGGTGTACACTACTAGTAGATATATTACATACAAATAATAACATGCTACACATACATGTATCACCTGCAACTTATCACATTTTCACTCAATAATTCACATTTATTAATAACATTTTGCTTCCGTTCTCTTCCATCGATGAATTAGTTTTCACAACATCAACCTTCGAGAAATCTCTCGTTGCATGTTTACTCAACCAATGACGACACCTTTAGCCAGAGACTATTATGATTTGAATTTATAGCAAAATGTTGGTTGCCCTTGACAACCATATTCCAATTCTCACCAGGATCACTCAGGATACTTGAGCCATTTCCATTATGATGTATACTTTTTCCTCTTTTTAGCCACAAAAAGAAAAAAAATATGCAAATAGCTGTTAGTGAGCACTGGCAATAACTCACAATATGCACTTAGTACCATTAAGCAGGCTAGGCTTAGGTTGATGCTGTCAAAGTGTGCAAAACCAGGCAGCTGTTATCAATAGCAGCTCCCTCCTTTTAGATGTTTCCTAAAGTATCTTTTGCAAGACTCTTAAACAAATGTTGTGACCAGAAGTGCTACAACCCATTGGTAACCATTGGTTACTGGCCAGCTGCATACCAAAGCAATGGCTACATCTACTTGTTGCACTGGCAGAATGGGTGGACAGGGAATAAAACTTTGTGTGTATCCTTTTGAAGAGCACTGTTTGCGTTCTGTACAAACACTGTGGTACATCTATGCATTTGTATAGCAATATTGCAACTATGCATTTGAATAGCATATATGAATATGCAAATAGCAGACTATGTGACATTAATTTACATAAGTCATAGGACCGTGCAAGCCACCCCAAAAGCAAAAAAGAAAAAAAATGAAATGTGTACGGTACAACTACAGATATCTATTAATTTTGCCCTGTATTTTAACTGATTTATACCACAGGCCTCACATTTGTGTTTACCATGAATTGTAAACATTCATTGTCGTCTTTTCATCATTGTGTAAAGCTCTTTCCCTTAGTGGTTGATCCGCCCAGAGTGTTCAGATGTGAGTGCCTCCAGTGTCAGGATCATTCCCTCTTCAAGAGCATTTGATTAAATAGCTTGTGTCAAGTTGTGTCAAATTTGTGAAGTATTTATACATTTGTACTATTGCACAAGAAGTACACCGACAATGAAACTCACCTAAATATAGTTGACATCACCAGAGCTTTGGCCAGCCTTGGTTCCGTTCCAATGTGGGAGATTCTTTGTCCCAGTAATGTTAGGTTTTCCTGCTTATCCAGAATATCCAACTCTTGAAGCTCACTGACAGCTTTCTCCACTGAAATTCCCCAAAAATTAAACAGAGATTACACTCCACGAGATATTCTCATAAGACACTGGCATTTCATTGTCGAAATTTGGCAAAACTGAAAGAAGGGATTCATGTTTTATTTCTAATTGCGCATTTTTTTTTAATATTAGATGATACCTATTCTTTTGCATTGTTTATCTGTATGGTAACATCAGTGAGAAAAATGAAGGAATAAAACTGAAATATTTGATGGCTTCGTTAATAGTTACTTTTCTTTGTTTGTCTCTTACTTATTTTAATTTACTGTTGTCACATTATGGCTTCCACTGAAGACCCATTGTTTCACTCATTTATTTGTGGAAAATGGAAAATGTCAAAGATAACCAGTTTGACCTTCAGCAAACATACTGTTGAGACGTCCCAAACTCTGTTCCCAACAGGTGTAATTACCACATTCTGCTGGCGCCGCAAGGGGGCGACCTTCAAATTCATTCACACTGGACTATTTGTTTATGATTCACGACTGATTGCAACAACCTGTTTTTGAAATATGGGGGGGGGGGGGGCAGAGCTCTTTGCCATCCTATGTTAGAAGCCTGATTTGGTCTCACCCTTCCTAGAGTAAAGAACCAATCACAATTTACCAGCACTTTCCCCCTCTTGGATATATTGTGAGTGATAACCTAGAAAGAGTACTATACTATCAATTAGCATCTAAGGACCATTATACAGTCAATCGATAGTAATACAACATGCTACTATCATAGCTAGAGTTTAATAATCACTACAATGACTAATGATCTCACCAGAGCGCTGGGCCGGTGGTTGGAGGGCCTGGCTTAGAAACTCCACAGCTGGAAGATGAGGACCATGAACTTTAGACATGATCACGATCTGCTCTAATGGAACTCGAAGGATTTCAGGCATTTCGTAGGATTCTGAAGGAAAGACGAAAGATGGTCTCTGATGTGTCAGTGGATAGAATAATCATGAAAATGGAAGAAGTATTTACTTGTTAATTTCATTATTTTGTTTTCTATAAAAGACAAGGGGACGACCATTAATTCCCTCATCTGTTCCATTCGGAGTTGTAACTAGCCCATTCCACAATAGGGGGTTATTTTACTCACATGTGAGTAACAGAAAACTAATGAGAACTTTCCTGCTGGTGAGGCAGGGTCACCTCTACATCCTTTGCTGGAAGTTTACCCATAGATGACAGCCTTGGATTGTTAATGCAGCCATGGGCTCATTTTCCCAACGAGATTTCCCTTTTTTTTTCAATTTCAAACAGTTACAACTACTACACCAAAGAAAGGACTGATTGAAATAAATAGGAGTTGACATACCTAACATTTCAAACGTTTCATGTTTAAAGAGATGATAACATTCCCCGGGTTGGCATCTACCAGCGCGTCCTTTTCTCTGTATGATATTAGCTTTAGAGACCCAGAAGAGGTCCAGACAGGACACCTGAGGAAGGTGGCAAAACATTGAATTAGAAAGCATGGACAACCTACTTCTATAGGAAGACATCAAGACAATATGGCAATATTCTTCTACAGTAAGACAACATAGAAACAAAAATGTGGCAACCTGTGGCAAGACAACATAGCAACTTTTTCTGTAGAAAGACAACATGGCAACATTTGTCTACAGTAATACCACATGGCAACATTCTTCTACAATATGACATAGAAAGAACAATGTGGAAACCTGTACCAAAACAACGTAGCAACCTTTTCTGTAGTAATACAAAATGGCAACATTCTCCTACAGTAAGACAACATTCTCCTACAGTAAGACAACATGGCAATATTCTTCTACAGTAAAACAGTTTAGAAACAACATCGTGGAGACCTGTAGCAAGACAATAAAGCAACCTGTAGTAAGACCATATAGGGAGGACCTTTTTCTGTAGTAAGACAATATGGCCTACAGTAAGACAACATTCTTCTACAGTAAGCAATTCTTCTTTGTAAAATAACATAGAAACAATGGGGAGACCTGTAGCAAGACAACGGAAGGACCTGCAGTAAGACAACATAGCAACATTTATCAATAGTAAGACTGCATGTCAACTATAGTTCCCAATAGGGGGTGTGTGGGCCAAATCTATCCCAGAGAAAATTTCAATCACAAAACAAAAATTGTCACAAAATTTTGCACTAATTGGGTGTGTAGGTCCTTATAGCCTTCAGATTCAGCAACCTACTATATTATCTGCAAATTGCTCAGTCTGGTTCTCTAGGCTCATTTTCTCTTATAAATGTTTCTCTCTGGCCATCACAAAATTAAATTAATTAATTAAAAAGACAACTTGTCAACTCTCCACTAAATAAGGAAAACAGGTCACCCTTCCTGCAAAAATAAATAAACATGGCAACCGCCTATCACAAGGAAACAATGCCCCCAAACAGGATTAATAAAACTATATAATATATGGGAAACCAAAACTAAATTTGTTGTTGTTTCTTTGTGGGAGTTGTTCATCACAAACATATCCACAAGGTACAGAATGATGGTTGGGTCTGCCTCTTCCTTAGAACAGTTGTATAAATAGACCAAACTCACCCCCAGATTCATTTTATATCGCTGCTCTTTGTGGCTGCCTGTGTTAACAACATAGACCACGTCATCGATCGTTATCGAAGTCTCAGCGATGTTTGTGGCCAGAACGATCTTCCGACGACCTTCGGGAGGTCTATATTTGACACACAACGAAAAATAGAATGTAACTTAGTAGTGAAATATGGTACCACTTGCAAGATTTCATATCAATCATTGATGTAAAATACAAGACAATTTTTAATTAAGTGTTTTTTTCTTTTCAATTCACTTTCTCTTCAGCCATTGCCAATGTTCAATTAGACTTCCAGCCCTCATGTTTTCTTTTATTTGTTTTCTAGAGACAAAAATGGTATGGTGATGTCATATTTATTTTTAATCTACTTGTCGTACTCCTTGTTCTGAGGTTGCTGCGTATGATTACATGGCCAGCCGGCCGGCTGGGACCTTTACCCGAGTAAGACCTGTGAGTGCAACGTGTTAAAACAATGATAATACAATTATCATATTAATACAATTACCGTGATCATACAATTATCGTATTTATACAAATATCGTGATAATACAATTATTAATACAAATAAACGTGATCATACAATTATCCTTTTGGTGTGCCACAATGAATCCAAATCAAAAAACTGCCATCTGCCCCACTTAATTTATGCTTCAGATGAAACAGGAAAATCTGAATGATTACTATGAAAATAAGGCTAGTAGAGAATTTTAGCTAAGATTTGTAAAATAAAAAGAGAAACAAACAGGGAGGGCCGCACAATAATCTGGAATTAAGAAAAACACAGGATGTCAGCTAGACTGGGTATTCCTACCTCTGAAAGATCTGTTGTTGCTCACTCAATGGAATACTCGAGTGTACCGGAAAGATGTAACGAGCTTCACCATCCTTCGAGAAAATTGAGAAATACATAAATTATCATGAAATACTATATGAATACATGGTTACACACACATTTTGACTTCTGTGTGATTGTTATGATCTTGAGGTAACCTTTCACTCCCGAACCCCATATCAAAATTATTCCACATTAAAATATAAAATGTTGCTATCTTCACAACTCGATGATTCTTTCCAGATTCATTATTTGGCTCCTAATTTTTGGGGCATTTACTGAAGTTATCAAACATGTGATACATCACTTAATTGCTACAACCTTATCACATATATTCTACTTATTTTATTCGACCTTGCCGAACACATTCGGTCGCAATCGTAACTATATATTTGAAAACATGTAAAAATGCTTGCAAACTGTTGCACCAATAGACTCCTGAACTGTTGCTGAAACAGTGGTAGAAAATATGCTTAACCACCTTACCTTTCGCAATGTGTTCCGAAGCCTATCGTTGACTGTCTTTATATCCTGCCAGCCAGGGAGGAAGACGAGAATGGCACCCTGTTGTAAGTCAATAACAATGATAGAACAAAATAACAATTGAAGAATTATAGAGCAGACATATGAACAAACAGTGCTAAGATAAATAAATACTACCCTGTTGTAAGTCAATAACAATGATAGAGAACAAGAGCATTAATGACGCAGTATCTCAATACTGGAAGTTTTAATTTTGATTCCTAATTTCAAATCTTTGCTCTGTCTCTACAATTATCAATATCAATCATGGTACAACAAATATATAACTTGCATTTTTGCTACTTTGCCACGAATAGTCTCTGCAGGTTACAATTTATCCTGCTAGTCTTGCCTTTAGCGCTCATTGCCTGTTAGTCGAAAGAACGACGTTGCAAGGTTTAGTAATGTCATAGAATATTTAAGAACTTGTTTTTTATGTGGTATCCTTCATGTTGGGTCAGTCTCTGTTGGACTTTTTGGTCCTATAGTTTGACGTCAATGACAACGGCCAAATTAGAAGAGGCGAACAACTCGACCATATTCTTGATGCCTGCCTTGAGAGCTAGGCCTATTGACCTACTGTATGTTACTGTAGACTGTAGTGGTGACTACCATCAAAACTATGTCCACTTCTAGATATCAAAACAACCCACGTTTTTCCATCTCAATTTTTCTGACATGAAGATTTCATGGATTTATGACTTGGAAAAAATAATGTAAAAGAAGATTACAAGTTTTTATATGCAAGTGATGGGTGGCCTCCTCCTCCCATAATAGCCTCCTCAGTTCCTCTCCATTTTGTTATTTTATTTTAATTCTTTGTACATTTGATGTCAAACATTACAGGTTCAAAAGAAAGCTAAACATACTTCTTATAACCTTATACATCTTATATTCTTATAAATAAAACATAACCTTATACAATTTTTATAGTCTTATAAAAGTTGTGATGCTATGGCCGGCTCCTCTTAAATACGTACCCATCAAACAAACTTACCCTGGTCCTTCCTAGGAAAAGCTGTCTGAACACCAGTACAATGCTAATGTGGCTATCACTGAAAGCCTAATAGGCCTAGGGGGCCTAGGCCTATATATATATTTGTTTAAATGCACTAGGCTTACAGTAAGTAGCCTTCAGAAATACAAGAATGTGTATACGTAATTATACAAAATACATGAAGGGCAATCAAACAAACTTGTCATGGCCCTTGCTCTGAAAAGCTACCTGAACACCAGTACTATCCTTAAATGGATGTTACAAAAACGAAGGCCTAATATAAATTAAATGCACTACGTAGAATTCAGCAGTACAAAATGTGTATATGTAATTAGAATGCAATAGACTACACCTGGCGTACCTAACTACAGTAGAGAAAATTGGTCGCGAGGGTAGCCATTTTCGTATATCTAACATGTAGCTGCCATGAGTCATAGCCAATCTGCTACAAAACAGACTTGGGGGCGGGGCTTAATCATCAAAAACGGACCTTTTTACTAAAAGTAGGGGCGGCAGCTCAGTGTTGTTTTAAGAAAGAAAAATCATTTAAACATCAAATAAAGCAAATAAAAGCCATAAAATGTCATATACAGGTAGTAAAATTCTTATTAATACCTACCTGTAAAAAACAAATGAAAGTTTAAAATGTTAATAAAATATATAATATATAGGACCCTATCTTAGACGATACCACTGTTGAAAGACAATTCTATTCTATTCTCTTTCATAAAACATAAGTTTTGGAGCGTGTGCAAAAATGGGTTGTTTCGACTGTATTTCAGTCCAAATTGGCCCGATTTGGACATAAATCGGTGAAAAAGTCATAGAATGAGATAAAATTCTCGAATAAAAAATAGTAACTTTTGTTGGCCTATATGATATATGCTTGCTCTGAAAATTCCAGAGAAAAAGAACTTTATATGAAGACGCTGAAAAATTTTTAAGAAAAGAGAGAGTCCCACTTACTGTTACAATATCTCTATACATGTAATGTATTGAGATAAAAATAACAATTGAAGAATTATAGAGCAGACATATGAACATACAGTGCTAAGATAAATAAATACTACCCTGTTGTAAGTCAATAACAATGAAAGAGAAATATTACAATTGAAGAATTATAGAGCAGACATATGAACATACAGTGCTAAGACAAATACATACTACTGCTCAACACATAGCACAGTCACATGCATACAACTGCCACACACATATGACTGAGACACACATACTGTATTCAAAGTCATACCACTATCATACCTATACCATAACTGAATGCATAACACTATCACACACATACCACTGCCACATGCATGGCACTATCACACACATACCACTGCAACATGCGTACCACTATCACACAATACCACTGCCACATAGATACCAGTATCACACAAATACCACTGCAACATGCATACCACTATCACACACATACCACTATCACACACCTTACCACTGTCACATGCATACCACTATCACACACCACTGCCACATGCATACCATTATCACACATACCACTGCCACATGCAAACCACTATCACACACATACCACTATCACACACATACCACTGCCACCTGCATACTACTATCACACTCATACCACTGCCACATGCATTACCACTATCACACATAAAACTGCAACATGCATACCACTATCACACACATACCACATACATACCACTATCACACACCTACCACTGTCACATGCATACCACTATCACACACCACTGCCACATGCATACCACTATCACACTCATACCACTGCCACATGCATACCACTATCACACAAATACCACTGCCACATGCATACCACTATCACACA
This sequence comes from Apostichopus japonicus, assembly GCF_037975245.1. NCBI lineage: Eukaryota > Metazoa > Echinodermata > Holothuroidea > Aspidochirotida > Stichopodidae > Apostichopus > Apostichopus japonicus. The sequence goes on along the minus strand of NC_092564.1, from coordinate 23,802,195 downwards.
CACACCACTGCCACATGCATACCACTATCACACAAATACCACTGCCACATGCATACCACTATCACACAAATACCACTGCCACATGCATACCACTATCACACACACACCACTGCCACATGCATACCACTATCACACAAATACCACTGCCACATGCATACCACTATCACATACATACCACTGCCATGCATGCCACTATCACACACACACCACTGCCACTTGCATACCACTATCACACACATACCACTGCCACATGCATACCACTATCACACAAATACCACTGCAACATGTATGCCACTATCACACAAATACCACTGCTACATACAATGTACCAAAGTACACATATTGCCACTGAAACATTGTGGCTGCACACAAATTAACTCAATATGCATATCAGCACTAAACAAGTACAATGACTATACTCAATACATGTATGCATTTTCAGAAATTAAATCTAAGGAATCAGATGACCTAGTAACCAAAGAAAATAGTAAACTAACTGTAACAATAGAAAAAAAAAAATTCAGGAGCCAAAAAAAACCCCAGTTCCGTTTCCAATGGCCTTAAAACTTGTTACTTCAAAACTGCATATCCTGTGTTCTTAGAACTGAGCCGTACAGTCCTCGTTTACATTGAATCTAATAAGTGGGTGATACATTTTTTCCACATGTATGCCTGCATGTATACAGGGATATTATTACATAGAAAAAAGAGATACTAACAGGTGGTTTAACCTGATCAAGATATTTGACGACGTCAACTACAAGATCATGGTCTGTTTCTGGTTTTTCAGCCTCATCGCCTAAGTTGACCGATTGACGGTGATGCCTGATACCCGCCTCTTGGAGTCTATCCATCACCTCAGGGAGGAAATACTCTTGCACCTGGTACATTCTACCGGGTACTGATATGAGAGGACATCTAGATATCAAACAGAAAAGAACTCAATTGAAAATCCTCAAAAACACCACAAATGAACTGAGGAAAACTATGTCCAATTGAGTTATTGACAACTGTTTTATGTTAGAACACAAAAAGATCTACAAGTCATATCATGAAATTACCAAGATGAAGGACCTGTCCATGAACGCATAACTATCAATAAAACGGGTGTGTAAAGCAAATTCACATCACGAATGATTTCAACAAATGCGTGAAAGTGAGCAGATTTATGGCGCCCTCACTCACCCATCAAAATATCTCGAAAACATCTCAGCATTGATGGAGGCACTCATGAGGAGTAACGTGAGGTTGGGGTTGGATCTGAGGGCGCTCTTCAGCAGCACCAAGAGAAAGTCGATGTTGATGTCTCTCTCGTGGACTTCATCAACCACGATGTGACTGATCCCTGAAAATAAATCAAAAATATCAAATTCAGAGACGAGCTCAAGTTGGATTCGGGAGTCGATATCCGATGTCCGACGACATGAATGTTTTCTGCATCTTTTGTTGTAAGACATAAAACTACCTTTCAAATAACATTTCATTTTTCTTAAAAAGTAGTTCAAAATTACATTGATTTTCTATACAAAGAAACTGTCGTTCAGTTCCTACATGCTCAGGGTTAATTCGAAACTTCTTTGCTTGTAACAAAAGTGACCTTGAAGCAACCAGTGTAATGTCAGAGATGAAATACCATGTGCAGCAGAATATTTTGCATCTTTCTTCAAAGTTTGAATTCAACTTTTTCAATTTTTAAAAGTGGATACATCAGAAGACAAATTTACACCTATGTCCATTGGTATTGTACAGTGCTAGGAACCTTAATATGGTGCAGTATTTATTTTGGCACATTGTTAGAAATTTCTTTATTTTATTCGTAGCAACACACAGTCATTCCAGTTTAATATATGCTAACAAGTCTCTGAAGTATTCCCCCCCCCCCTCCCCCCTTCTCATTGAGATGTTATTTTGCAAACCTACTTCAATATCATCACTGTATTCTGTGACTCATCTTTCAACATTTTTATAAGCCCTTGAAGATCCACACCACTAATGAAGACAATTATGTTCCCAACTTCTGACTCTTGCAAGATTTTTCACCTACGAGCATTAAAATGTTAAAGAGAAAAGTTGTCAACAGCCTGTCAAAACTTTGAATAAAATTTAGTTTTTACCTTCCAGAGTCGGGTTATTCTGCAGCTTCTTCAAGAGAATTCCAGTCGTGCAGTATAAAATACATCCATTCGGGTGAGGGAGGTGACTCTTCAGCCTGACTTGGTACCCGACTGTATCCCCCATGCGCTCTCCTCTCTCCACGGTTACACGCTCCGCCACGGATATTGCACTGATCCTACGAGGCTGTGAAAAAATGAAACAAACCAAAAGAAGCATAAATACATTTATAAGCCTTAGAGAAACTGACAGAAAGGGTCACTTGTATCACGTAGATGTTAGATCTGAGAAGCAAGAATATCCTTCAGGGAGGCAGACTAAACAACAACAACAACAAGAAAATGTAAACAAGTTAGAACTGCCAGATGGTACAGAAGGTTGACTATTAGCATGCTACCAATTGCTCAGACAGTTTGCATTAACTATGAACCTCTAGTGCACTTTGTACCAGATCCACTACATTTTCACTATTAAACTAGCACATAGATATAACTTTTAAAATATATTTTGATCTATCCTAAAAATGAACAGCTGGAAATTTAGCCTGACCAGTTTTGAAAAATATTTTTTTACACATTTCGCTAGGTCTGAAGATAAATGTGTGTGACAAGATTGCAATGTACTTAAGATAATTATTAACACACTACTGATTACCACAGCAGCAGACTTGGTTGAGGTACCAATACCTCTGTTACCTCATCGATGGGACAAACTAACCATATCAGTATCACAAACACAAGCAGATGTCTGTTGTGGGGACTTCTCCACTTGTGTAAATCTATATCACTGAGTCTTGTTTGCTACAAACACAAGCAGATGTCTGTTGTGGAGACTTCTCCACTTGTGTAAATCTATTTCTCTGAGTCTTATTTGCTAAAAACACAAGCATATGTCTGTTGTGGGGACTTCTCCACTTGTGTAAATCTATTTCTCTGAGTCTCATTTGCTAAAAACACAAGCATATGTCTGTTGTGGGGACTTCTCCACTTGTGTAAATCTATTTCTCTGAGTCTCATTTGCTACAAACACAAGCATATGTCTGTTGTGGGGACTTCTCCACTTGTGTACATCTATTTCTCTGAGTGTCATTTGCTACAAACACAAGCATATATCTGTTGTGGAGATTTCTCCAGTTGTGTACATCTATTTCTAAACACCACCATACGTCTGCTGTGGGGAAATTCTATTTACTCTGCCAAGCTTATTTCATCGATTTGACAAACAGTGATAACCTTCTGCGACCTACGATAATCCTTCTTTCCTTCGACAGGAAGGTTGATTACTGTTATGACAACTGGCACTGTTAGTCCATCCGTTACATATTGTTAGATATGAATTTTTTTTTCCATCTGATTTATGGTACACTTACATACATGTTCTTAGTCACACAAAATGTTCTATACGTGATTTTAACGCTTACCAAGAAACCGACACGATGTTTTCTGTTTACTTAAAGAATGAAATACTCGTTTCATATGAGTACTTGTAGAATTGAAATATTCTGATCGTATTATCGGTACTACATACTTGTGTTACAACAATATTGCACTTGGCACCTTCTCTCTTCTCTAGGTAACTATCTAATATAAACTGTGGCACTTGAGTTGTCTTGCCACACCCGGTCTCTCCACAGAGCACCACCACACGATTATTCTCCAGGAGTGAGATGATTCTCTCCCTGTCCAAAAAAAACAAGACATGTAGACCAGTAAGATATCTCATCTAAGATTTCCTTGAAATTTGAAGTATCACAGAATCTAGACAGTCAAGAGAATTACAATAAATATGGTTCAATGTCATGAGGAGCCAACCTGCACCCTGAAGGGCACTTGGTAAAAGGCATCCTTTGCAACTCCCAAAACTTTTAAGTAACAATCTTTTGTGTCTTGTGAATACAATTATGTCTTGGTGCATATGACATTATGTGGTGTTCAAATAAAGCCTGTTGCTATGACGTCCGAGAAAAATATACCAGAATGGTAGTTATGAGGCCATAATCACTCTAACATAGCTGCTTGTATTGTGGTACTCACCCTGCAGGATGCGTACTACTACATGTACATTTTAGATATCTAGTATAGATACTTGCACTCATTCCAGCGCTAAAGAGCCCTGTACTCGTACTTGTACCCAGGGGAGTTCTTTCTTGTACTCATTCCCATGATTCAGTGCTGGTACAACAAGTCTGATATACTGTATACACACACACACACTAAAATGTAAGAGGGAGCTAATACAGTCAGTCCTATGCTAAGAGTAGTTTTAAATGCCACCATCCATCTAGACAAATCCCCACTTCTCACCAGCACATAGATGTCTTTGTAACAGAGCATAAAATCAAAATAGTTTTTAACAAACTCTTTAAGTTCCTGCTGCATTTCCTACAATACATCCTGCTGTCTCCAGGGGCAACAATATTAGGTTATGAAGGAAACTAATTGCCTAAAAAGACATTTGTCACCACCGAAAAATATATACAATGCTCATAATTGATTGAATAACCTTTCAGATACGATTGGCAAGTCTGTAGCGGATAGCGCAGCTTCGTTCTGGTTCCATCTCGTCTGCTGCCACCTATTGTACAAGAACTCACTGCGTTGATTCAGGCTCTCTTCGCTGATTTCTTGTAACTCTCGACCAGTGATGATGTCAGTGGTCCTTACCCTCTCTTCTTCAAAACGAGGATCAAACTCATCCATGAAGCGCATGCCATTGTGTCCCTCCTCTAAGGATTCCTAACGGTACACAATAATCATTGGTTTAGACTATAGTTTTAACTAGAAAGCTTTTTGGTAGTTGGTAAATGGAGAGTTGGTTTTAAAAACCTGTGATGACACCAGTCAACCATTCTCCAGAATGATAACACTCAGATATAGATACTCAAAGGGTTTCACTTAGGTGACAGTACATTGTGGCAGGTCAAGAAACTTACTGGCAATGATGCGACTTAACCTTAACATGAAAACAATAACATATGTACAACAATAGGAGAGAACTTGCAAAAAATGAGGTTTGAACTGAGTATTAACACGATATTGATATACTAAATACCAGGTACTAAAAAGCTATTTAAACTTTACAAAGAACCGATACATGGATTCATTTCTAACAGCGACACAGCTCAAAATGTGCAATTTGACAACAGGTGGGATTCTCACCAGAAGACGAGATTTCATCAACTACAAATTTTCTAGACAGTTTATATGCGTAAGTAAATTCCTTTAACTTAAGAATTTTATTAAAAGTGCTATTGAATGCTGATTTTGATTATGTCGCATGATAATTCAATGTTAATATAAGTGACCATTCCGCTTTCTTTAGAAGATGCTAGACAATCACAGCTTTGCCACTACTGTACCTTTTGGCTTGTATGCAATGTTAATATTCTCTGCTTCAGGTCATTTGGTAATTGAACAAATTCTGGGAGTGAATTTTTCTGTAGATGTTGTTTGATAGCATTGGGATTTTTCGTAGTAGTTCCATTGCTCGGGCTACCGTCATTTTGAAGAACTCCAAGCTTCTGTTGAGGTGGATGGGAATTAAAAACTGTCCAATAATCACGCTCGATAAAGATGACAAAGAGTTGGTTAATCATTATTTCAATCGTAACAAGCTAAATGCATCTTTTTAACAAAGTAACTAAAACAAAGTAAAAATAACAATTTTCATACTGACAAAGATGTCTAGTTTTGCAAGAAAATAAGTGGAAAAATCAAATTGATATTAACTAGTAACATGTCCGCACAGGGAATAATATAGCGTTCAAATTTTGTATAGCAGTTTCGATGCACTGTTTTCTTTTATTTCCTGTAAAATACTACGGTTCCTGTGCAGGAAAAGGCTATACAAGTTTGGACTTGTATAGCAATGTCACCATTTTACATAGAATTTTGGGCAACACTGGATAAAATTATTCCCTGCCTCATAGCTCTGCCCCCCCCCCCCCTCTGCTACCTCTTTTTCCTTCCCACTGTCCATCTCCTTGCCATGCATTAGAACATTTACAACTAATTATTAAACATTTTTAACCTTTCTGTAACATCCATTTACAATGTCCAAACTATTGTATTTGCATCAAGGTTCTTTGCACAACTAATACTGGCTAAGGTTTGTACAATTCTAAAGGCCGACTCTTAAGTGGTTTGGTCGATCACATCAGGATGTTTTTTGGTCATCAAATCTTACCTGTAACTGTACACAGGCTAAGGCTGCTGCAGCTCTCTCAGAATCTACCTTCTTCCTTCCAAGTCCTGTGATGGCAAACTCTTGCGGCCAATTGAGACGGAGTACCGTTTGGTACACTTCCTTGATACGCCTTGTTTCGTATCTGGCCAGCTTGTTGGAATTTGGTAAATTTGAGCTCTGCAGCAAAGTGTTTAGTGTTTGCTTTGGTGTGGTAAACTGAGAGAGTGCTTGAATTCCAGCATGATCATCAACTAAAGCTTTTAGCACTGGCTCTAGAAAAAGAAAAGCAATTGATAAAATTAACAACGTTAGTCTTGTAACTGAAGCTTCGATTCTAACATAAAACATAAAATACATAAAAAGAGTGTGCCTAGGCTACTGGTTTGACATATCAATTGGTCATAAGAAACCCATCACTTTTCAACACTAACATTAGTAGCTACACGTAATCCAAAAGGAAGGATAGGGTTTACTACATCACAGCGGACATGATAATTTATATTGCCTTATTTCTCTTACTCTGCAATGCGTTACGGAAACCTAATCACAAATGCATATTTTAGGCATATTTCAAAACTGAAACACTGACCCATCTTGCCAATAATGACACCATTTTGCTTTGTATCATGGCAAATAATATTCATGGTAGTAACCTAACAAGTAACATGGCCCAGGCGCAATCTATGAGTTACAAGCTGTGAATGTGAACCATGTGTTATGTTCTTCTAGGCTTACAAATATGGCAGGATTGACCAGAAAAGGTCCAGAAAGAATACAAGTTTGGGGAATTATTCACAATGGTTATGTAAGCAGCTAGGTAACTACTAAGTACTAACATCTGCACTGATATTGATAACAGTAACAACATAGTTACATAGCTAAGGCCTGACGGTAGGGCCCAGCCTTCGCCTAATTTAGTAGTAAGATCAGTAACCTGAACTGTTCCCAGAACTGCTATTGCCTGTTGGCCAACCCAACTTAGACTTGTCTATTTTAATTAAGTTAGGCTAGGTTAGGCCAAGGCTCGTTATGAGTCATACACAAAGTTACAGTAACGTTATGAAGGCAATGCTCGAGGTTCGAAGCGAACTAACGCACTCTTTGATTTCTGTCTTTTTCTGGCAAGTAGAAGGCTAGTCCTACTAAAACTTCGTTCGAAATGGCGACTACATTTTAAATAATCATGTCGTTGGATCAAAAGACGTGAATAGACCAAATGAATCGCCGAAAGTTGTTGACATGGAGGCTTTAACCATGTGCACATGGAGGCTGCCATTTTGATTTGCAATAAATACGGAGTCCTATATTGTACATCTGTAAACTTTTTGACTTGCCAGAGTTACCCAAACTGATGACAAACTGATGCAAAAAAGTAAAATTGATCATGTCCCGTGTCAATACTACATGTAAAGGAATATTTCAACAAGCTAGGCACAGACGAAGAATCTTTTTGCAAAAGTGTTCTCAATATGCATGCATACCAGTTATTTTTAATCCCCTCCCGTCATCTCCGACTCCTCACCTTCCCGTCCATGTAAACCTTTGCATACCCACAAGGTACATAACCCCGGACCTTTTGCTGGAGCAGTGGTCAGTGTTTGAAATTTAAATTTTTGAAAATTACGCATGCGTGAATTTGCGAGGGGTTTACAGTGGTTTTAATTAAGTCATCGTGATTACCTGACCTTGGTATTACTTGATGGCCCCATTCCGGTGTTTAAAGTTGCTGTAAGGTTGTTCAGTTGTGACGTCATTACGCAACGCACCTTATTAAATTATTTCAGTTTTAGCAAGGAGGTCCGCAATGCTTTAGCAAAATATTGCTGCAATGAAATTTTCACTTATCTGAGCCACATTACAAATCTCATAAAACTGTTGGTTTCTCACCTTCATGAACGAACTTCTGTTTCATGATTCCGCATTCTGTATAGCATGGTCCCACTGCAACAACAACCAGCTTCTTCTTGTTATGATGGGCTCTGCCATTAAAGTGTTGTTGGATTACTTTCTCGCTGTTCAAAGGTACGTGACAAACTTTACAACGCCATTGATCGGTACTTTCATCGATTTCAAGATCTTGATGAAAATTATTTTGAATTCCACAGAGGTCTGCTTCGTCTGGGTCGTGTCCAGTGATTCGTTCCTCATCTTGTAGACTTCTTGCCTTCGCTGCACTTTTCACTATTGAAGATGTATTACTTGGTTTGTTGTAACTATCGGGTGATGTCAGAATTAAAGGATATGTTGATCCATGTGTTTGTAAATCAGATGTTACTGATGAATTACTTTGATTAATGTTTCTTATGGGTGACGTCACATTCATGTGGGGTTTTGCCTCTTGAGTTTGTGAATCAGATGTTAATAACGTGTTGCATGTGAAAAGGGAGTTTGTATCTACTTGTCGTTGTAAACCACATGTTAACAAAGACTCCCTTTGATGGGTGTTTCGTAGGGATGACGTCAAACCTACTTTGAATGACTCTTTTTGATTGGTGTTGCTAACGAGTGACGTCATATCTACTTGGGAGGTTGCCCCTTGTCGTTGTATGCTTAAACCAGGTGTAGATGAGGGGAGACCACTACTCACGGGTGCAGCAGACACTGTAAGTTTACTAAAACTTAAACATAAATCATCTTCGATTCTTCCAAGTTCATGCGCTGCATTCTTGAACATTTTTCCGTGCTTTTTACCGTCAAGATGCTGCTGGGCATTTACTTCTCCTGATACACTAATCCTACAGATTGTGCAGAAGAAACTCCCAGCTTCCTCTTGAAAGACCGAAAAGGTTTCTGATCCTGCTAAAGAACTTGTCTTCGCCAAGCATCGTCGCCTGACATGTGATTTACCCCTTACGTGGCTTGTAGCGGGAATCTTCCCCGTACAGGTGATATTACACAACTCACAATGAAAAATATTTTGGTCTTTCGTGATCATGAACTCGTCGAGCGATTCAGTGTCATTGTTATCAAGTGAAGAGAATGTAAGGAAAGGCTTTGCAATTTCGTCCTTATTTTCTGTTTGCGTCTCAGGTATTTGGTGAGAATAAACGTTGTTGAGTACACTGTCCCATTCTCTGTACTGGTTTTTAACGAGAAAGTGTAGTAACTTACTATTATAGACATCATCAACTTCTATATTACCTGAAGGCAAAATGTAGAGAATGTTCTGAAATAGTTACAAGAGAGATATACATAAGATGCACATATAGGAATGTATCCAGGGGCGGACTAACGATGGTGATTTAGGCCCCCAGACAAAATACGATCATCGGGGCCCTCCACCCTCGCCATCATGAGCCAACGACAAAGAGAACGAGTTTCTTCATCCCACCCCAGCCCCATCCCCACCCCACCCCGTACCCCACCCCGTACCCCACCCCGTACCCCACCCCCGTAAGACAAAAAGTTGAGATTAAGCCCACGTCTGGGCACCTTGAAACTTACGTTATACATATTAAATGGAAACAAAATCTGCATGAGCAATTTCCCGGAGTTTAGTCGATAAATTGAATACATTTATAAAGGTATATGTGCATAAGATAGAGATATATAAATTAGAGAGATATGATCAGAAACCAAATCATAGCTTAATCTTATGCTATCCTGATAATGACGTACATAATGTAGACTTAGTTTCAAGGATTGTTTTCGATCCTATTGCTATGGGTTAAATTTGAATCTACGCAAGACACATATTTTACGAACCTTGGAGATTAGACATGCTGGGTGCATTCGATTAAAAAATATATATTGTGTATAGAACGAAGAAGTGTGGTCCTGTCTGCTGCAGCAATCCGTCTACCACGGGCAATCCCAACAAGCACATCACACATGCACTCCGGCTATGGCATAGATATATGCTATTTTTAAACTACCCATACGCGTTGGACGGGGAAAGTTTGCGCGCGCCATGATAAAACGACTGCGCGTGCGCATTCCCGAACTTTAACTTCAAAGTGCACGAACGTATTGCACGTTCAGAGATATGTTTATACAACGCTGTACAAAAATCTATCCAGGGTTACTAAAACATGTATCCATGTGACTAGTGACGCCTGGCATGAACCAACACACCGATTATATATAATTAATGACAGTAGCCTAACATAGACTGAGGCATCTTAATTGTGCATCTCTCATGCACTATTTCAGACAAAACTGAGATGAATCCGAAATCATGCCTACTTTAAACTCATTATAGAAAAACGGACAGAGGCATCTCCTTTTCGAACCGCTTGTAACATAGGTCCAGTGTTGTAATCGAACAAGTACTTGTATTTGAGTACCAAGTACCTTCGTGTACCCAGTGCAATGGTCCGAGTACTCTTTTACTAGGATTCGAGTACTTCTTTATCCGAATACTTTTGATATAATAATAATAATAATAATAATAATAATAATAATAATAATAATAATAATGATAATAATAATAATAATAATAATAATAATAATAATAATTATAATGATTATAATAATTATAATAATAATAATAATAATAATAAAAAATAATAATAATAATTATAATTATAATAATAATAATAATAATAATAATAATAATAATAATAATAATAATAATAAGAATAAGAATAATTATAATAATAATTATTATTAAAATAATAATAATTAAAATAATAATAATAAGAATTATAATTATAATAAAAATATATTATTTACATATATTATATACCTCCTTAGACTTAGAACTGCTCCCTGGTGGTCATTGAAAGCAAAGGAAACAACAGTCCGGCGAATGTGATAAAGTTGCTATCATCTTGCAATTCACTTTATGTTTAGCCTATGTCTGATATTGGAATCACAAACTTGGCAGTAGTAAGCTACGTGCTGCAGATGTGTAGGGTGTTTGACTAACAGTTATAAATACAAACATCAAGCAACATACTTCACTCATCAATCAGTTTTTCTTTAAATTCAAATTCATAATCAGTATTGAAAGGTTCAACTATTTAAGAACTTCCAGCTCTAGTAAACATAAAGTTACTTTTGTGGAGTTATGGCACGCCTTTTCCTTATGCCCTGATTTATTCAATTTAAGCCATATCGATTCCGTTTCCTTTACCCTAGAAGTTTGCTATATACTTGCACATGTACTCGGAAAGTGGTGTTCCATGTAATATATATACTTACAAAACAAAAAATGAAGAAGTTTTGTTACAAATCTAAAGCAAATTTCTCTTCGCATTGATGATAAACGATGAATAAACGGAGGAAAAAAAACATACATCACTCATATGAATTTTTCATCTTCGCACATTATATACATACTGTACTTGGTAATGTACGATACATTACTCATGTAGAATTCTTCATCTTCGCACATTATATACATAATGTACTTGGTAATGTACGATACTGCTGGAGTAGAGACCCATGAGCAGGCGCGGCGGAACGGAAAAATTATTGGGGGGGCTAATGTGTGGACACTATCTAAGCGGAGCGCCACCATGGGTTGGCGCGGAGCGTACAAGAAAATTTTGGGTTTTTTCAAACCCCCAGATGGCCGGAAACGGCACTTCCCGAGTGTTTTATGTTTCGAATACCTACCCCTAGAATATGGGTCTCAAGCCTGCAATTTCTCAGATTACACGAAAGTCTGTAAAAACATTGTAATTTGTATATTCGATGGTGTTTTAAGAGAGTAGCTATTACTCGAAGTGTACTCACAAAGACGTTTTTGAGTGTAGTAAGGGCAGTGGCGGAGCTAGGGGTATTGGTCAGGGGGGGGGCAAGAATAGTCTGTAGGGGCGCTTTCGACACTATCTAAGCGGAGCGCCACCACAGGTTGGCGCGGATCGCGGTCAGAAAATTTTTGAGTAAAGACACTCCCTAGATTGCAGGAAATCACCCTTTCGGGCCTTACTAATTTGCAGATAAACGGAGAATAAATAGGTGTCGTCGCCAATTTGTCGGAAAATTACACCAACAGAATATGACAAATGTCAATAGGTATATGAGAGCGCAATAAAATAGTCAATAATCGCGAATAAGTAAAAAAGTAGTGAAAAGCTGAAAAGGACGCCAGCAGTCCATTTGAGTCCGTCAGGGGGGGGGGGGGCATCCGCCCCTGACTGTATATATGGACGCTCCGCCACTAAGTAAGGGGATGTTGGAGAACTGGCTGAAATGAGGCAAGTCATTGGCCTAAGACGAAGTTGTGTTACGCTTACCGGTACTCACACTAACTTCTTCCACTTTTCACGGGGCGTGAAGACGCGGTTGGGGTAACAATGTGATCTATAGCCAGGGGACGGGCCGAGGGTCCTCCAGCAATTACTAAAATTATTACACCTATATAGTATACGTGTGCATCGGACAGATCGACAAGTATGCATTGAAAAATGGGCAGATGCACGTTTCGGAACCTTGGTAAATATTGGGGGGGCTTATCATGCATTTGCCCCCTCAACTTTTTCATTGGGGGGGCTGAGCCCCCCCAAGCCCCCCTGGTTCCGCCGCCACTGCCCATGAGTATAGTACTGTGCACTATAATAAAGTAATACAATGTTCCAAACAAAAGTTCCAAACGTATTGAAAAAATTATGCGGCTTCCTGTTGTACCGTCGGTATTGTTACAAGTACTTTAATTCGAAAATAGGTAAGAATAATATTAGCATCTGACTTATAAATGCTGCGTATGATAACGTTTCGAGTACTAAACACCGAATAGGTCACTTATTGTATCAGACCGTAACTCAGAGAGTGGAAAAAGTTATCGAAGAGTGGAAACATTTTCCGGTTCCCCTGAAACTGACAGACAAGCGCTACACCGTTATACGACCATATATAATTTGCATCCATTCATTCATTCGACTAACCGATCGATAATCGTTACTTGTAAACCAATGTTTTCCACATGTTCTGTCATTGTTCACGAGACAATAAAGATCAGAGTCGAATACATTCTTCACAGATTGAAGCGATCAAAAAGGTCGATAAAATATTTTGGCGCAATCTATGTGGCATTTGAGTACCAACACAAGTGCGTATTGAAGTCCTATGTGTTGTGCATGTGGTGGTCGTGCAAAGCCACCGTAGTTCTCGGTGCCGTTACATTTATTGACGTCTGCGCATCGTAGCTGCTTCAACCACCAGATCTAACGAATGTGATCAGTGATCGCGTAAAATTGCACAACATTGTTAAATACGAACAAAGTTTGAGAAACAAAAGCGACCGTCAACTTCTTGGATATATCTTTGGACACTATAAATCGTAAGTAATATCAGAAATAAGACGACGCAACTTGCTCGCATATCCCATATTTTGTGAAGTGTCTGTTAACTAACTCTAGGTCTACATGCCAAAAAGTGCTGCAGACGGTATCTAAGTGAGTCCCTGATGGGTTTCTAAGACGCGGTGGCTGGCTAGGCAAACTGCTCACTGAGTAAGTAAACAACAGTTACGCTGGGCAACTTCGGTTAGGCATATCCTACCTCTGACAAGTCTGAGCCTAGGCTATATTAAGACAACTGTACCAATGTTTCGCACAGGTGTGTTAGGCTTAGTGGTTAGTCTGGCATAATTATTAATATTAATAATATCTCTTAAAATAATTTAAGCTGATTGCACTCTTGACAGGATAATTCTGATTTCTGAGTCAAGAATATTATTAGGCTAGGCTATTTCTAAGTTTAGGCTTACAAGTTACATTATTACAAGATTTGAAAAAATTTGAAAACTTACAATTAACTGAAATCTTCTTTCTAACTCCTTGTCCAACCATCCAATAATAAACTTGAAAATTCTACAAACTATATTAAAATTGTTTGATTTAGCACATGAGCATATTACTGAGTACACAGTGTACCAAGGTACAAAGAATTGACAATACACTAGTGTTGTGCTGCTGAAATGTTTGCATTTTCAGTAAGGCACCCTCCTTACAAATCCATTGACCACCCCCACCCTCCATCTTGGGTGAAAAGTTTCTAGGGACAACAAAACATCTAACAGGGAATAATTTATTTGACCAGTATAACATTTGTAAGGATTGTGCAGTGAATAGAAATGGAAGATCCTGAATGGCTACACAAAGGCTAGCCACAGTGCAAAAGCTTTATCCAGATTTTTTTTTTCTCTTACTGAATTCATATCATTAACATATTTCTATGAATTTTGAAAGTGAATCCCAGAGATTGAAGTTTGAGTATTATACCTCCATGTGATCACAACAAGAAATCAGGCAGTTCGTTCATGTAGCATGGTGGGCTCATAATTGATGCACTTAAGGATTGGATTGACGATGTCGGTCAACATAAAATCAAAATCACTCAACTGCATGCTCTTTTCATATGTTTAGTTCCTTAGAAATGTAATGATCTCAAAATATTTATTGTTCTGTTCCTACGCAACGAACAATTGAGAAGAATTTGACCACAAAATGTCTGCTGTGTGAAGTTCTTTCATACCCCTAAATTGACACATGCGTCGATAAGCTAACTGTAGTGTAGGACTAGGACTTTGGATGCTGTTTGCTATGCTCTGAACCTCTAAGCTTAGACAGGTCAGGTCCCAGAGAGAAGTGGTATCATATTGAAGTAATTTTGGTTATTTTTAGGGAGTAAGATTTCCAAATGTCCAAAAAATGTGTAAAACTGGGGGGAGGGTGTTAAAAGCTTAAAAAATACCACAATTTGGTCAGCAAATAGCTGAAATGGGTTCAAACTCATGAAATATGTAATTCTGCTTGACTGCAAAAAGTTTAGGTGGCCTTCTATATCGTTGCTAGTAATAATTGAGGGTGCGTCAATTACGGGGGTGCGTCAATTATGAAGCCTTTACTATACTCATCACATTGAAAACATTGCATTTCCAAATCGCTGAGATTTTTAAAAAAGTGACTAATTTTATATTAATAGAACCTTCCATGCTACTTGTTAGGGTGAATATTAGCCAGCTAGCTTTAAAACAGAATTCTCAGTTAATTTTGGGACACTATTTACCTGTAGGTGGAAAGGTTTCAGCCATTGACAAGTGCATCTTTCAATTGGAAGACTAAAAAATGTAAAAGAGACCCACTGAGGCAAATCACGCATGTAACCGAATGAACATATATAATCTTGCTTGCACTTTCTCCAACCCCCCTCCCTCCCCCACCCCCACACTCCATCTTGGGTGAAAAATTGTTAGAGACCATAAAACATCTAACAGGGATCATTTATTTGACAAGTATAACATTGCAAACTTGCAAAATTGGTATAAATGCAATTGCAAAGATGTGAAGCAGTCTATAGTAACCAAACTAACTGAGAGGCTAAGAGCCTTGAAAACTGGTGTTAACACTAAATTATTCCCTGTCTAACACATTGGTTTACACACATAACACTGTTCCATAAATTATAAAGGGAAATTGACTTCATTATTACATGAGCATGCTTGTGAGAGGGAGAACTGCTTTATAGTTTGTATGCAATTTTATTCAACAATATGAATTTTGTTTGCATCCTGCTTCACAAAGGCACATAAAGTTAACAGCCGTGTGCTGTGAATCAAGGAAAATGACAGAGGAAACTTTGAAACCCTCTGGTTTGTAAGGGAAGAGCTTAGTTAAAACATCGTGATGGAAATCAAAGATAAATGTACATAGTTTTGTAATGCTATCATGTTGACTTGATTTCTTTCAAGTATTGCAGTGAAGGAACCTTGAAGGCCCCCTTTCAGCAATCGAATATAAATATGCCAGTTCGTCCACTGGACAGAACACACATAACAGACCACTCTTAGTTAATTGAAAGCATACATTCATTTTTTAAATGTCAGCTTCCACAAACGTTTTTCCTTGTGATTCTGCACATGATTATTAGTGTAAGGTACTTGCAGTACTTAGCTGTATAAATATTGGCAATATTCAGTATATATTATTTGATTATTGAAGTTGATATTACAGGGTTTTAAACCAGGGCTCAATAAAAATAGAAATTTGCTGTTTCAGTCCAGTAAGTCTAGGGTACAGGTAGGCTGCTGTACATGCACTGAGAGTTCAGTTGTTAAAATTTTTTTTTTTTTGAGGTTTTGGTGGAGCCTGGAGGTGGTGAGAGGGGAGAGATTGAGGAGGCTGGATATAACCGGGGGTGGGGAGGATGATTACAAACTAGCAGTAGATAGTAGCAATTTACCACCCAATCCTCACGTGACAGTATTTCTCAAGAGAACTGTTTTGTACACAGTGTAATATGTCGAGCAATATCATCATGCATGATACAGCCAAATGAATGACGTATCTTGTAGACCGGGAGAACCCTATCATTAGGGTTAACCCCTAGGGTTAACCCTAATCCAAGAAATACTGCATCACATGTAGTAGCATGCAATACCGTACTTCTTGAGGCAATGGAACTTGCTACATTATAACTTGTCTTGAGAGATGAAAAAAACTTGAGATCTTGGTGTAATTTACATGTCTGCTGCTACATATTCATATATATTGCTTTGAGTTTATTGCTATAGTTGTTGGTATCAGATGTGCAGATTCTTCTTTTGTTGCTTCGCCCCACCCACCCCAACCCACGCTATTTTTCTTGTAAGTTTTTTCAGGTTACCTACAGTAGGTACCCAGAATTTGTGTAAGTTCCTCTGTAACTTCCTCTCTGTTTTCCTATTCTTTTACTGTCAACGTTATGTTGTGTATTCTCATACATGTTATGTTTTCTATCATTATAATATGAATTCTGTGAAATATATACTCTTATTTTCTCATCATGTTATTTGTATTGCACCACTGATTTGAAAAATAATAGCAAAATGATCAAGTTAGTTTCTTAATATGAACTTATTAATATCAGTACTGAATATGTCCTGAAATGCATAAATTGTTTAGTACCAGGCTTAATATGCAACGCATAAATTGATAGGCTACTTGTCATTTCTGATGTGCCAGTTATGTATTTTTCATGCAAACAGGTTTAATTTAACATATGCAAATATCTGATTTGTATTATTAAATTGTGTAGCTGAGCTAAAAAGGAATCATTCTTTGTGTTGCTTAGTGACACCAGATACCTGGTATGAAGGGTTTTTTTTGGGAGGAATTGTGAAGCTTTTGACCTTGTAAAAGTTATTTCATGAAGATAATAGAGCAATGAAGCTTTGTTGGTTAATAGGTTTAATCAAGCAAAATATGTTTGGAACTGACATTTAATTGGACATGGAGAATGGTACCAGAATTCTTTTCATACTGAACATAGGCCTTGAGGAGGAGATGTAAAATAGGACAAGTTGAGTTCTAGTTGGACGTTTCCTGGTCCTGGAATGTGAGTCTTTATATTAAAATGTTTAGACATCTCTAGTGATGGACCGTAACTATTGGTTGTAGCAATCGAACAGTACTTGTCAGAAAGGTGTCAATTTTTGAGAAGTGTATGTCATTATAGACACTGACCACCGGTTAATGCTGACCGACCGCTGGTTGACAAGCATAGCTACATCACTGGTCATAAGTACTGCCCTAATATGCTAGACAGCCAAACATGTGAATGTTCATGCTTCAAGGATCCTGAAGCATCTTTCTGTCGCCAAATATTTTCTCATAATTTCAGACATTTTAATCCCTTAATATAATACTTCACAATGTCAGAATAGTCAGAGAATCCAGGGCTAGGCTATAGCATTTGTTTTTAAATTTTAGCACGTTCGCTTCCAGGGATAAGACTTACGACCTTTGGGTGCGTCTGTCATCATGGCAGTGTTTATTACTAACACATGACATTTTGACTTAATTGCCATAGGAACAACTTAACACAGTACTTTGACATCTGATCATTTGATGTATTCTGAGTAAAAAACAGTAGAGAAAGGGGAATTTATGTTTTAATATTACATTAATAACATTTTTACACTGACTGCTGCACAGTTTGATTGAAATATTGCAGCTTACTGGTCCTTTCACAGTGCAGTGCATTAAAGTTATTTTTTGAGTTGTGCTATCTTGAAGCAACTATGCGTCAGTTTCATTATGTATAGATGCTGTTTTGGTATGATTGTGGCTTTTTTAACTAAAATCCTTAACAACAATGCAGTTCATAGTAAAGGGGATATAAACCCTATACTTTTCTGTTAAGAGAATACTGTTTCGCAGTACGCTCTTTTGCTTCTACAGAAGCAACACGAATGCTTGAAAACATTTCTTCCAATATTAGTAACAATTCTGGAACAGAGGGGCAAGCCTGGTGCTTTTGTGCCTTTTGTACGTTCTCTTTTCTCTAGAAATTTATTCCCGTCAGGAATATCATAATATCTTTTTCCCTTCCCTTCCCTGCTCCTTCCTCCCCTCTCCTGTTTACACTTGTAACCAAATGCTTGGCACTCCGGCATTTTGCACCAACTTCCGAACAATCTCCTAGACCAAGTTAACAGTTCAATATGCAGAGAGGGAATTTGTTAACTTACGATGTGGCTCGCTGATGTCATTTTTGAAGCGGCCAACACAGTAGATTTGAAAATATAACTCAAAAATTCCTGGAAATTCAGGGAAAGGTAGTTTTGACTAGTTATTTCACAGAGGGTGTAAGAGTATTAGTCTCTACTATGAGGTCACTGAAAAACCCCAGATTTTATTTCTCCTTAAAGCTAAACTAGTTAAGTTTGATTTCAAATGAGGATAGAGGATCTTCAATATGGACTACCATATAATTATGTGTGTAACTCCAACTGCACTGTCTATTCATTGACTGCAATTGCACTTTACTTATGTATACTTATGTATACTTGTGTATATCACGTGGATTGTTCAGTTAGTTAACAGCATTCCATAAAGTAAGGAAGTATAAATTTCTCCTCCTCTCCCAAAAGGTGCCAGTTCTGGCAGTTAAATCCACCATATGATGTTTTCTTCCCCGATTCTTAAATGCAAATGAGGGCAAAAACTAGGTTTAGCTGACAATCAAAGACTTACTATTAACTTACACACAGTGGTAGTGGTTTTTTTTCATGGATATAGCAAAGATATTTTTAAATACATACAGTATATACTTTTTTTTTGGGACACCCAATGGGACATAACTAACAAGCTTTACTTTGGTGTGCATTTGCTCTGTAGAAGACATGACTGTGGTTCTTAGATACCAAACTTTGCAACATGAAGTTGAGTGGCATGTATTTATCAATTGTGTACGTTCCATTGTACATACACAGGGAAATGTTCACAGCAGCTGTTGACATAATATTTTATTTCATCCATGCAGTTATCTGTCAGTCCCAAGTGCATTTGCTGAATGCTTGTAGAGGAAAGAAAGCATGAACAAATGAATAGGGAAAAAAATTGATCTTCAACCTGTTACAAAAAGAGAGAGGAAAAAAGAGGAAAAAAAATAGTTATCTTTAGTAACAGTATTCAGAGAAGATGTTGGTTAAATGAGGTGACATTTTTTTTTGAGCTTTTGCTGTCTATGTGTGTTTTAAAGTATATATTCCACTTAGATACTGTCATACTACTGTATAGTATGTATTTTTACTTCAATATTGCTGCTTCTAGAGGTCAGCTTAATCAATTATCTGACGTTGTAATAAAATCCCACTATATTGTCCATTAACTCTGTTGTTCAAGCATCACTTTCAAATAATTAGTAAAAGTCCAAAGCTTGGAAATTTTATCGATAACTTTCGTGTTGCATGTCCGTAATATCTAAGTGTCTGGTCTAAACAAGAATAGAACAGGATTCGAACCAGTTATCCAGAGGTTACTGGTTCGAATCCTAGCCACAAGTTGCTTTGCTCTTTTCCATTGTCTACAATTTCCCAGTCAGTTTTCCTTGATCCATTGGAAAAATCACTTCCCACTCCAAGAAAAGACATGGATGTTTTAGGTCCTCTATGTTTTGTGTTAGCTATAAAACAAGGCCAAAGGTACTGTGCTCCTTTTGAGACACAAACCCAACAACGATGAATATTGGTCTATGTGATAGGTCTATATTGTGGTAGGTCTATGTTGTGATAGGTCTATGTTGTGATAGGTCTATGTCGTGATATGTCTATGTTGTGATAGGTCTATGTTGTGATAGGTCTATGTTGTGATAGGTCTATGTCGTGATATGTCTATGTTGTGATAGGTCTATGTTGTGATAGGTCTATGTTGTGATAGGTCTATGTTGTGATAGGTCTATGTTGTGATATGTCTATGTTGTGATAGGTCTATGTTGTGATAGGTCTATGTTGTGATATGTCTATGTTGTGATAGGTCTATGTTGTGATATGTCTATGTTGTGATAGGTCTATGTTGTGATATGTCTATGTTGTGATAGGTCTATGTTGTGATAGGTCTATGTTGTGATAGGTCTATGTTGTGATATGTCAATGTTGTGATAGGTCTATGTTGTGATAGGTCTATGTGATAAAGATACATCTGTCCTGAACAAAGTCCCCAACCAGCCAAAGGAAAGTCTTATGCCATGATCCACACCTTGCAGACTATGGTCCTATCCGGTCATATTGAATTTACTTGTTCCTCGCTTACCTGTCTCCCCACAACCTTAGAAATAGGTTGCTAAGGTTGTGGGGAGACAGGTAAGCTCGTCACTCATAAATATCCAAAACCAGTAAGTTTTGGAATATTTCATAGTTTATGCTGTCTCCTTTCTTTCATCAGAACTTTGGAAACATTTATAAAGTTGGATTGGTGAGAAGTGTTTTCAAGTAGTGGTATATCAAGGAGGTATGGATCAACAGTTCCAAAGATGGGCCAAGGTAATGGCAGAACACAAAGTACACAAGGTAAGGCTTTACTATGAATAATATTTACCACTGGGGACTCTTTTAAGTCTTTTCACCTTTCTAGATCTGTTTTGCCAGGATCTCTGTGATAAGTATAGACAGGTGGTTGCTCCTTTAGCCTAGTCTTTTCAGCATTAGGACTACAGTAGTTATGTAAGATAAACATTGCATACAATGGTGACAGACTGTATATATTTATCTGGTTGTAATTGGTTCATTTTCAAGTTTGCATATATATACTAAATGTTATCGTGAGATTTGGATAGAGTTGATAGATATCGGTCCTTGTATATTAATGTGGAATGCTTTCAAATTGGTTAAAAGGATGAGCAAGTATTAAATATATAGGTTACTTTGAAAAGGAGTGTGTATGGGATTGGGGGAAGGAAGTGTAATTTTAAGTGCTCTGAAAAAAAGTTAACACATTGGCAGCTACAAAGATTAGTGTTGACAAAATACTAAGGCATCTCAGAATTAACGACCGTTTTACATTTAATAGGTAGGTTGTTGTGGAAGTGAATTACTCGTCGTGCAAAGTACACAAGCCCTACATAGTAGTATCGTGGCCTATGAGAGTACAAACCCTTTCATGTTGCGGCATTTCATGTTGTGATGGTATTAAGTTCAGCCTCTTCTTACATACCAACCAATTACTGCATTTCTAGGAATACATGCTTTTTGGCTGACCAAGTTAACTTACTGTACCAAGAAATGAACCCCCAGGGTGAAGAAGAGTAACTGCTACCAATATTTTGTTGAATGGCAGCTGGAATTTTAATGTTTAATCTCTAGATATATTTCCGTTTTCCACATATTTCACTTTGCGTTTTTCTGCACCATGCAGTCATATTTGGTTCAGTCTATTAAAGGCATACCCTCAGCAAACATTTATAATTTCAAAGTTAGAAAACTCTAGATTTTATGTAACCAAGCATAGAATTCCTTATTGTGGACAGTACCTGCACACTGAAGTCATTCACATTTTACTTTATCTAGTGGTAATGCAACTGCAGTACTGTACGTAAGATAATGTGGTATTGCTCTATTGATGTGCCGTACAACATGATCAAATTGATCATACATACAACTGTACATACACTACGCAATACACAACATGTTTGTACACAGAAATGTTTTAGTCCGTTTTCATATTTTATGATCAAAATAAAAATTATCAACATCATAAACTTTTCCGTCCAAAGTAAGATTGATTGTGTCAATATATTCCAATTGATGTAACTTGCATAATTTCTTTATCAGATCATAAATGTTTAAATCATTTGACCTAAAATTTAAAAATTCACCTTCTATTACCATGGATGTGACTTTGCATCAATGGGAGGAGATAGCCTGCCTTTAATATGATCCCTTGGTAGTATTCCATACATATTTACTAATATAGTATTATACTCTGTAGCGACCATGGAAGTATTATATGGACATCCA